>NW_008329666.1:2292579-2304076 GCF_000622305.1 Nannospalax galili
GGGAATTGAGAGTGGCTTTAACCAATTGAGTTTTTTTTTTTTCCTTTTGTTTTTTTTTGGGGGGGGGGTCTTTTTGAGACAGGGTCTCCCTGTAGCCCCAGCTGTCCTAGAACTTACTAAGTAGACCAGGCTGGCCTTGAACTCACAGAGATTCGCCTGCCTCCTGAGTACTGGGATTAAAGGCATGCACCACCATGCCGGGCCCTTTGCTCACTGGTCAATCTAAGGAGAACTGACGTGAACAATATTGAATCCTTCAATCTATAAACAAATCTATTAATTTTTGTACTCAATTTCTAACAAAAATGTTTTGTAGTTTTCAACATAGAAACAGAAAATTTTCATATATTTTTAAATGTACCCTTAAATAATTTTAATTTTTTGATTCATTATAAATGAAAATATGTTAGAATTTTGGTTTCCAATTTTTTATTCTTATAGAAATGTAATTTTTAATTTTAAATTTATTTTATGTCTATTAGTGTTTGTCTGCATGTATGTAAGTGCACCATGTGTATGCAATGTCTGTAGAAGCCAGAAGAGCATGTCAGATCCCCTGGAACTGGAGTTACAGGCAGTTCTTAGCCACCATGGGAGTGCAGGGAACCAAATCCAGGTCCTCTGCAAGAGCAGGCAATGCTTGTAATCACTGAGCCAGCTCTCTAGTCCCAAGAAATATAACAATTTTGCTAGATAGTTTCATAATGTGTAACTTGATTAACTTTACTTATTAATTCTAGCAGTTTTTTATTTTGTTTTTATTTTTAAAAAGATTCCCATTTTTACATGCAAATGAATATAATTTTTCTCCTTTATTTCTTACGCATTACTCAAGGTAGGACAACAGGTACATTACTGAATAGAAACAGTAAGAATTATTATCTCAGTGTTCTTATGCATCTTTGGTAAAAAGCAGACTTGTATTGTTAAGTGCCACACTGCACATTTCATACCCTTTATTGAGAACGTTCCCTTCTGTTCATGCATCATTAACAGTTGTTCACTTGTTTTATCATGAAGGACTTTTGAGTTTTGCCAAATGCTTTTCTGTATCAATTGAAATTATTATGTATTTTTATGCTTTTCAGCTGTTGATAAAATTAATCATCCTTGAATTCGCTACCAATTTCATTAAAGCCTACCTGGTCAATGTGCATAGTACTTTTTATATATTGCTGAATTTTATTTGCTAAAATTGTGTTCAAGATTATTGTCGATATTCAGTATAATGCTGAATAATGCTCTGAATTTTTATTTGCTGTGAGATTTTTGGTAGAAGTTCATCCATCTTTTGAAAAACTACATTCAAAGAACCAATCTTTAGCGTCACTGTTTTTTCTTTTGGCTGTTGTCGCTTATACTTTTTTTCTTACTTTTTTCTTCTTTCTTCTTTTTTCTTTTTCTTTTAACAGTTTCTTGCTGTAGCCCAGGCTGGCCTGAAACTCACTATATAGCCCAGATTGGCCTCAAATTCTTGGCAGTCCCCTTGCCTCAGACTCCCCAGTTCTGGGATTATACACACAAGCCACCAGGTCTAGCTTTGCCTGTGCATTTTCTAGTCCATTTATTTTAACTCTTATCTTTACTATTTCTTTCCATCTATACATATTTTGTTCTTTTTCTCGCCTTAATTTCTTTTTCTTTTGTTTTATTTTCTTGTTTATTTGTGGCAGGGTCTCATGTATTCCACACAGCCCTCAAACTTGCTGTGTAGCCAAAAATGATCCTGAACTTCTGAACCTCCTGCCTCCACTTCCCCAGTGGTGGGATTACAGATATGGGCCACCATGCTCCGATTCTGCAGTGCTAGGGACTGAACCTTGGGTTTTATGCATGCTAGGCAACCACACTACCAGTGGAGCTATATCTCCAATCCTTCCCTTTAATTTCTTAAAGTCAAATTTTTAGGTAACTGATTTTCAGGCTTTTATTTTAAAGCTATTGTTTAAAAACTACTTTGGTCAGGGCTAGAGAGATGGATCAGCTGTTAAGAGCACCGGATGCTCTTGCAGAGGACCTGGGTTCAATGCACAACACCCACATGGCAGCAAACAACTATTCATAACTCCAGTTCCAGGGGCCTCTGATGCCCTCTTCTGATCTCTGTGACCACTGCACAATGTGGGTGCATTTACATACATGCAAGCAATACACTCATGCACATAAAATAAAAGATTTTTTAAAAACTACTTTGGTCATGTTCCACAATTTTTTTTCTTTCATTAAAAAAAAGTTTATGGGGCTGGAGAGATGGCTTAGCAGTTAAGAACACTGAATGTTCTTGCAGAAGATCCAGGTTCAAATCCTAGCACCCACATGGCAGCTAACAACTGTCTGTAACTCCAGTTCCAGGGAATCTGACAGTCTCTTCTGTCTTCTGCGGGCATTGCACAACCTGGGTGCACTTACCTGCATGCAGGCAATACACACATACACATAAAATAAAATGTTGAATTTTTGTAGATTTCATACAATGCATCTTTATCATATTTATCATCCCCTTCCCTATCTGCACTCCCTCATAGCCCACCTACAGGGCTTCAGGCATTTTGTCATATCTGTTAAGGCCTATGGAGTCAAGTTTATGTGCCTAGAAGTCCCGCAGTGTGAGTTCATCCACTGGAGCCAGTTCAGCCTGTCTAGCATCACTCCCTTGCAGAAGATCAACCCTCCCTCACCTAGCAGTGATCAGCTGCCAGTAGTTACTCATTAAAGTTGTGGTCTCCTTCCCCATTTTCCCAGTTCTATGCTAGTTTTTGTCTGATTGAGTTTGCATGAGTCTTGTGCATGCTGTCACAATTGCTGTAAGTTCATATGAGCAAGGTCCCAGGAGTCCATCAGACTGTTTCCTTATGGCCATGCACCTTCTCCCCTGGCTTTTACCATCTTTAGCTTTTTCTTTCTTTCTTTCTTTTGTCTTTTTGAAGCAGGGTCTCCCTGTAGCCCCAGCTGTCCTGGAACTCACTATGTAGAACAGGCTGGCCTTCAACTCACAGAGATCCACCTGCCTCTGCCTCCTAAGTGCTGAGACTACAGGCGTGCACCACCAGGTCTGGCTCATAGTTCAAAATATTTTCTTTAATCTTTTGTGGATTATATAAAACTATATTGTTTAATTTCCACATATTTGAGGATTTTCCAGGTGTATTTTTTAGATTTATTTTTAAATTATGTGTATATGTGGGGGGGGGGGTTGTGCACATGTGACTGCAGGTGTCTACAGAGACCAAAAGAGGGCATTGGACCCCCCTAGAGCTGGAGTTGCAGGTGGTTGTAAGGCACCCTACTTGGGTGCTGGGAACCCAACTCAGGTCCTTTGCCAGAGCACTAAGTGCTCTTAACCACTGAGCCATCTCTCCAACCCCAGCCCAGATGTGTTTTTATTTGATTTTAAATTTTACTGTGATTAAGAGCATATTTCATAGAAATGAAATCCTTTTATATGTACCGAGGCAGTACATGTGAATGGTCCTTGTGGGCCTGAAAATAATGTACAACTCTGCTCTTGTCTTGTTAGGTAGAGAAGTCTAAAAATGCCAGTTTTGTTTCATTAGTTCACTAAGTTGTTTATTTTATTCCTTTAATGGCTTTTACTAACTTTATTATGAGCACTATGTTATTAAGATAATCTGAGGACTGGAGAAATGCCTCAGTGGTTAAGAGTACTTAAGTGCAGAGGTTCAAGTCCCAGCACCCACATCGGGCTGCTCACAACTTCCTGTAACTCCAGTTCCAGGGGATTTGATGCCCTGACCCTCTTCTGGCCTCTGTGGGCACCTGTACACTCATAAAATAATAAAATAAATCTTTCATATCTAGTTCTTTGTAGGTAACAGTCTTTTGAGGAATCACATGTATAGACTACCCATTCACAGACTTATTTTGCATTATTAAATGTTATGTCTTGAGATAGGATTAAGGATTGAAAGAGTTTACATGAAATTTCTCTCTCTCCTGATATATATATATATATATATGAACTCTTTAGTATATCTTTTTTATAATGAACTTTTCTTATTCTCCTTTCTAAATATTATAGTACACCCACACATGTATTTGTCTACATATGTACATGTATACATGTAGGAAAATCTGATTTTTAAAAAAAGTTTATCGATTTTTTTTCTGTATTTCATGCAGAACATCTCAAACAATCTTAATCACCTTTATACCCCCGTCCCCACCGGCACCCTCCCATAGGCCCCCACTGGAGCCCATATACTCTGTCATCCCTGTTAAGGCCCACTGTGTTGTCAGTGTCCCCAACCATTCCCCAGTGCGAGTCCATCCACTGAGGTCTAGTCAGCCTATCTAGAGTCCCTTGTTTGTGGAAGATCAGCTCTTCTTCACCTAGCAGCAATCAGTTGCCAATATTTCTTCAGATAAGATTGGGGTCTGCTGTTCATTTTCCCAGTTCTATGCTGGGTTTTTGTCTGCCTGTGTCTGCATGGGATTTGTGTATGCTGACACCTATGCCATAGAATCATATAAGCAGCTTGTAGCTTGTAGGACTCTGTTTCCATATGGTCCTCCCTGGATCTTACAATCTTTCCCCTCATCTGAGATCGTTCCTGAGCCTTGGGTGGGTGAAGTTTAATAAAGGAGTCCTGTTCAAGGACCAGCATTCAGAAAATTCTTGATCTCTACACTTTGGCAATTTGTGACCTTTTGTGTTCCTGGCCCTCTGCTGCATCAGGGCGCTTCATTATTGAGAACTGAGAGGTTCATTAGTGTCCTCTTCTTTATCCCTGTTCTATGTTCCATGAGCCTTAGGTGTAGAGGTTGCATTGTTTGTGTCATTTAGGGAAATTCATAGACAATGTCTGTGTGTGACCAGTTGTGATACTTGTTAATAGTCTCTGACTGGCACAAAATGAGCTTCTTTGATAAGTGATGACTGGGATATTTGTCTGTAAATATAAGGATACATATTTTGCACATAGTAAACCACATTAGTCTAGTGATGTGACAGTCTTGGGGTTTTCTCTAAGATCTATGACCATTCACTGTATTTGGTTATGTTTACAGTAACACACTTGAGTTTCCTCCCACTGAGTGGGCTTTTAGTCCAATTAGGTAGCTATTGATTGCCCCCAAGATAAAAGTGCCACTACTGTACCAGTGACGTGTGCTGTGCTGGCCAATGATGTGGTTATTTGGCCTTGAAGCTGGTGTTGGATCATCCATTGATGTTTTCCCTTGGCACCTTCATAGTGCTTTCCAAAGCTCTGAGAGCTAGCCTTCAGGGGAAGTGGTTTCAGGTCAGTTGCAGCTCTATTGCTCCAAATCCTGTGTCCGAAGTATATTCTGTTTTCGGCAGTAGGGTCTTACCTTCAAGTTCTGGAAGACTATCAAGGACTGTGGCAACAGTTTGAGTAATGGGGAGTCTCTTGGACCACCCTGGCCAACAACTCAAAAGAAAGTATCTCCTTTCTGGCACTGTTTCTTGTTATGTAGCCTTTAGCTATACACTTGGACTTACATAAAGATAATTTATGTGTAATTTGTCAGTAGTTTGTTAGACTAATATGGTTCCCTCTGGTTTTTTTTTAAACTAGCTAGGCATTATTAATCTCTCCTCTCTCTCTCTCTCTCTCTCTCTCTCTCTCTCTCTCTCTCTCTAACACTTCTGCCATAGTTTCCCCATTTAATCTGTTCCCATTTTCCTCATTTCTCCCTTGATAATACCTGTTTCCTATGGCCCCACCTCTCTTGAGCTCTTTGTTTTATTTTATTCCTTATATAGCCCTCCCCCCTCCCATTTAAATAACCCCAGTTTTCTCCATATCTCCCTTAGTAACACCTGTTTCCAACTGTTCTTCTTTCTCAGGTCCTTTTTTTTCCTTTACCTCCTTGGTTCCTTCTTATTATTCTGGTTCCTATAATTATGTCTGAATACATACTCCCTTAAAAGGATTTGGTGCTAGGATCTACATATGAGGGAGAACATACATCTTTTGTTTTTCTGAGTCTGTGTTACTTCACTTAGTATAAGTTTCTAGTTCCATTCATTTACCTGCAAATTGAATGATTTCGTCTTTCTTTACTGCTAAATAGAACTCCAGTATGTAAATGTACCACATTTGCATTATCCACTCATCAGTTAAGGGACACTTAGGTTGCTCCATCTCTTAGCTATTGTGAAATAGCAGCAACAAACATGAATTTACAAGGGTCTCTGCAATAGGATGAGTCCTTTGGGTATATGCCTGAGTGGTATAACCAGGTCTAATGATAGGTTCTTTTGTAGTTTTTTTGAGTTCTCCACACTGCTTTCCATAGGGGTTACACAAGTTCTCAGTCCCACCAGCAGTGGATGAGTGTTCCCCTTCACCCACATCCTCACCAGCATTTGATATCATTTGTTCTCTTTGTCTTAGCCAGTCTGACTGGGGTAAGGTGAAACCTTAAAGTGGTTTTAACTTTCATTTCCCTAATTGCTAACGATGTTGAACACCTTTTAAGATGTTTCTTTGTCATCTTTATTTTTCTTTCAAGAACTCTGTTTAGATCTTTAGCCAGTCTTTTAATTGGGTATTTGCTTTCTTGATTCTTTGTTTTTTGAGTTCTTCATATATTCTGGATGTTAAACTTCTATCAGATGTGTTGCTGGGGAAGATTTTCTCGCACTCTGTGGGTTTTCTCTTCACTTCCTTGGTTGCTTCTTTTGATGTACAGGAGCTTTTTCATTTAATGAGGTCCCATTTGTTGATTCTTGACCTTATTTCCTGAGCAATTGATGTCCTGTTTAGAAAATTCTTTCCTATACCTATATCTTGTAGGTTATTGCCAATGTTTTCTTCTAATAGTTTCAGAGTTTCTGGTTTCATATTGAGGTCTTTGATTCATTTGGAGTTGTCTTTTGTGCAAGTTTCATTTTTCTATAGGTGGAGATCCAGTTTTGCCAAGACCATTTGCTGAAGATGCTGTCTTTCCTCCAGTGAATTTTCTTGGCCCTTTTGTCGAATATCAGGTGACTGAAATTGCATGTACTCATATTTGGGTCTTCAATTTTGTTCCATTGATCTATGAGTCTACTTTTTTTGCCAGTACCATGTTGTTTTTATAACTATACCTCTGTAATGTAGTTTGAAATCAGGTATAGTAATCTCCCCAGCATTGCTCTTTGTGCTCAGGGTTGCTTTGGTTATCTGGGGTCTTTTGTGCTTCCATATTAATTTTAGGATTTTTTTTCTTATTCTGTGAAGACTATCATGGGGGTTTTGATGGGCAGTGCATTGAGTCTATAAACAGCTTTTGGTAGGATGGTCATTTTCACAATATTAATTCTTCCAATCCGTGAGCATGGGAGGTCCTTCCATCTTCTGATGCCTTCCTCAATTTCTTTCTTTAAAGATGTGAAATTTTCATTGTAGAGATCTTTAATGACTTTGGTCAGGTTTATTCCAAGATATTTTTTCCAAGGCTATTGTGAAAGGGAGTGTTTCCATGTACTCTTTGTCCAATTGCTTGTTACTGGTATATAGAATGGCTACTGATTTTTGTAGATTAATTTTATAACCTGTCACTTTGCTGAATTTTAACCATTTCTAGTTTTCTGGTTCAATTTTTAGCATCTCTTAGATATAATATCATATCGTCTGCAAAAAAAGGGATAATTTGAACTCCTCTTTTCCGATTATTACTCCTCTAATTTCCTTCTCTTGTCTTATTGCCCTTGCAAGAATTTCACATACTATATTAAAAAGGAGTGGACAGCCTTGTCTGGTTCCTGATTTTAATGGAAATGCTTCCAGTTTTTCTCCATTTAGAATGATGTTTGCTGTGGGTTTGTTGTATACAGCTTTAATTATGTTGAAGTGTGTTCCCTCCAATCCAATTCCCTCTAGGACTTTGAACATAAATGCATGTTGAATTTTGTCAAAGGCCTTCTCTGCATCTACTGAGATGACCATGTGGTTCTTGTCATTGGGTCCATTTATATGATTTATGACATTTATTGACTTACATATATTGAACCATCCCTGCATCTCTGGAATAAAGCTCACTTGCTCATGGTGGATGATCTTTTTGATGTGTGTCTGTATATGGTTTGCAAGCATTTTGTTGAAAAAAAATTGCATCTATGTTCATTAAGGATATAGATCTATAGTTTTCTTTTTTGGTTGTATCTTTACAATGTTTTGGTGTTAGAGTGATGCTGGCTTCATAGAAGGAATTTGGAAGTTCTCCCTCTGTTTTTATCTTTTTAAATAAATTAAGTAGTATTGGATATAAATCTTCTTTAAATGCCTGAGAAATTTCTGCTGTAAATTCATCTGGGCCTGGGATTTTTTTAGTCAAGAGGCTTTGTGTTACTTTTTCAATCTCTTTATGTGTTATGGGTCTGTTTAAGCTGTTGATCTCTTCTTGGTTTAGTTTTGGTGATTCCCATGATTTTAGATACAGGTCCATTTCTTTTAAGTTGTCAAATTTAGTAGCATATAGGTTTTTAAAGTATCCCTTTATAATATTCTGAATCTTTTTGTTGTCTGTTGTGACGTTTCCCCTTTCATCTCTGATTTTGTTGATTTGGATTTGTTCTTTCTTTTGGTTAACTGGGCTAAGGGTCTGTCATTCTTGTTCATCTTTTCAGAGAACCAGCTCTTGAATTCATTGATTCTTTATATTGTTTTCTTTGTTTCTATTTCATTAAATTCTGCTCTGATTTTTGTTATTTCTTCTTGTCTGCTTGGTTTAGGTTTCATTTGTTGTTGCCTCTCAAGTGTCTTGAGTTGCAATGTTAAGTAATTTATTTGTGTTCATTCTGATTTTTTAATGTAAGCACTTAGAGCTATAAACTTCCCTCTAAGGACTGCTTTTAAAGTGTCCCAGAGGTTTTGTTGTATTGTATTGTCCTTTTCATTTAGTTCCAGAAATACTTTTATTTCTTTCTTAATTTCTCCTTTGACCCATTCATCATTCAGGAGTGTGTTGTTTAATCTCCATGAGTTCATGTAGTTACTAAGGTTTCTTCCAGTGTTGATTTTAAGCTTATTGCACTGTGGTCTGATAGAATGCATGAATTATTTCAATCTTTTTGTATTCGTTAAGGTTTGTTTTGTGCCCCAGTATATGGTCGATTTTGGAGAAGTTTCCATGGGGTGCTGAGTAGAAAGTATGTCCTTTGGTGCAATATTCGGCAGTTGTCTGTTAGGTCCATTTGAAGTATGGTATTGTTTAATTCAGATGTCTCTATGTTATTTCTCTGTTCAGTTGACCTGTCTAATGGAGACAGTGTGAGTTGGGATTAATCTGTGTCTTAAAGTCCTGCACTACAGTTTTTATGAAGTTGGGTGCACCAGATTTTGGTGCATAAATGTTCAGGATTGTAATATCATCTTGGTCAATTGTTCCTTTGATCAGAATGAAGTGGCCCTCTTTATCTCTTCTGATTAGTTTTAGTTTGAAGTCTTTTTTTGCCAGATATTAGAATTACAACTCCTGCTTTTTTCTTAGTACTATTTGCTTGGAATATTTTTTTTTCCCATTCTTTCACCTTAACGTAGGGCCTATCCTTGAAGGTGAGATGGGTTTCTTAAGACAACAATAAGATGGGTTTTGTTTCTTAATCTATTCAACTAATCTCTATCTTTTGACTGGGGAGTTCAGTCCATTGATATTTAAAGTTATCATTGAAAGATATGTATTGATTCCTGTCATTTTGATTTCTGTTTGCATTCTTGGTCTAACTGTGCATTTCCACGGTTATACCTTCATTTAGTTTCTTTCTGTTAGCCCTTGGGTATAGTCATTCCTTTCTTCAGCTCTTTCTATTGCTTCAAGAATTCTCTGAAGGGCTGACTTTGTGCACATGAATTTTATCAGTCTATTTATGTTGTGGAAGATTTTTCTTTCCCCTTCAACTATAAAAAACATTTTTGCTGGGTAAAGTAATCTGGGTTGGCATCTGTGGTCATTTAGAACTGGGAATACTTTGGTCCAGACTCTTCTGGCTTTCATAGGTTGCACAGAAAAGTCAGCTGTAATTCCGATGGGTTTTCCTTTATATGTGACTTTTCTTTTGCAGCTTTCAGTATTCTGCTTTTGTTCTGTACATTTAGTGTTTTTACTATGATATACCATGGGGAGTTCCTTTTCTGGTCCTGTCTATTTGGTGTTCTACGTACTGCTTGTATTTGTATGGCATGTCTTTCTTTAATTTTGGTAATTTTTCTTCTACAATCCTGTTAAGATCTGGTCCATACCATTATCCTGAGATTCTTCTCCTTCCTTTATGCCCATGATGCGTAAATTTAGTCTTTTTATGGTATCACATGCATATTCAATTCCTGTGTTTTCTTAAATTTTTCATATTCTTTGCTTGAGCAGTCTAATTCATCAACTTTATCTTCCAGTCTTGCTATTATGTTTTCCATTTCATTCATTCTATTGGTGAGGCTTTCTCCTGTCATTTCTAATTGGTTGTCGAGTGTTTCATTTTCTTCATTTCAGCCCATTTTTCAATGCTTCTCTTTTGTGAATTCACTCAGAAGTTTATTCCTGTCTTCTTTCAAATCTTATTTTTTTGTGTGTTCTTTAAATTCACTGAATTCATTTATCATGTTTATAATTGTTCTTTTGAATTCAGTGTCCTGTGTTATCTCTAAGGGGTTCTCATTGTACACTCCCTCTATAGGACTGTTGGTGCTTCATGGGAGTATATTATTTGGGTTTTTCATGTTATCATTTTTTCACTGTGACTTTGGCATGTGGATTTCTTTTGTAGTTTCTGATTCTTGTGTGAGACTCAAGCCTTTTTTTTCTGAGTTTAGGTCTGTAGACTTTATGTGTCTTTGTTGTTTTCTTATTAAATATGAAAAGCTTGTTGGTCTAGGCTTCAGGTTCTCTATTTTGATTTAATATTGGAGGGACCTGATGGCTTTAGCCCAGCTGTTCAGGAGTTCCCACAGAGACCCAACTCAGATGAGGACCAGATGCTCTCAGGCTTCCTTCTAAGGTCTAGGTCCCTCTAGTCAGAAAGCACAGTACGTACTATTTGGGAAGCTTGCTAAGTAGAGGTAAGATTCAGGCACTCTCAGGCTGTCACAGAGGAGGCTGGTCTCAGGAATCCCAGGCAAGCTGGGGTTGGGGACATCCAGGGTGGAAACCTGGTCTTAGGTGTACAAAGGCAAGTTAGGAATGAGGGCAAGCTTTGAGCGCTCTAGGGAACTAGACTGAAGAATTGGGTTGCTCTGGGTGCAAAGGATCAGAAAGCAGTGGGGAGATCTGGGCCAAGAGGGTTGTCCAGAGGCCTGGAATGCCAAGAGAAGTAGTTGGGCCTGTGCCCAGGGCTAGAAGGAGAACAGGATTAAAAATCTGATTTTTTTAAATCAAACTTTTGTCTTCATTTTTTAATGCTTCCATATGCTGTAAGGGTTTTTTTTTTGTAAATACTAATAAACTAAAAAAAATTTTAAAGGGATAAAGCATCTTTAGTGCTAGTATATATATGCACCAATTTATAAACCATAAGTAATTTCACTTTTAATTTATG
>NW_008329666.1:2304130-2310207 GCF_000622305.1 Nannospalax galili
TTACTATAGAATTTATAATATATTAAAACTCCACTTATTTATATATTCGTTGTTGATTCTGATATTTAGAAATGTTATGTATACTACTAGTTGAGGTTTTCATAGTAATTTTATAGGGCTATTTATTTAGCTTTATAAACTCTATTATTCTATGTGCAACCTATCTTCAGAACTTGTTTGAACTCTTAGTGAAATTCATTTTTATATGTTCATCAACCATCTCAAGATCATGGCATTTGAAATTTTGTCAGCAAACAACAATGCTTTTGAACAAATAATTACTAAACATAGAAGAAAGTACAGGTTGAAGGCACTATTTTGACACATACCTTCTTCTCTGTTCATATTCATCTACATCCTGTACCATGGTAAGCCACTTATATTCTGCAACTCTCTAACATCCAGCCCTCTGCCTTCATCTAATCCACAAGGATTTTCCCATTACCTTAAAGAAAATCCAGACATAATTTCATTCCTTCAATTTACCTATCTGGAAATATTTCCATTAAGGGAAATGAGGTTGGTCTATTGGTTCTACATCTTAGCAAACAAGACCTGCATCTTCTGACTGTGGCTTCCTTTCTGTAACATTTTAAAATTGTGTTTGTATGACTATGATTTAAAATCGTGATATTAATAAAATAGACTAGGGTTCACAAAAGTCTTTTCTCATTTCGAAAAAAAATAGAATTGCAGAGTTTAAACATAAAAATGATAAAAGTTCAATATGCTTTTACTTGATTCAATCCTAATAATGCCAAAAGGTATGCATCCTTATTTCTGTTTTACAGATGAGAAAATGAAGGCTCAGAGAGATTAATTGACTTACCCACGATCACAAAGCTGATACTGGGCAGAGACATGACTGACCCCAGGCCTGTCTTCAAATATTGTGCTTTCTCTACCACCCCACCTGCCACTGAGCCACATTCATCTGTTCTCATCTTCTGATGCCATGGTGCTTTAAAGTTCACTATGCTATATCTAAACTTCTTTCCCGGAAGCATTGAAACTATGCTTTGTAGAGTTTTTTTTTTCTTAGAACCTGCTCAGGAGACTCTTGGGTAAACACAGATTACCTCCTTTCAACACAAATTCTGACAGGATTGGGAAAGGTTATATCTTTAATAGGTGGAAAGAACTGGAAACATGGAGTGCTTGCTCTGTGAGTGTCCCCTCCACTCCTTCATGCCAGGCTCTTTCTTGGTCTAGATTTCTGTGCATTCTGTTCTCAGAGTTGATGTTTGTCCAGTTTTCCAAAAAGATCACTCTTTTAAAGGTATTGGACGCAAATGGAAAGGATAAGGCAATGGAGGAGAAACTCACATCTTTAGCAGTTGACCCTGTACTAGAAATTAGAGGGGTTTTCCTGTCCCCTTCATGTAAGCCCGTCTCCACCAATGTGAGCAAATCCTAGTATTCACATAAAGAGGGGCAACAATGGAATTCCACCCAAATTCAGCTATCTCCTCTAGCTCATAAAAAATGTATGTGCTCCAAAGTAAGAAGTACATTTATCACCATAACCAAATTTGTAATTTCATATGTATACAATTAGAACAAGTTTCATGAAACAGTGCTTACTCTATCATAATAGCCTGTGATGTTCTCTATACCACTGCTTCTTGAATTTTGATATGCATGTTCATCAACCAGCAATTTTGTTAAATGTTTTATTCCAATTCAGTATCTGGGGAGGGGTCTGCTACTAAATATGCTATTAAATACAGCAGAGTGAACTTTAAAGCACTATGGCAGGTACCAGAAGATGAGAATAGATGAATGCTTCTGTTTCTGAGACTGCACCCTAAGTTACCAAGTTCATTCTATTTTATTCTATTTAAATGTTAAATTACTCTGATGGGTTTAGAGTATATCCAGATTGGCAGTTTTTAAAAGCATTTCTGGTGTGTTTCTGGGTGTAACATCATGTTTAGATTTGCTCTGGAACTGACAGTGTTTATCTGGGATATTCTTGTAAAAGTAGACTTCTTAACCAGGCATGGTACTACATGCTTTTAATCCCAGCACTGGAACTGACAGTGTTTATCTGGGATATTCTTGTAAAAGTAGACTTCTTAACCAGGCATGGTACTACATGCTTTTAATCCCAGCACTGGAACTGACAGTGTTTATCTGGGATATTCTTGTAAACGTAGACTTCTTAACCAGGCATGGTACTACATGCTTTTAATCCCAGCACTTGAGAGGCAGAAGCAGGTCAATTTCTAGGAGTACAAGGCCAGTTGGTGCTGCATAGAGAGACCATATTTCAAAACACACACACACACACACACACACACACACACACACACTAGACATATTGACATATTATACATCCGGTAGAATGGTAATGTGCTTGGAAGTGGTTCAACAAGAAACGGACTCCATCTCCCACATACCAAGACCAAAAAGTGACAGAGGTGAAGGAAAAGACCTTCTTGACATTGCTGCTTTTAATCACAGCATTTGACACAACAAATACATCTATTGCAATTTGAATAAATAAACCTAAACATTCTGCATAATGAGGACACTCCTGACTGTGCGAAAAACATTCAGAAGATGACTGAAGGTGACTATGACTACGGTATGTGTATCACAAAAAGTTCCTGTGGCCAGGTCTCCCTCAGCCTGCAGTGAACACTTCCTGTGGCCAGGTCTCCCTCAGCCTGCAGTGAACACTTCCTGTGACCAGGTCTCCCTCAGCCTGCAGTGAACACTTCCTGTGGCCAGGTCTCCCTCAGCCTGCAGTGAACACTTCCTGTGGCAGGCAGGCTCTTGTTTTCTAGTAACAGAGGGCAACTCTGTCTGACCTCATAAAAACAAAACCAAGGGAGGTTATTAAATGATTCCAGAAGAGTGGGCAGCTGTGGGACAGAAGTTGAAAATGAGCAGGAACCCCTCTAGAGGCCTGGGAAGGTGGAGTCAAAGCCATGGCCTCAGAGTAGAAGCAACCAGAACAGACTGCCCCTGCTGAGATAAATGGATCTGAACCATTTATTTCCTCAGTCCTCACTTCATGCTTTCAAGATCAAAGTCACAGAAGAGCACATTCACTTGGTTGAACTTGGGCTTCACATTATCTCCTGAATGCCTGGGAAAACAAAAAGAATTTGCTCCTTTGTAATACAGGAGTGTCTGGATTTGATTCCTCCAAGAGCATAAAAGTAGAAATATGAAATACTCTCAAGTAAATAAGGGTATTCCTGGGAAAAAGAAATGGATATTGATCCATTTGTAAAATACACTGAGCTGTGACTACTGGAGAGTGAATCCATCAGGGCACTTACTGCCAGGACAGAAGGATGGTGAATAGAACTTAAAAGTTCCTTGGGAGCTCCAGCTATCATGTCAGAGCCAAGGACCGTGAATGTCTATATGCTAAAGAGTAGATCCAAATTCAACCCTTGCCAAACTTAATAAAAGACATCAGAAAATCAACTCTCACGGTGCCAGCAAGCATTGCTACAATCCTATCACAACCTTTATCTCTTCACTCCTAAGTTCTTCTACCCACTGTTCTTTCTTCCTTTCCTATGGCAAATAAAGGAGAAGGGAAAGCAAGAGAAGGAATCACAGAGAGGAGTGTAAGCAAGGGGTGGACGCTGGCATCTCCAGCGGTAGGCACCTGCTCATGTAGAGCAGGCAGATCTGCCTCCACCCATTTGATCAGAAGGAAAGCTGCTGGAAACAGACAATAATGTCTGGTGAGACAGAGCCTGTGTTTTCTTAGGGCCAAGTGAATACCACGGGAGGTATCTGGGCTGAAGCAATCTTGTATTTCTCTAAGAGACCTACCTGCTAACAGAACTTAGGATGGGAAGTATCACCCATATCAGAGACCTGCACAACTGACTCCCCGAAGGGCCTCCTGAAAAACCTACCTCGACACTGTCCTTCAGACATCTGCCACAGGTGGAAACTGACATCCAGCATCATGGACAGCAGCATTAGTGGCCGAACAAGAGATACAGTCTCTTCCTCCATTTTTCCTCCAAGACCACAGCATTCTGAAAGAAACCAAAAAAGTGGATTCCAAAAGAAGGAAGATGAAAAATGGGGGAGACAAGAACGAATACACACTTCCCTAGGGAGGGCCATAGGTCAAATCTGGGCCAGCTGAGAGGAGGAGGATCATTAAAACAGGTAAGAGACAAGATACAAGCTCTAAACTGAATTCCACTAGGGGTTGTTAAATAGTATGTTTGGGGCCTGGAGAGACACTGTTCTTGCAGAAGACCTGACATGACATGGGTGCACTTACCTAACTTACCTACATACAGGCAATACACATATACACACAAAATAAAAATAATAAATAAAATATTAAAAATAAATAAATAGTATGTTTGTGTGTGTGTGTTTGTTTTTATGTGTGTACCTGTGTGCCTGTGGTCAGATTGGGATGGGAGAGAGGGTTGGAGTGAGTACATACTTACCACAGAGCAGATATAGAGGTCAGAGGGCAGCTTACCAGAGCTGGTTCTCTCCTTCCACCAGGCAGGTTCCAGTACCTTTACCCACTGAGCCATCCTGTCAGTCCTGACAAGAAATTCCCATGGCGTTATAGAAGGACAAAAAATAGTTCCACATCAGAGCATGCCTGAAAACAATGTAAGGAATAAAAGGGCTTGATGGTAATATCCCACTGAGCTCAGACTCTCCAAGAAATTGGCTGCCCATCAAAAGAAAATGAATTTGAGAAGTTTAAGTGAAAGGGAATTTATTGAGAAGCTATTGGAGGTTTGGGGTGACAACAGTAAGGCTGGATGTCTACGTGAGGAAGGTCACAGGGACAGAAGGAGGTTCTGTACCAAAGATGACTCCCTTCTTGGAACTGGTCTGAGGAAGCCCTGGCCTCCCACCAAGTGCCAGGTGATGGAGTTCATACTGTCAATACTGCCAGCCCTGGACACTGACCCTGAGGCCACTATGGCCTCCACTGAGCTGCCAAAAGAAATTCCCCATTGCCCAAAATTAGAATTCAAAGTCCATGGTAGATGTGTCTGACTGGCTGAGCCTCAGCCACATGCCCAAGGCCCAAGGGCAAAGCAAGTATCTGTCTTTTGTTGCATATTTTCTAGAAGGAGGGCACTTCCTCTCAGGTCTCATAAGGTTGCTATCTGCCTATTCAGTGCTTTGTGAAAAGCAAGGAATTTCAATGCACGCTTCCATTAGCAACATTGGTAGGCATCTTTCCTTCTTCTGGTGGTTACGGGTCACTGTCTAAGGGAAAATGCAAACCTAGATTTGGCCCTGTGGACTCTATGTCCCTCTCTGCTGGGTGCCTGTGCTCAGTACACAAGCTGAACAACTGTTTGCAGCAGCCCGCTCCTACATGAGCATGTTTCAAGTACAAAGAGATGATGCACGGAGGTAACAGGTAATAGTAGAGGAAGACAACCAGGTTGGAGAGGAACACCAAGGGCAGATGGTGAGCATGATGCTTGGTGAAGACCCGTGGAGAGGTGTCATTATGAAGACAAAACAAGGAACCAGGCGTGGTGACCCAAGCTTGTAAGCCCAGCACTTAGAAGGTAGAGGGAGGAAGATCACAAGTTGGAGGCCAGCTTGGGCTATCTGACAGAGAAAGAGTGAGGAGAAAAATCGAGCTGTCACATTTTTGCATACTTAATGTGAAACTCGACAGCCATCATGAGGTGGGTCTGTCTGTCCTTGAATCACCTGTGGAGTGTGGCTTCCAACGGACAATGCTAAGATTTGCAACTTCCTTCCTGGTTCAGAAAATAATTTCCCTATGTTTAATGAAGATTTATGAAAGTTTTAAATCTTTTCTTATTAAAAATAATATTAATAGGGTCTGGAAAGATGGCTCAGTAGTTAAGAGCACTGACTGCTCTTGCAGAGGACCCAGTTTTGAGTCCCAGCACCCACATCGAGGCTATGAACCGTCCTTGACTGCAGTTCCAGGGGAATTCGATGCCCTCTTCTGACCTCTGCAACACTGTATGACACAGGTGCACTCACATGCATGCAGGCCATATACTCATACACATAAAATAAAAATACTAATAAATATATAAAAATATACATTAAAAAAATAATAATAATAT
>NW_008329666.1:2310229-2320544 GCF_000622305.1 Nannospalax galili
GATGGAATTTACTTTTAATGCTGTATAATAATCAATATAGAAACTTACCCACATATCCATTGTCAATTGAAGAGTAAACACTAGTAATTTGTCGCTATTTTCATTCTGTAAAACACTACAAATACAAAAGACAAGTAGATTGATGAGATCAAACCATAGATTAATTAAGGGGAAATAGATTTGATTCAGTTAAGGGGTGTGTCTGCAGCTCAACCCTGCATCTGATCACTTCTAGTGTGCATGATTACATAGTTAACGTAGTAGGCTGATTGACATTAGAGATGTGATGTCTGGAGTTTCTACAGTAGAGTGGAGGGTTGGAAGTCTATTTGAAGAGAATGCAGGACAGAAGGAGCAGCCTGGGAAGAGGAAAAGAAAGAAGAGCTGAGCAGAAGGGGCACTGGACTGTGTGTGACACCATTGCTCTAGGCCTGAATGGAAGCAAGGGTACCCAATTCAGGCATTCTCATGGGATATGGGGTGCTCCCAGGGAAAGAGTGTAACCAGCAAAGGGAGACACTTCAGGTGAGGAGCCACCATCGTCAGTCAGCATCCTTTGCAAAGGGGAAATGAGTGTCTTCGTTTGGCCCTGAAAAATGCAGTAGTATCCATTCTCTCACAAGACCATTCCAATTTCTCCTCCAGCTGCTCTCCTCTTGTGCTTTGCTTTAGATACTTCAGTTACCAGGCTTTTGTTCAAATGCACCAGCCTTACCTTGGAGCCCTCCCTGTGCTCTGCCTGGAATGTGAAGCCTGACCCCCCACCTTCTTCCATGTCTTGTTATTATGTTAGATTTCTGCTGTTGCAGATAGACAACTGAAATAGATTAACACAAAGGAGGGAAGGTTGACTTTGGCTTATGGTTTATGAAGTTTCAGCCCATCATCACTTGATTCCACTAGCTCTTTCCTGTAGTAAGGCAGAACACCATGGCAGGGAATGCACGGCAGAGCAGAACTGCTTCCTTCAGGACAGTTAGGAAGCAGAGATAGTTTCCTTTAGACAAAGCCCTCATTCCAAGCCTGTCAAGGTAGGAAGCCATGAGTCATCCATTCACAAAGCCAGAGCGCTCATGATCAAATCACCTCCCAAAGGCCCCACCTCTGAACACAGCTGTATTTGGGACCAAGGCCTCAGCACACAGCTTTGAGAAGTAGTTTAAGATCCACATGGAGGCATCTTTTTCTCAATGAGTCTTCCTACTCATAACACGGCCCACCCTGCCTTTCTCAGCACAACTGCAGTCCCTTTTCCACATTCTGCCCTTTCTTCCTTCCTTTCTTTCTTTCTTTCTTTCTTTCTTTCTTTCTTTCTTTTTGTAGCGTTTTTCACCTTCTAATATCCTACATAATTTACCTATTCATTGTGTGTATTGTTTGGTATCTGTCTTGCCCAGGCTAGAACACAAGCTCCCAAGAGTGAAGATGTGCATCTGCTTTGTTTACTGATGCAGCTTAGGCACCAAGAGATGTGTCTGGGTGCATAATAATTCTCAGATATAAGGACCATATTTTAAGCAATAGTTTTTTAGCTTAATAGATGATTTTTATTTTCCATTTAGAAACTATCTTTTCTAAGTAAGAAATTATTTTTAACACTGCAGTCTTCAGAACATGAGTTTATTTAATTCATTTAGTGTATTTGCCCAAACCACAAAGCTGTCCAAACAGAGCTCTCACCAGAAAAAAGGTTTATCTCCGTGATTATAACTGTTATCTCACTCCTGCTATGAAAAATAAAGGAAAGAGGAGCTGCAGATAAAGAATTAATTAATCAAGGATTTAGCTGTTCCAGAAACCCAGGGAATTTATAGCAGCATGCTCTGTTATTTACCTAACATTGTCCCCTGGAATATTAACATTATGTCCTGTGATTTACTCTCTTCTGTGGGCACCAAGTGTCCACACAGGTGAAAAGCGAGTGTCCCAGAAAAGTATTTCCTCACACTTATTGCACATTAATTAACTTCAGAGCCTTCATGCTCTGGAATGTTATTCACATTAAAATGATAAAAGGCTATTTTACTAAAGTGCAGTGCTTTGCAGCCTTTTTCCTAACACAATAAGAAAAGGGTAGTTATATTATATACTGCAGTAAACAAGATTAGAGTCATGGCAAGGCTCCTTTGGTTGCCCAGCCCTACCCAGCAGCCTGGGCAACCCTCAGACTGGCTGAACCATGGTGGGGAAGTTCTGCTGGATCAGATGATGTCAGAGGCAGTTAATTCTTACCAACTGGTGGGTGAAATGAATCCTCTGTGACAAACATGGTTTACAACTTCAAATTGTTTTCTTCACCAAATGATCTTACAAATATTTTTCCTATAGAACATGTAGCCCACACAGTACTTCAAGACACAAATGATTGAATTTTTAAAATTAAAAGGGGGAGGTAGGAATGTGGCTCAATGGTAGTGCACTTTGCACAGTGTCCACAAGGCTCCGGGTTTGGTCCCCAGCACCGGGGAAAAAACAAGACAAAACAAAACAAACCTTAAAATAAAACAAAGATTTGAATATTGTGGGAAAATATTCACTTTTTCTGTTGGATTGCCTTTCGATTCCATCCCACCTCATGAGTTCTTGCTGTCCACACTCCAGAGGCTAACAGCCTGAAGCATTTTTCTCTGATACCCTCACTAGCAGAGTTTAGGGGACGTTCGTAGGCTGGATCACACAGATAAACTCTCATGGTATTTGAAAGTGGTAGGAGGGACACATACCTTTTCTGACATCAGAGAAAGGCACAAAGCATCCTCCTGGGCATCTGTCTACAGCAGCTTCTGTCTCCTGACCTTCCACTCACCCTGGGTCCTCAAAGTCTCATGAGAGGAACTGAGCTCTGCATGTTCTCAGCTCTAGAACACAGGCGGTCAAACTTCCTGTCATGCCACACTGAAAAGTCAGTGGTAGACTCCTGACTCACCTTACTTTAGCCTTGTATTATGAAATTGTCTGGTCTCTTGCATTAAATTATTTGCTTGAAACACCTGAGATGATTTTTCTGTCCTTGTCTGAACTGTGACCGACAAGCTCTGCTTTTGTTGCCAGACAATAATAACCACATGGCTTAGCATCTACTGCATGGTAGCAGATGTGCTGCCCAGAGCTGAATGCTCCCACCTTTACTCCATGTCTTTAGCAGGAGATAGTGACCACATAGGGCTGCTGCTCATGTGACTGTGGGTTCTCATCCTCTAAATTTCCTACTACTTTAACAAAGACTAAAGAACTATAGCTTCTGCATCGGTTGTTTCTTAGCCAAGGACAAGTTAAAGAATATCAAGCTTACAATTCTGTTTGTGTAAGGTTTGAATGAGAACGTCCCCATAAGCTCCAAGTATTTGGACATTTTGTCTCCAGTTGGTGGAGCTGTTTTGGGAGGTTTTAGGAGATGTGGCCATGCTGGAGGAAGCATATCACTGGGGGTGGGCTTTAAGAGTTCTTAAGGCTTGTGAGATTGCCTGTCTTCTTCTGCTACCTGTGCCTGGTTGAAGATGTGATCACTTGGCTTTCTCTGCTCCAGCCACCTCTCCCTCTGTGCCTTCCCAACCATTATGGACTCCTACCCCTGGAATCCTAAGCTCAAATAAGCTCTTTCTCCTGTAAGTTGCCTTGGTCATGATGTCTTATCACAGCAACAGAAAAGTGACTAAAACAACTACCAAAATAAAACAAACAAACATAATCAGAAAAGGGGATAGTCTAAGTCTCTAAATGAAAATCAAGGACTACTGCTAGAGAGAGCACTGGCTACTCTTCCAAAGGACCTGGGTTCAGTTCCCGGCACCCACATGGCAGCTAACAACAATCTGCACTCTAGTTCCAGGGGATCCAATGTCCTCTTCTTGCCTTTGTGGGCATTATACACATGGGTACACTTATATACATGCAGGCAAAACACTCATACACATAAAATAAAAATAAATAAATCAAAAATGTATTCAGAAAATCAAGAACTCATTCTAGAAAACAAAAAAACAATGAATGAGTTTAAAGAAGCAAACCAAAAATGTTCACTACTAAATGCCTAAAAGAAAAGCTGTGTATGGAGGTGTACATCTGTGATCTCAGCAGTAGAGACTGTAAGGAGGATCATGAGTTCTAGGCTAGACTGTGCCATAGTGATATCCTGCCTCAAAAAATAGTAAGAAAATATAAGCGATCTTGATCTCACATTAACACCAAAACAAAGTAGTGAAAGAAATAATCCATTAAAAATATGGAAGTAGGGGCTGGAGTGATAGCTCAGAGGTTAAGAGCACTGGCTGTTCTTACAGAGGAAATGGGTTTGGTTCACAGCATTCACATAACAGCTAATGATCATTCTTAACTCCAGTTCCTGGGAATACAATGCCTTCTTCTAGCTTCCACGGGCATTGCACACAAGAGTGCACTTATGCCGGACATGATAGTACATGCCTTTAACCCCAGCACTCAGGAGGCAGAGGCAGATGACTCTCTGTGAGTTCAAGGCCAGCCTGGTCTACATAGTGAGTTCCAGGCCAGCTGGGACTACAGGGAGACCCTGTCTCAAACAGACAAAAACAACAACAACAACAACAAAAAGAGTACACATTTACAGATACAGGCATAAAATTCATAGACATCATAGTAAAAACACTAAATGTACAGAACAAAGAGAAAATATTGAAAGCAGCAAAAGAAAATCAACAAGTCACATATAAAGGAAAGCCCATCAGAATTACACCTGACATATCAATGCAAACTATGAAAGCCAGAAGAACCTGGACCAAGGTATTTCCAGTTCTAAACAATAATAGATGCCAGCCCAGAATACTCTACCCAACAAAAATGTCTATTACAATTGAGGGGTAAAGAAAAAAATTCCGTGATACAAAGAGCCTGAAAGAATACATGTCCACGAAACCAGCCCTTCAAAGAAGACTTGAATCAATACAAAGAACAGAGAAAGAAACAACTATATGCCGGGGCAACAAAAGAAAATAAATAAAGGTATAATTGAGGAAACACAAAATTAGACAAAGAACACAAACAGCAATCAAAATGATGGCAACCAATACACATCTTTCAATAATAACTTTAAATATCAATGGATTGAACTTCGCCAGTCAAAAGACAGGCTAAGTGGATGGACTAAGAAACAAAATCCATCTCTTCACTGTCTGCAAGAAGCCCATCTCACCTTCAAGGACAGGCACTACCTTAAGATGAAAGGATAGAAAAAAATATTCCAAGCAAATGGTACTAAGAAACAAGCAGGTATTGCAATTCTAATATCTGACAAAATAGACTTGAAAGTAAAATTAATCAGAAGAGATAAGGAGGTTCACTTCATTCTGATCAAAGGAAAAATTAACCAAGAAGATATTACAATCCTGAACATTTATGCACCAAACTCTGGTGCACCTAAATTCATAAATACAACACTACAGGACTTTAATACACAGATTAACCCTAACTCAGTAATAGTAGGGGACTTCAATACTCCACTGTCTCCATTAGACAGGTCAACTGGACAAAGAATAAACAGAGACATCTGAATTAAATGATACCATACAGCAAATTGACCTAACAGACATCTTTTGAATATTCCACCCAAGCACCAAAGAATACACTTTCTATTCAGCACCCCATGGAATTTTTTCAAAAATTGATCACATACTGGGGCATCAAACAAACCTCAACAAATACAAAAATATTGAAATAATTTCTTGCATTCTATCAGACCACAATGCAATAAAGCTCAAAATCAACACTGGAAGAAGCCCTAGTCACTACATGAACTCATGACAATTGAACAACTCACTCCTAAACAAAGAGTGGGTCAAAGGAGAAATTAAGAAAGAAATAAAAGAATTCCTGGAATTCAACAAAGAGTATAATACAACACAACAAAACCTCTGGGACACTTTAAAAGTAGTCCTAAGAAGGAAGTTTATAGCTCTAAGTGCCTACATAAAAAAATTAGAAAGAACCCAAATAAATGACCTAACACTTCAACTCAAGATGCTGGAAAGGCAAGAACAAATGAAACCCAAACCCAGCTAAACAAGATAGACAGACCCTTAGCCCAGTTAACTAAAAGAAAGAAAGAGCAAATCCAAATCAACAAAATCAGAATGAAAAAGGAAACATCATAACAGACACCCAAAAGATCCAGAACATTATAAGGGAATATTTTAAAAACTTATACTCTACTAAATTTAAAAATGTAAAAGAAATGGATGGATATCTAAAATCATGGGAACCACCAAAGTTAAACCAAGAAGAGACAAACAGTTTAAACAGAACCATAACATATAAGGAAATCAAAACAGTAATACAAAGCCCCCCAACTAAAAAAAGCCCAGGCCCAGATGGATTTACAGCAGAATTCTACCAGGCATTTAAAGAAAACCTCAAACCAATACTACTTAATCAAAATGATAGAGAACTCCCAAATTCCTTCTACAAAGCAAGCATCACTCTAATACCCAAACTGGGTAAAGACACAACTAAAAAAGAAAACTATAGACCCATATCCTTAATGAACATAGAAAAATTATCTAAAATACTTGCAAACCACATAAAGATGTACATTAAAAAGATTATTTACCATGATCAAGTAGGCTTTATTCCAGAGATGTGGGGATGGTTCGATATACACAAGTCAAGAAACGTCATCAACCATATAAATGGACTCAAAAGACAAAAACCACATCGTCATCTCAATAGATGCAGAAAAGGCTTTTGACAAAATTCAACATGCATTCATGATAAAAGTTCTAAAGGGATTTGTACTGGATGGAACATATCTCAACATAATTAAGGTATATACAACAAAACTACAGCCAACATTATTCTAAATGGAGAAAAACTGGAAGCATTCCCATTAAAATCGGGAACCAGACAAGGATGTCCACTATTGCCATTCCTTTTTAACATAGTGCTTGAAACTCTTGCTAGAGCAATAAGACAAGAGAAATTAAAGAAGTACAAATTGGAGAAGAAGAGGTCAAACTATCCCTTTTTGCAGATGATATGATACTATAACTAAAAGATCCTAAAAGTTCTACCAGAAGAATTCCTAGAACCGATCAACATTTTCAGTGTAGTGGCAGGTTATAAAATCAGTCTACAAAAACCAGTAGCCTTTCTATATACCAAAAACATGCAATTGGAGAAAGAATACAGGGAAATACTCCCATTCACAATTGCTGCAAAAAAATAAAATATCTTGGAATAAACCTGACCAAAGACACCAAAGATCTCTACAATGAAAAATTTAAATTGTTTAAAGAAAGAGATTGAGAAAGAAAACAGGAGCTGGAAGGACCTCCCATGCTCATGGATTGGAAGAATTAATATAGTGAAAATGACCATCCTACCAAAAGCAATATGTAGGGTCAGTGCAATCCCAATCAAAATCCCCATGACATATTTCAGAGAATTAGAAAAAAAAATCCACAAATTTGTATAGAAGCACAAAAGACCTCAGATAGCCAAAGCAACCCTGAGCACAAAGATCTGGGGGGATTTCCATACCAGATCTCAAACTATATCACAGAGCTATAGCCATCACAACAGCAGTTACTGGCGCAAAACCAAACATGTAGATCAGTGGAGCAAAACAGAAGACCTAAACTGAGTACATGGAATTTCAGCTACTTGATATTTGACAAAGGTGCCAAGAACACACAATGGAGGAAAGACAGCATCCTTAACAAATGGTGTTGGCAAAACTGAATCTTCACCTGACCTGTAGAAGAATGAAATTAAATCCTTATCTTTCACAAAAGTCAACTCCAAATGGACCAAAAACCTCAATGTGAAACTGAAAACCCTGAAACTATTAGAAGAAAATATTGACAGTAACTTACAGGATATAGGTGTAGGAAAGGATTTTCTAAATCAGAAGTTGCTCAGGAATTAAGGTTAACAATCAGTGAGTGGGACCTCATTAAACCTAAAAGCTTCTGTATCTCAAAAAATCAGAAAGGTCAAGAGAAAACCCACAGAATGGGGAAAAACCTTCACCAGTGACACATGTGACAGAGGTTTGACATTCAAAATATATAAAGAACTCAAAAAACAAAGAAGCACGAAACCAAATGACCCAATTAAAAGATAGGCTAAAGATCTACACAGAGAGTTCTCAAAGGAAGAAATAAAGATGGCTAAGAAACATCTCAAAAAGCGTTCAACATCATTAGTAATTAGGAAAATGCAAAATTAAAACCACCCTAAGGTTTCACCATTTATTCTCTTGATCCTAGCCAGTCTGATTTCACCCCAATCATGCTGGCTAGGCTCAAGAGAACAAATGATACCAAATGCTGGTGAGGATGTGGAGAAATGGGAATGCTCATTCACTGGTGGTGGGATTGTGAACTCGTGCAATGCCTTTGGAAAACAGTGTTGAGAACTCTTAAAAAACTAAAAATAAACCTATCATATGATGCAGTTATACCACTCCTTGGCACAGACCCAAAGGACTCATCCTATTGTAGAGACACTTGTACAACCATGTTTGTTGCTGCTCTTTTCACAATAGCTAAGAGATGGAAGCAACCTAAGTGCCCCTCAACTGACAAGTGGTTAACAAAAATATGGAATATTTACACAACGGAGTTCTATTCAGCAGTAAAGAAAGATGAAATAATGAAATTTTCAGAAAAACAAAAGACGTATGTTCTCCCTCATTTGTGGGTCCTAGCACCAAATCCTTTTATATTCCATGTTCTTTGAATAAGATGACACTGTACAGCAGTCTCTTCTGTGTGAAATAACTACCATCATCACGACTTCAGCTGTGCCTGTTTGCTAAACATCATCACAATTGGGCTTGTTGACGGTTGCGCTCCTTCATTAAAGGAGGGGCAAGCAGGGTCAGTGGACCCTCACCTGAGTATCCAGCCACTCTTCCCAGCTAACTGTATGTAATTTGACCCTAATCATACATAGTCTCCTGGATTTGGGGAGGATTAAAGTATACAATCTGGGGAAGGCTAGGAAGAAAAAGTTTGATCCATGCTGGGTAAAGGCTTTCCAGTGTGCATACCCCAAGGTCACTCATACACCTCAGCAACCCCTGTCATCTCTGTAAGTAAGCTCAGTAAATTCATTGGTTCCCCAAGAAAACTTTAATCAAACATTGGTTTAACACCAGAACCTTAAAAAGGGATAAGCATCGCTTAGTATCCCCAGGAAAAGAATTCTCACAACAGATGGAAAATTTATTTGTTAATGTTATTATCTCATAATTATTAAAAAAAGAAAATGAGAATGTAAAAGATGTTAAAAGGATATGGGAATGGAGATAGTTTCCAAAATAGAAAAAAATGAGAAAGCCTAAGGAAGAGATGAAGGTCTATATAGGTTTGTTATGATATATAAAGGATGAGACAAAAATAATATACACATAATCTTAAAACTTCTAAGGTCGTGGTTTAGTCAACTGGTTTAAGGAACAAAATATACAGCTAATCAAGGTTTATCTGAGAATATTTGGTTTTTGCCCAAGCTTTAACTACATAGCACATGGTAATTTTTTTAATTATTTATTCAATAACCACATGATTAGAAGAAACATTTCATTACAACAGCATTGACATATTCAATAACAATTTCCATAGCAAAGATGCATCTTTTTCAAAATTGGCTGTAAATTTTTAGGTTCACAGTTTAATTAATATAATTATACAATATTGCACTCAGTATAAACCCTGTAAGACATAAAATGGAATGAGGTTTGAACCTTTAAAAAAAGATCTCCATTTAATTTTAAAATATACTGTTTCATACAAGAAAAATTCATTTTTAATGCAATTAACAGTTAGATGTTTGTACATGCATCTCTAATCTCTGTATATTTGATCATTACTAGCCACAGTCAGTTACTTCTAGAGATCCTTGGCACCTTAGCCTGGTTATAGGGTCATCAGATAGATTTCAATGGTAATGTTTTTCACATTTACTAATTAACATGAACCAATTTTTTACGCTTCTTTCTCAAATATAACTCATTTATTTATTTTTTGTGTGTGTATTTCATACAGAATATCCCAAACAATCTTATTCATCTATATACCCACTTCCCAAATGGCACCCCCCCATACCCCCCACTGGAGCCCATATACTCTGTCATCTCTGTTACTGTCCACTGTGTTGTTGGTTTCCCCCCAACCCCCAGCCGTTCCCCAGTGCTTGTCCATCCACTGAGTCTAGTCAGCCTATTTGGAGTTTCTTGTTTTAGGAAGATCAGCTTTTCTGCATCTAGCAGCAATCAGTTGCCAGTATTCTTTAGATAAGATTGGGGTCTGATGTTCATTTTCCCAGTTCTATGCTGGAT
>NW_008329666.1:2320743-2334580 GCF_000622305.1 Nannospalax galili
TTTACCCTTAAGGTCATTTGAGGATCTGTTCCTCAGGGGTCACATGGGCTTGGGAGGAGCCCCTGGCTCCTTTCTTTTACCAGTTCCATCTATGTGAAGATAAGTCAAAGATCCTGCTTGACGAAATTCTGGCTTCACTTGGAAGCATGGAGGAAATGTTTCCTCTGTGTTGACCCTCCTCTTTGTAGACTGGACACTGGTTCAAGTCCATCTTGTGGGACTCCATGGCCTCCCTGAATAGGAGGACAGGTCACTGACCACAGTTACAGAACATTTTGAAAGATGCTCCATAGTCTCCTGGATGGTTCAATATACACAAGTCGAAATTCTGGCTTCACTTGGAAGCATGGAGGAAATGTTTCCTCTGTGTTGACCCTCCTCTTTGTAGACTGGACACTGGTTCAAGTCCATCTTGTGGGACTCCATGGCCTCCCTGAATAGGAGGACAGGTCACTGACCACAGTTACAGAACATTTTGAAAGATGCTCCATAGTCTCCTGGATGGTTCAATATACACAAGTCAATAAATGTTATCAATCATATAAATAGAGTCAAAGACAAAAACTACATCGTCATCTCAATAAGATGCAGAAAAGACCTTTGACAAAATTCAGCATGCATTCATGATAAAAGTACTAAAGAGAATTGGACTGGAGGGAACATACCTCAACATAACTAAAGCGATATACAACAAGCCCACAGCCAAGATCATTCTAAATGGAGAAAAATTAGAAGCATTCCCATTACAATCAGGAACCAGACAAGGATGTCCACTATCTCCACTCCTTTTCAATATAGTGCTTGAAACTCTTGCTAGAGCAATAAGACAAGAGAAGGAAATTAAAGGAGTACTTATTGGAAAAGAGGAGGTGATAGTATCCCTTTCTGCAGACAATATGATACTATACTAAGAGATCCCAAAAGTTCCACCAAAAAACTCCTAGAACTGATCAACACTTTCAATAAAGTTTCAGGTTATAAAATTAATCTGCAAAAATCAGTAGCCTTTTTTTTTTAATACCACTAACAAGCAATTGGAGAAAGAGTACAGGAAAATGCTCCCATTCACAATAGCTGAAAAAAGAAATAAAAATAAAGTATCTTGGAATAATCCTGACCAAAGACATCAAAGATCTCTACAATGAAAATTTTAAAAGACACCGGGAGATGGAAGGACCTCCCATGCTCATGGATTGGAAGAATTAATATTGTGAAAATGACCATTCTACCAAAAGCAATATATAGATTCAATGCAATCCTAATCAAAATCCCCATGACATATTTCACAGAATTACAAAAAAAAAAAGTTCTTAAATTCATATGGAAGCACAAAAGATCCCAGGTAGCCAAACCAACCTTGATCACAAAGAGCAATGCTGGGTGGATTACTATACCAGATCTCAAAGTATACTACAGAGCTATAGTCATAAAAACAGCATGGTACTGGCACAAAAATAGACACATAGATCAATGGAACATCATTAAAGACCTAAACCTGTGTACACACAATTTCAGCCACCTGATATTTGATAAAGAGGTGAAGAACACACAATGGAGGAAAGACAGCATCTTCAACAAATAGTGCTGGCAAAACTGGATCTCCACCTGTAGAATAATGAAACTAGATCCTTATCTTTCACCTTGCACAAAAGTCAACTCCAAATGGCTCAAAGACCTCAATATGCAAAGAGAAACCCTGACACTGTTAGAAGAAAATATTAGCAGTAATCTACCATATATAGGTGTAGGAAAGCATTTTCTAAATCAGACGGCAGTTGCTCAGGAATTAAGGTCAACAATCAACAAGTGGGACCTCATTAAAATAAAAAGCTTCTGTACAGCAAAAGAAACAATCAAAAAAGTGAAGAGAAAAACACACAGAATGGGAAAAAATATTCACCAGTTCCACATCTGACAGAGGTTTAACATCCAGAATGTATAAAGAATTCAAAAAACAATGAAGCAAGAAAGTGCATGACCCAATTAAAAGATGGGCTAAAGATCTAAACAGAGAGTTTAAATAAAGATGGCTAAGAAACATCTTAAAAAGTTTTAAACATCATTAGTAATTAGGGAAATGCAAATTAAAACTACCTTAAGCTTTTACCTTACTTCAATCAGAATAGCTAGGATCAAGAGAACAAATGATACCAAATGCTGGCAAGGATGTGGAGAAAGGGGAATGCTCATTCACTGCTGGTGGGATTGCAAGCTCATGCAACCCCTATGGAAAACAGTGTGGAGAACTCTTAAAAACTACAAATGAACCTACCATATGACCCAGTTATACCACTCCTTGGCATATACCCAAAGGACTCATCCTATTGTAGAGACACTTGTACAGCCATGTTTGTTGCTGCTCTTTTCACAATAGCTAAGAAATAGAAGCAACCTAAGTGCCCCTCAACTGATGAGTGGTTAATGAAAATGTGGTACTTTTACACAATGGAGTTCTATTCAGCAGTAAAGACAGGTGAAATAATGAAATTTGCAGGTAAATGGATGGATCTAGAAAATGTTATACTAAGTGAAGTAACATGAACTCAGAAAAACAAAAGACGTATGTTCTCCCTCATCTGCGAATCCTAGCACCACATCCTTATAAGAGAGTGCATATCCTGATGCAACTGCAGAGACAAGGAAAACAGGGAGGTGAAAGGAAAGAAGGAACCTGAGAGAGGAGACTAGTAGGATAATGGTGTTATTAAGGGAGAAATATGTAAAAAAGGTAGTAGTTAAAGGGGGGAAGGAGGGCTATACAAAGAACTATGGGAATAAAGGGGAAAAATATTCTCCAGATACACAGTAAAAAATGAAAAGTCTAAGCACAGAAAGAACCCTATGGAGATGGAAGAAAGCCCTTCCAAAAACAATATGGTTGCTAAATGAAAATCCCAGTCCCAGAGGTGAGGTGCCTTCTATAAGCTGTTGGTCTGAGGGACACTAGAGGTCTCCAAAACAATGAACGCAATTGCCAATAATGTTGGTTGTACACTGGAAGTGGACAGAAAAACCCTATTGCTGAAGACACTACATGATGTGAGCATGATAGAGGGATAAATCAAGCTTTGACTAAGGTGGAAACACCTTACCACTGGATGGGTGGCTTTCATGGTGCCAAAAGGCAACACGCAGATGACTGGGGGTGAATAGCCAATATAATTCTCCTCAATGTCAGACCCCAAGTGTTGCACTATCAACATACCAAAAAGATGTTCCTTCTGGTGCAATAGTGGAATGTCTATTATATGTACAACCAGCACATTTTTGGTTGGATATAATGCCCACTCCTAGAGGTGGAACACGCATCTTGTACTGTAGACCTGGCCTACCCCCTGTGGCAGGGGAGAACATAGGCCCCAGTGGGAAGTCACTGCAATTGCTTTATTAGATGGAAATGATGCACCTGCTAAAGTACAGACCAAGCATTTGTGTTTACACACATAGATTAAGTTATTATAGCAGCCACTGTTTAGATGTTCTTGCTTCTTGCTGTGTGTGTTTTTATAGTAGATGGAATCCCACTTAAAATGCCCAAAAGCCCATGGAAAACAGATGATGCAGAGACCTGAAAGTTCAGTGCCTTGCCACAATAGGAGGAAGATAATCCCATACTACTAACCCCTCCAAGGCTCATGGACTTTTACGGAAGAGGTTGGCAGAAAGAATGTAAGTGCCAGAGGAAGGGGTGGAGTGTTACCTGGAAGTGTCCTCTGACCACTATGCAGGCAAACTATAGTCACAACTCCTTCTTACCCTCATCAAGGAGTCAGGGGGGAGTCAGTTACCCCCCCATCAGTCGACCTTAGCTACATGTCAGGGGAAGGGCAAAGGATACATAAGCTGAAAACACCAAAAAGCACCTCTCTCACAATTTTGTGTGGCTGTCGGGAGGTCACAGGATCTGTATTTGAGTGTGGACTTTACAGCACAGCTGTAAATATGGGGCACCCACTCTTAAATAAACCATTACCCTATTCTTTGTTAAAAAAATATAAAATAAAATGTTTTCAATTGAGAAGTTTTAATATCAGAATGAGAAACAACAGCACCAGCACCCACCACTTTGACATAGCAGTTGCTTATATTGTGCTATATAATATCTCTATGTTTCTTATTGTCTTTCCAGATTAAATTTGAAACATCAAAACATCTCACACCTAAAAAACTGATAATTCCATAATATCATATGATATTTAGGTCCATTTTCAAATTCCTTCTTTGAGACAGAGGGAAAAAATGGTTAAGTGTTTGTCTTAGTTTTGTTCCTGTTGCTGAGGTAAAATACCCTGACCAAAAACCACATAGGAGAAAAAAGGGTTGATTTTCATTCACAATTCCAGGTCACAGTTCATCATTGCAGGGAAGTCACACAGACAAGAGCTCAAGACAGCTGGTCACAACACATTCACAGTCAAGAAAGAGAAACTAGTACACCCAGGTTGCTGCTGTAGCCCTCAGCTCGCTTTCTTCACTTGTATATAGTTCAGAGCCCAGCCCATGAAATGGTGCCACCTTTATTCCGGGTGAGTCTCCCCCCCTCAATCAACAATCAAGACAATCCCCACAGACATGTGCACAGACCAACCTGATTAATTCCTCATTTGACACTCTCTCCTCAGATGATTCTAGGTTGTGACGAGTTAGCAATAAAAAAACTAACCAGAATGCCGGGCGTGGTGGCACATGCCTTTAATCCTAGCACTCGGGAGGCAGAGGCAGGCGGATCTCTGTGAGTTCAAAGCCAGCCTGGTCTACATAGTAAGTTCCAGGACAGCTAGGGCTACAGGGAGACCCTGTCTCAAAAAGACTAAAAAAAAAAAAAAAAACTAACCAGAACAGTTTCTATTCAGATCAGGATCAAGCAGTGTACATGGGCATTAGGAGAACCTAGATCTTTTCAATATCTAGAACACTGCCCTCTACTGCCACCTTCTTTTCTCCATGACACTAACTTTTTTAAGCTTAGAATTAGTTTCTTTCAGAAATGCCACATTCTGGACTGGTTGTTTCCTCATTCCGTTATTTAACGTGATCTAAGATTGTGGGGTTGGTTCTTTAAAAAGTGAAAGAATTGAGGCAGGCATCCAGAGAAGTCCAGTGGAATTTTCTGTGAGGATGGATATGGTTTATATACATTCTATCACATTAGCCACTGGACACATAGCATACTCAAAGTATAGCTTGTCCAAGTGAGGAATGGAACTTAATTTAATTTTTAATCTTAATTAGCCACATGTGACTAGTGCTTATTGAATCATTCATATAATATAAAAGGAAATAAAATAAGAACAGAAGAAGTCAAAATATCACTATTTGGAGATGATGTGGTCCTATACTTCAAAGTTCTTAAAGACTTCACAAGAAAACTCTTAGAGCTGATGAATATTTTCAGCAAAGAAGTAAGATATAAAACTAAACATACAAAAATCAGTAGCTTTTCTATATACAATAGAAAATTTACCAAGGACTAAATTTTTTTTAAAAATCTATTCACAATAGCTTCAAAAAGGTAATAAAACACTTAGAAATAAACTTAACCAACGAGGAAAAATATAATTAAAACTTTAAGACACCAAAGAATGGAATGAAAGAAGACTAGACAATGGAAAGGCTTTTCATGCTCATAGATTGACAGAATAGTGTAGAAATGGTTATATTATTCAAAGCAGTCTACAGATTCAATGTAATCGCCATCAAAATTCCAGTAACAGTCTTCACAGAACTAGAAAAAAATCCAAAAATTCATATGGAAACATGAAAGATATCCGGAGGTATCACAAGACCTTATCTTCAACTATACTACAGAGTATACACCATATACATGGTGATGAGGGTCCCATGTGTGGTACTGTCACAAAAGCAAATATGTACACCAATGGAATAGAATAGAGGAGCCAGAGATGCACTGTTGGAATGAATTTTCCTTAACCTGTAACCAAGGTTAATCTTGTGCTTTGAGGTCATTTAACACCAAGCTTACTAGGCCTTGGGCTCGTTTAGTAACCTAAACATACAGCTTTAATCCCTCATGACCCTTCCTCGCCCTTGACCTAGAAGAGAGAGAGAGAGAGAGAGAGAGAGAGAGAGAGAGAGAGAGTTTTGACTATCAAGTGCTGCAAGCAGCAAATATTTGTTGAAAGCAATGGATCATCCCATATATGTTGCAAACAACAGGTGGTATTAAACTGATAACATCTGTTTGTAGTTGTGTGTGTTTTGCTAGGTCTGTAGGGGTCAGAAAGGGAAAAATCAATCCTCCTTTTCCTTCCCCGTTTCATGGTGAATGGATTGTTTCAATAAATAGAGAGAGCAAATCCTTTATTTAAGAGCACAGTTGTGGGAGAAATCTGAAGGACAAGTTCTCAGAACAGATCAGCCCCCACGATTGGTTGAAATGGATGATAAGAGTTGGGCTGTCTTTGTTTAGGAATTGCTGTGATGTGGCACTGCATTGCCCCACCCCACAGTTACCTGATTTTCTACTTCTTTTTCAAAATCAGACATTGGGAAAAATACAGCCTCTTCAGCAATTGGTAGGAAAATGATACCCACATGCAGAAGAATAAAACTAGGTTCCCATCTCTTACCCTGTAAAAATCAAATTTTAAATGGATTAATGATCTGAAACTTTGAAATTGTTACAGAAAAGGACTTCAAGATAGAGATGTAGGCAAGAACTTTCTGAAAAGGACTTCAGTAGAACAAGAAATAAACCCAAGAATTGGCAAGTGAAATTACATAAAATCAAAACAGTTGCCACAGCGAAGGAAAACAATCACCAGAAAGAAAAGAGGCCACACAATGGGGAGGGAGACTTCGCCAACTGTACATCAGGCAGGGGTTAATCTCTAGAATATATGAAGGACTGCAAAAATTAAATATCAAAAAACTAAAGGGGGAGCTGAAGAGATGACTCAGCAGTTCTTGCAGGGGACCCAGGTTCTGTTCCCAGCACCCACATGGCAGCTAACAACCATCCGAAACTCTAGTTCCAGGTGATCCAATGACGTCTTGTGGCCTCCACAGGCATTGCACATGCAGGTAAACTTATATATATGCAGGCAAAATACTCATACACATAAAATAAAAACAAATTCGTAATTTAAAAACTTTTGAAACTAGATCATCCAATCAATAAATGGCTAATGAACTGACTAGACAGTTCTCCAAAGAAACACAAACAACCAATAAATATTTGAAAAACTATTCAACGTCCTTAGCTATCAGGGATATGCAAATTAAAACTAATTTGAGATTCCATATCACCCCAGTCAGAATGGCCATCATCAAGAAAACAAGTGACAACAAATTCTGGCAAGGATGTTGGGGCAGAGGAACTTCAAACACTGCTGGCAGAGATGCAAACTGGTACAGCCACTGTGGAAATCAGAACTGAGATTTCTCAAAGAACTGAGGGTAGAACAGCCATATGATCCAGCTCTCCTACTCCTGGGGATATGCCTAAAGGACTCTGGTTCCTATCACAGAGATACTCGCACATCGAACTTTACTACTGCACTACTCACAACGGTACAAGTATATAATGAAATTTTATTCAGTCATGAAAAATGAAGTGTGAAATTTGCAGGAAAGTGAATGAAACTGGACATCATTGTTAAGTTACACAAACCAGATGCATAAAAACAAAGTCACGCGTTTTATTTCACATGTAAAAACTAGAAGTGTGTGCATGCGTGCGTGCGTGCGTGCGTGCGTGCATGCGTGCCTGTGTGTGTGTGTGTGTGTGTGTGTGTGTGTGTAGTGTATGTTAGTCTACACATATGGGGGTAAATCATGAAACCAGGATGGAGACCAGGAGAGGAGAAGAACAGATCTTAAGCAGAGAGTGGAACGTGAGATTGAAGGGAACAGAGTACATGTGACATGGAAGCAAAGAGAGCGTTCCTGGGGTGAGCGGGCCAGCAAGAGAAGAAAGTCAGGGGAATGAGGGAAGGGAGACAAATCAGAACAAAGAACGCATGACCATGCCAAAATAAAATCATCACTTTGTATGCTAACTTACAAAATGAAAGGAACGGAACATAAAGTATCTATATTCTGACAGTGCATAAATAAGTGCTTGACAAATGTTGTCTCTTTTGCATTCCAAATATACTTTAAAGAAAAGTGCTGTAAAATACATTACCATATAAATGCAAATTAAGCTATACGTTTGATCTTGTTTGTGATTAAGACCTTTTCAGCCACAGAGAAGTAAAGGTCTTCTGTTCTCTTAGGAATCTCCATGATCAGCAGCAATCACTATAATAATCTGGATTCATGAGCCACATAAAAACTGTCTCATAAACAGTGGCAGTGTTCTTTAGTCTATATTTTTGACATATGAACATAAGTCTTAAGAGTTAGAAATCAGGGCTGGAAAGATGGCTCAGCGATTTAGAACACTGGTTGTTTTTGCAGAAGACCCGGGTTCAAATCCCAGCATCCACATGGCAGCTAACAACTGTCTGCAACAGGGGATCTGACAGCCTCTTCTGTCCTCTGCGGGCATTGCATGACACTGGTGCGCTTACCTAAAGGCATACGCATCAAATAAAAATAATGAAAATTGCCTTGTAGCCTGTTGTTCAGTTTCTTTGGATCAAGTCAATACAATGAGAGTCCATGCTGGAGGTTTTAGTCCAATGTAGAGCAAGTATTCTCATTTTCTGTATAATTGAAGCTGATAAGATTAAAACTGGAGCCCCTGGACTAAGGACTGAGAGAGTTCCAGTGCACCTGCAGCATCCATCCATGCCTACATCCAATAATGTTAATGATCAGGATCATGTCTATGCTTTTCAGTCTGGGCAGGGGTGGGGGGGGGTTTCATGGGGTTTTGTTGTTGTTGTTGTTGTTTTCTTTTGATCAGAGTCTCACACTGTAGCTAAAGCGGGCCTGAGCTGCTCTCAAACACAAGGCAATCCTCCTGTGCTGGGATTGCAGGCATGAGCCACCATGCTCAGCTTATATGTTCCTGTTTTATGAGCCAATAGATGTCTTGGTTTTCCTAAACTCATTTGAATTGTGTTTCTCTGTTTCACACCTGAAAAGTACTGTCAAAATGGAGCAAACAAATGAACACTAGAATCAGACACTCTGGTTTCTAATGGACTCTGGATCTAATTTCCACATATCCCTCATAGCATGCCTTCCTCTTTGGCCCATCTCAAGGACAGCATGAGATAGGAAGTTATACATGTTGGAGATGCTCTCAGCAAGCTAGTTCCTGGTTTTAATTCTCTTGCTAGCCATATTGAAGTCACATCCTTGAGTCCTTACACTGTTTTCTTTTTTCTGCTGCTCATTAAAAAGTTCTGTTTATTAGTGAAACTCTCAGGCTTCATCATGCATTTGTGCAATGCATGGCAGTTAAGAAACTCATAACTGGGGCTGAGATACGGCTCAGTGGTTAAGAGCACTGGCTGCTCTCACTGAAGGCCCAAGTTCAATTCCCAGCACATGGCGGCTACCAACAGTCCATATACATAGCTCCAGTTCCAGGGCATCCAACGCCCTCTTCTGACCTCCATGGACATTACATGACATGGGTAATGTCATGTAGTACATGCATACACTTACATACATGCAGGCAATACACTGATACACCTAAAATAAAAATAACAAAATATTTTTTAAAAAAGAAACAGCTGGTCAAAGTACAGAAAATAAATGACTGTGGGGTACTCAGTCACACACAGGACATCTATTTCACACTACTCCCCAAGTCTCAGGGACCAACATGGAAGAGAAGGTGGAAAAATTGTGAGATCTTGAGGTCAGGGAGGACTAGAGGAAAGTAGTGTCTTCTCATCATGACGGGACACTGCACTCATGAACTCACAGCAGCTGTGGTTGCCTACACAAGACCTGAAAGATCAAGCCAGTCAACATTCTAGCACAGAATGGGAAAGGAATCATGAAACCCCACCCCCAAACTGAGGATCTATGGACAGTTGATGCTTCTGAGAGAGGGAGATCCCATTTTCTTTAATGGTGTGGCTCCTAGAAGTGAACCACGCTTCAGTGAATGGTCACACACCCAGAAGTATGTGGACAGTACCTAAATTGGAGTCAGTGAATCATTAGATTTAAAAAAAGAAAACATGAAGTTGAAGGGTTAGGAAGATGGGAGTGAATGTGAGAAAGTCAGAAGTAAATACGATCAAAACACATTGTATGGGTGTCTTCAAGAAAATAGAAATATTTATTTAAAGTAATTCTTTAAAGTTCTGATAATACCCATATGTAATGTGAGATCACTGGAGTTTAAACGTATAAAAGAAGAGAGCATGTTATGTAACTTTGGTAATATGTTGTTCTCTACTTCGTGTCCTGAGAGAGTCAGTCTAGTGAGTTTAACTTTGGCTCACACAGGCCACAGACAGTTCTGTGAGTTGGTCTTCCCACAGTCTGCCTTCTGTATAGTGGAGATCACATTGTGCAGCCTTTGGTCACATGGTAGAGTTCCTTCTGCCCTCTCAAACACAGACACTGTGTAGACTTTACTGAAATGAAGATTTACTTATGTTCTAGGATAATACTGGATTTAAGCTAAGTAGCTTAACAAGAAGACTGACTATAATTAAGCAATCATTTACAGGATTACTTGGGCTAAAAATCGACATAGTAAAGTAAGCATCCAATGCCCACCTAAACCCCTGTATTAATAAAGGTGATCAGGTTATACAATTCCAAATGCATTTCCAAAAACTAACCCTGGTAGAAAGGATTAGAAATATGTTTAAGCTACATTTAGAATTCAGGAAAAGTAATCTTCCAACTTACTTTCCCTTATTTTTTGCTTCAATTAAGCTTTTAAGCTGAATAAATTAGTCTCCAAGATGTTTAAACAGTCAGATTTATATTAATATGCTAAGGCTCATTATGAAATACAGTTGTAAAATCTTTGCCAATTTACCCCTAATGCCTGTTAGTCATGACTGGAAATTCCGAGCAAAGGCATGGATGTCCTGCTCACCTATTAATTTCAGCTCTTAATCTATAATTATTCATCTTCCTTTCCCAAAGTTTCATCCCTGTCTCTGAAATATCACTTCATATTCATGACACCATCTTCCCAAGGCAGAGGACTGCTTTTGACTGTCTAATAACCTGTTAGAAATAATCTCTTATGCCTTTAAGATTTTCTTTCATGCTTTTAAAAGTTTACCTTACTCTCTCTAAAACTCCCCTCCATGCCTTGTGGCTGCTGGTCCACCATGTCTCTGATACCCAAGCCAGCTTAAACAGTATGACCTTTTTCTTCTTCTCCATTGTCCTCTGGGAAGCTGCTAAGATTCAGAGCTAACGCTACGTTACTTTTTTGTTACTGTGATAAAACACCATGGCCAAGGCAACTTATAAAAGGAAGAGTTTATTTTGGCTTACAGTTCCAGAGGGGTAAGAGTCCATCACGGCAGGAGGCATGGCAGCACACAGGCATGGTAGCCGGAGCAGGAAGCTGAGAGCTCACATCTTCAAGCACAAACAGGAAACAGAAAGAGCAACTGAAAGTGAGAGAAGCCTGCCCCTGTGACACGCTTCCTCTAGTAAGGCCACACCTCCTAAACTTCCACAAGCAGCACTACAAACTAAGGACCAAGGGTTCAAATGCCTGAGCCTATGGGGGACATTTCTCAATCAGACCACCACACCTGCCCTGGGGGTGCTTTCTTGTAAACTCTAATAAAATTGTCCTCAAGCTTCAAAAACAGAACAGAAAAAAAAGAAAACCTTTACTGTAAGATTTCAAATTACTTCAAAATTAAGAAAGACAATGTAATGTCTTTAAACATAGATAACTACTTTCTTATTTCTTAAAGCAGCAGGGATTGGGGTGGAGAGGGTTGCTAGGGATGAACCTAGGGCCTTGCATCTGTTAAGCATACCCTCTAGCACTGGGCTACACATTGAACTGACTAGCAGGAATTTGTTGTTCTTTTGTCTTGGCTCTTATTGTTACTTCCAGCAAATACTGTAGGAGTTTTCCGATCTCACCTCTTACCCATGTATGGCAAGACAAAATTTCAAAGCATTGATTGATGCCATGTTGTCCTAATCTCTCCTTTTCATTTCTGGCAGTTTCACATAAGGATTCAATTTTAGGAGTGATAGAGAACAAAACTGTGCAAAATGGGAATTTCTGGAAAGATAATGGCAACCTTCCTTAGGCTTAATTTTAGAATTCTCTGAACTCAGGGGTGGACAGGAGAAACAGAATAAAGCAAATTGGACTCTCCATATCCATCCAAGAATTGGGATTGATGATCCTTGATAGATTTCAGATCTTTGAATGAAAGGAGACTTACTGGCCTCTTTCTGCCTAGATGTCCTCAGATGGCGAATCCCATGACAGTCTGATATTTGCATTGGTTGTACACTGGGCTTTGTGTGCTGGTTTCTGCTCTTTGAAGCTCTCCCTTGTATCACAGGGGCTGAAAGACTGGACCTATATTTCTCAGTCTCCTTTGTCAGGTTTCAATTTGGTATGTGCATAAATTAAAGAGAAATGCTGGGATAATTGCTGAACTACCTGGAAAAGAACAAAGTTGGACCCCTACCCCACACCATATACAAACACTAACTAGAAATGGATCTAAGTCTTAATTACATCTAAAAATGTAAAGTTCTGAAGGCAATACTTCATGATCTAGAGTTTAATCAATAAATTCATAGATGGAATTCTAAAAGTTTAAGTAGAAAAAGAAATTGGAGAAAACTTGGACCTCATCAAAACTAAAAACTGCTATGTACCACCAAAAGACATTATCAAAAAGTGAAAAACAGCTGGGTGTGGCACATCTGTAATCCCAGCACTCAGGAGGCTGAGGCAGGAAGATCATAAATTCAAACCTAGCATGGGTTACATAGCAAGATCCTGTTTCAGAAAAGAGAGAAAAGAAAAATAAGTGAGAGCTCACATCATCAGAGAAACACCTTTGCACATAATACATCGAATAAAATACTTGTATTTACACTATATACTGAACTGATAACTCAGTGATTTAGAGAAGAAAGTCATACAATTAAGAAGTAAGCAAAGCATTGCAGAAACAGTTTGCAAACAAGATACACAAATGACCAATAAACACAAGGAAAAACACTCAACATCATTAGCCATTAGGGAAATGCAAGTCAAAGTCACATTTCATATGCACTAAAAAAAAGCTTTAATAACATAACTTTTTAAATATTTTATTTATTATTTTTGGAACATCATTAGCCATTAGGGAAACGCAAGTCAAAGTCACATTTCATATGCACTAAAAAAAAAGCTTTAATAACATAACTTTTTAAATATTTTATTTATTATTTTTGTTTTATGTGTATACATGTATTGCCTGCATGTAGGTAAGTGCACCCATGTCATGCAATGCCCGTGGAGGACAGAAGTGGCTGTCGGATCCCCTGGGACTGGAGTTACAGACAGTTGTTAGCTGCCTGTGGGTGCTAGGATCAAACCTGTGTCTTCTGCAAGAACAGCCAGTGTTCTTAACCACTGAGCCATGTCTCCAGCCCCTAAAACTATTTTTTAAAAAACAATAGCAAGCATTTGTAAGAACACGAAGCAACTGGGACCCTCAGACATTGCTATGGAGCCTGGACTAGAACAGCTGCTTAGAAAGTCAGTCCAGCAGTTCTTCAAAAGGTTAAACTAGTTCCCACATGATCCAGAAACTCTATTATGAAGTATGTACCCAGCATACAGACTTCCATACAACACACTCCTGAATGATGAACAGGTCAAAAGAAAAATTAAGAAATAAAAGTATTCCTGGAACTAAATGAAAGGACAATACAACATGACAAAACCTCTGGGACATGCTGAAAG
>NW_008329666.1:2337804-2338214 GCF_000622305.1 Nannospalax galili
TAATGAAAATGTGGTTCATTTATACGATGGAGTTTTACTCAGCAGTAAAGAAAGATGAAATCATGAAATTTTCAGGTAAACAGATAGAACTAGAAACTGTTATACTAAGTGAAGTAACACAGATTCTCCCTCACATGTGGATCCTAGAACCAAACCATGATAAGTGAATAGGTATCCAGACATAACTACAGGAACCAGGATAATAGAAAGGAAACAGGGACATAAAGGAAAAGAAAGAACCCGAAAGAGAAGAACAGTAGAAAACAGGCCTTAATAAGGGAGATATGGATAAAAATTGGGTTAGTTTAAGGGAGGGGGAGGGAAGGGTATACAAGGAACCTAGGGGATAAAGGAAAAGGAGCTCAAGAGAGGTAGGACCATAGGAGAAGGGTATTAGTAAGGGAGAAAGG
>NW_008329666.1:2338728-2338917 GCF_000622305.1 Nannospalax galili
CCTTCACATAGATGAAACTGGTAAAAGAAAGGAGTCAGGAGCTCCTCCCAAGCCCATGTGACCCCTGAGGAACAGATCCCCAAATGACCTTCAGTATAAAAATAAATTGATTTATTGGGCCAAATGTATGGCCTTAATCACTCAAAAGGAAAGTATAACCAAAGATTAAAGGGGTCAATATAATTTCTT
>NW_008329666.1:2339095-2370267 GCF_000622305.1 Nannospalax galili
TAAAATATGTTTAAGACTTCTGTATTAAAATCTACAAAAAATGCTAAGAGAAGCTAAAACCCCAATAAACAGTGTTATTGTGTATTTGTTGGTCAGAAGATACTGGTAAGATGTCAGTTCCTTTCAGTGCTATACATTCAGTGTGATCCTAATAATGTATCAAAAGCTTCCTTTTAGACAGGGTCTCACTGTGTGGGCCTGGCTGGCTTGGAGCTCTACATAGACCAGGCTGGCCTCAAACTCACGGAGATACACCTGCCTCTGCCTACCAAGTGCTAGGATTAAAGGTATGCTCCACCATGCCATGCTTCAAAAGCTTTTAAAAAACTAGTATTGTCAGATGCATACAGATTAGAGATGCATGTGCCAACATCTCAGTGTTAGTAGTAAAAACAATGAATCTTTCTGCAAGGAACAATATATTCTAAGATGAAATGGAGATCTTTTCTAAAGGTTAAAAACTCATCCAATTTTATGTCTTACAGGGCTTATACTGTGTTCAATATTGTACAACTGTATTAATTCAACTGTGAACCTAGAAACTTACAGCCACTTGTGAAAGAGATGCACTCTTGCTCTGGAGTGTGTTACTGAAAATGCTAAACCTGTAATGAAATTCTTCTTCTAATCATGTAGTTATTAAAAATTTTTTAAAAAGAATGAGAGAATAAAATTTAAAGAAGAAAAAAATACACATAATATATATATGTGTCTCTGTATATACATATATACATATAGTTTAAAAGAAGTTATACCATATGAGGTGATAATGCTCCCCCAAAGAGCCATAGACTATCTAACAAAAACCCAAGTGCCAGGCATGGGAAACCTCCCTTAGAGGTATTGGTCAGAGGCAGTCCAAGAGACTCCCAAAACAATACAGGCTATTGCAATTGGCCTTGGTTTTCTACCAGAACTTAAAGGTAATATCATATTAAAGATACTACATATCTCAGACCCAGAACTTGGAGGAATTGAGCTGAACTGACCTGGAAGCTTCCTCCCTGAGTACTAGCTCTCATAGTATCTTCTGTGCTATGCAGTGCTGTGCAAGCTGTCAAGGGAGAAAAAAAGCAACAGTCCTGCCCAGCTGTAAATCCTGTGAACACAACAATGACTGATTTGGCAAGTTTCCTCAATAATGTAGAAGTAGCACTATTATCTAGGGGGTAACTATCAGCTGTTTAATTGGACTTAATGCAAGGGAAGTTAGGCCTGGTACTATAAGCCTAGTCAATTACTGGTGACTGGAGAGGGCATAGACCCTAAAGGAGAATGTACTACTGCCATTTTCCTAAGCTAATGGAATTTCTGTGTTCTAAATACTTATTCTTATACCCACAGATAAGTGCAACACTCACCCTTATTTAAAGAAGCTTCTTTTTGCAATAGATGGAGATTATTACAGAGATCCACAACTGGTCAAAATGCAGACAATTTAAGTCTTCCAGACATGATAGAAAGCTGCACCCATGAAGTCTCAACAATATGATTGCCTAAACAGTACCTGCGTAATGACAACACAAGTTGTTAAACCCACTTAGATGGTGCAAATTTCATGAGGCCCCACCCCTAGATGAAAAGCTATAGGTCATCAAAGGCTTCCAAGAGAGGGAGAATCTAAGGACAAGTTTCTTGATAGGTTATCTTTCAAATCCCAAGTGATCAGCCCTAAACACATGTACGTAAGAACAGCACTAAATGGATTCATTGTTTGTGTGTGTGTGTGTGTGTGTGTGTGTGTGTGTGTAAAACAACAATAATTATAGGAGAAAGGGACATGAACTTAAGAGGGAGTTGGGGAGACAAGGGAGGAGCTGGGGTGAAGAGAAAGGGATGGAAATGATATAAATATAGCACTTGTGTAAAATTCTTAGAAACTTAAAATTTTAAATTAAGAAATTACAGTTTCATAATCATACTACAAACAATTCATTAGATTTAAATTTGAGTTTTATTGCTCAGTGACACTTTTTTCCAAATCATGATTTACCTTCTTTAAATCTTTCATTTTGAATTGGTTCTGCTTGAGGTTATACTTGAAGTTTTATTTTTCAACCATACATGCATCTGATATTTTCTGGATTCTTACAAATCTGATCCAGGCTTCCATTTGCCTTTGCATTTAGATAACAGACTGCCTGGTTAGTGATTCTCAGAAGCTATTGCTTTCTCTTCAGAAGCCTAAATAGTTCCTCTGATGTAAATAAGAAGTCTGATGTCACAAAAAACTTTTTTTTTGCATTTGACCTTCTCCCTGGTCAGATGCTTCTGGAGGGTTTTTTTTTTTTTTTTTTTTTTTTTTTTTTTTTTTTTTTTTAAGGAAAAGGGGGCCCCCCTGAATTTTTTTCCTTTTAGATTCCATTATATTGCGCCTGCCTGGTTCCTGGTAAGCTTTTTCTATGATTCCTTTTCATTATGTCACTTTGGTTTGGGGTAAACTTTGTTCACACACAGGGTAAATCCTTTAGATGCAAAACAATTCAGTCCTTTATTTCTCTGATCTTGATTTTCAGTCCTGTCTGCTGGTTTCCCTTCTGGAAGACTTATGATGCAATGCTCCTCTGCTTCCAACTCTTCTTAACTTTTAAATGCTCTACAGCCAATATTCAGCATTCTGGAAAAAGGTTCCATTGTTAATCTTCACTTTACTTTGAAGATTGAGTGTGTGCGTACGTGTATTTCTGGGTTTTTACTTTTTTGTAGAAGTCTGCACTTCCAAAATTAACATTAGATTCTTTTAATCCAACTAAGAAAATTAGCTTCCCCCCACTAAGTTTTTATTCTATGACAATTCCATTTAATAGACAGTACTTAATCTGAATGCACACTTTTGATCCACTTCATTTGATCCATTGAATTGAATATATCAGGCAATTTTTCCTTATCATTTCAGAGGAAGAATTCAGTTTTCCAATGGAACAACCAAAATGTGAAAAGCAGCTCCCAGTGCCCAGTCCATGACACCATCTGCCATGTCTAGGGGAAACACCTGTGGTCCGTGGATGGAGGCAGAGAGTTCCTGCTGATGATTCATGTGACCTTGTGATGTCCTTTTAATATTTGTTGGCCCATTTTTATATCTTGTTTTTCTTTGTTTTCTGATGTTTTTTAATAGGAAAGAAGATATAAAATGTATTTAGAATACCTTTTTGGCACAGAAGTTTCCATTTTTTCCTAGGCTATGGTAAGAAAAGTCTTGTATTTGTTTCTAATTTTAGAAGAATAAAAGGAAAACTAGATATGCTTCTAGTTCCTTCATTTTATAGAACTGTAGGAAATTTAATTTTTATTTCAATAATCTTATAAAAAGAGAATTTAAGGAGGGTAAAATTTTAGGTTACTTTCGCCCACTAAAAATATTTTGAAATACTTTCTTTGAAACCATCTTTTACAATGTGAAATTTACTGTAGATTTCTATGTCCAAGTGCCCAAACAAGGACATGGAAATATGCCCATGAGAGTTAACCTCTGCTGAAAATGACCATGAGGTAGAGAAAACATGAGGAGCGTCTGTATTTTATCCTGCCAATATGTTCTCTTAGTCTGGAAGCACAGGAGGTTTTTACTCCATCAGCTGCAAAAAATATTATCTCTGCAGGAATGAAACAAGTGTGGAATATATATTGTACCACTACATTGCAAGCATACCTAAGCAGAAAACAAGGGAGATAGCCATTTCATATAGAACTCAATTTTTTCCTCTAGGGACACATAAAAATTTTTAGTATAATACCCAAATGGTGCAGTGCATAAATATACATGGGAAATGTGATAGGACTAAGTTAGGCTCTTTTGGCCAGATACTGATAGCTAAAAATTTATCATCTGTTCTCCCTTCCTAACCTTCCTTCCCATAGACTTCAAGTAGGTTACATTTTTTATGAGAACCAGAACTTTGGTGCAAAGGAGACCAAAATCCATCACCATTTTTCAATAGACCATTAAATTTTAAATGTCTGTGGAAAGTTGCTGTTTGCTGATGCCTTTGAGTTATAGCTCAAGCATTATGCTTTATAATTTAGTTAACAAACAAAATATCAAAGAAATAACAGTAAGCAAATTGGTAATTTAATAACTTCAGATAATTCTAGGTGCTTAGTTATGTTTGCCCTTTTGTAAATCAATAACTCTACATTTGTAATTTAAATCCATTTTAATGAGCATGCTGTTTGCAACAGTTTTATTCAGGATATGAGCTTCTACAAACAAAAGTAACAGCAGCTTTTACCTAGGCAACAATTTATAGTAAACTTTTGCAGACAACATGACTGATTTTGATGTATAAGTCCCTGCAATCCCATTTTATGTGCTTCTTATGTTTCTTAAATGCTTTTAACCAGAGAAGACTATTCTCAACATGAGGAATCTTCTCAGTGATTTGCAACATGCCTGACATGTCTCTCCCAGTGCTTGTGCTGGTTTTGGAAGTAATGACTTGGCAGAAATGAAAACTGCCAGGATACCACTGGTTTTTTACATAAGTTGCCTATTTTGCCATCTAATCAAATTGAAATATTTGTCAATATACAATATCCTATTTCTTAGTATCAACACATTCACTTACTCTGATAGAGTGCTGATAGCGTTTTCTCGCTCATTTTTCCTTATAAGAAACTTTTTAGAGTTATGTAATTTATCCCTATAAAGCTAATTAGAAATACCCACCATAAAACAAAGAAGTAGGAATCTGGAAAGATGGCTTGGTGGGTAAAGTGCTTACTGTGCAAGCATAAGACCTGAATTCCTTTGAATTCAGAGCCCCAATACCTCCCTCAGAAGTCAGGTTTGGCAGTGTATGCCTCAAAACCCAGTGCTGGAGGACAGATGCAGGCACATTCCTGGGGCTTATTGGCTAGCCAGCCTAGCTGAAAAGCACTCTCCAGGCTCTGTGAGAGAGCCTGTCATAAAAAATAAAATGTAGAAGAGTTTGAAGAAAACATTCTGATGTCCACCTCTAACCTGCACCTGCATTCACACAGGCGAGCACACACACACACACACACACACACACACAGGAGCACACACACACACACACACACACACACACACACACACACAGTATATAAATAAATAAATAACAAATAAATAAATAAATAAATAAACAGATCATCAATGAAGAGCTAAATCCACTGTTTTCATAGTCTGCCTTACTCTGTCTTTGAGCCCAGGGGCCCAAGCAGCCCTTTAGAGAGTGCTTAAGAAGGGAGCTGTTCAAGATGGGCACAGTGGCTCATGCCTGTGGTCTAGCACCCAAGAGACTGAGGCAAGAGGATTGTACGGTCAAGGGTAGTCTGTGCTAACATGGGCTAACATGGAGATGGAACTGTAGTTTTTGTGCTCCTTAATGTCTTTCTTTGAGAGACTGTCTTATCTGGCGATGATAGAGACTCCCAATGTTTCAAAACTATCACACCTTAGCACACCAAAACTGCACTACATTTCCTTCATAATTTATAAAATTTTTCACAAAAAACTACTATTTCATCCCCCCTACCTTATAATCAGACCTTCCACGAACACTCAAAAGCTAGTCCTGGGGCCACTTGAGAGACATAGTACGAAGTAATTCCTCCAACTCTCTTCCTTTCCTGGGGCCTTAGTAGCAAAATCTCTCCTTAAACCCAAAGGAAACAAAACCATTAAAAACAAACTGAGAAAATCACAAAAATAGAAATGCAGACACATTCTAAATCCAAAGTCAGGCTTAGCTGGAACTCCTTGTCCACTTACAAATACCTGAAGATCACTTCTGCATCTGTGAATAACTTCCTGTGAGGTTCATTGAACTTACCTGGAAGGCAAGAGCCAAGACATGAAGAGAGGCTTCTGTCCACCTCACCTGAGCCTCTAACCCCTATCTACATTTGATTTCCCTGATTACTTATGCCAGTAAAATCCCCTTTTTGCTTAAGTCATTGTGAATATGGTCTTATGTCACTAACAAGTGAAATAACTGTGACTAACAAACTACTAATGACCAAATGTTATTGGATTATATAAGCATCATTCCCTCAAGAACTTAAAACAACAAATCCCAGAAATCTCTATCCATAAAAGACTATAGTCTATTGAGTGATTTAATTGAACAGGTAGGTATAGATTACTCCCCCACACCACGGGCAGAAAAGAGAAGAGGTCAAAACCAAGGAAAAAGGAGCAAACTTTTACATCTTGAAACAAAGCATTAAGCAGAAGACATCTGCCCAATGCCTAGGATCAGGAAGATAAATGATTCCATTTTATGTTGTTATTAAATTGCATTACTCTTCATTAAAGTGAAATGCATTTAGAGGAATTAGGCTTATCAAAACTTTGGTAGTGTAATATAAGTGATGATTCTGTGTTTATTTGACAACATCCTCCTGTGAGTTGATTCACAATTTTAATTTTGGAAAACAATATTTCCTTGATGGGGGCTGACAGAAGGATATGAATGGCTACGTCATTCTGCATGAAGTCATATCAATTATGAAAGGAAACAGAAGCCAAGTGACTTCACCAGCTTTTCAAGAAGCAATAGGATAATAATGGTTCTATATTGTAAGAAGAATGATATCAGTTTAAGAACTGAAGTTAAACTTCAGGAGGCAATCTCCTATTCTTCAAAGAAAAGTACAAAGGGGTTGGAGAGATGGCTCAGTGATGAAGCTCTTGCAGAGGATCCAGGTTCAATTCCCAGCATCCACATGGCAGCTAACAACCATCCACAACTCCAGTTCCAGGGGATCCAACGCTCTTTTCTGACCTCCGCAGGCATTGCAGGACATGAGCGCATTTACTTATACACATGCAGGCAATATACTCATACACATAAAATAAAAATAAATAAAACATTAAAGAAAAGTACAATGAAGACAAAGATTCTCCATATTTTTGATGAACAGTATTGTTGGTGAAAATGTATAAAATATGTATCATTTCAAGAACCTACTGCAGACACACTGGTGAGCAAAACGGATTCATGTGACAGTTGGCAACCTAGGGAAAAGAGAAGTGTTAATTCAATCAGAGAACTAAAAGTCCCAATAGGGTTTTCTCAGAAAAAACCACGTAAGCTCATATGGGGATTTTACCCTAAGCAGACACCTTACTATTCTATATTTCACTCATTTCTCCATATATATTATAATACGAACATCCCAGGCCAGAAAATTTGCAAGATAATAAAGTAATAACTAACTTATCATTTACCTAGATTCATTAATTGTTAGTGTTTGGTTAACTTTCTATTATATAGAATGTATGTAGAACATGTGCTATTTACTTCATATCTATTTCCAAAGTGAAAAGACATTCTTCCATAAAACCATTATATAATTATCAACATTTTACATTCCTGAGAGAGGACCCATAGTCAAAATTTCCCATTTGTCCATAAAATGTCCTTTATAGCTATTTTTCCCCTGACTAGGGATCAAAGTGAAGATAATATATTGCATTTTGTTGTTCTGTCTCTTTAGTCTCCATCAGTCTTAGAGGGTTCATCAGCCTTTTTGTCTTTCATGACATTGATGTCTTTGAAGAGTACAGGCAGTTACTTTGCAGAATGCCCTTTAATGTGTTTGTCTGATTGTTTCCTCATGATTGGATTCAGGTGAAGCATTTTTGGCAGTACTATCACACAGATGATACTGTGTCCTTCTCGGTGTGCCACACCAGCGGCCATATGATGTCAGTTGTATTGTTATTAGTGATGATTCTTGTACTTTTTCAGCTGACTGAATTCATATCCTGTAGACATGATCCATTACTGAGGAAACCAGGCAAGGATGAAAAAATGTAATTTCTATTTCCTCACTAGCCATCTAATGCCAAGACATTTACATAGGTCGCTCATGTAGACAAAGCTTTGCTGGTTTTACTCAGGAGAGGAGGACATGGATCATAAATCCAGCACTGATCGGAGATAAATATCCTGCAAAATAAATTACAGAAAACTTGCACACTTGGGAATTCAAATCTTTCCAGGAAGTGCAGCCTGAGGAAGGGCTGTGTGGAGAACCAGACTGCCAGGGAGATGACCCTGCTGCTGACCACCTGTGAGATGGAGTGAGTTACTTAACTCTTCTGCATCTGCCCATGGGTAACCATGGAACTCAGATAGTTGGTGAGCACACTGAGTAGCTGTATGTGCAATGTCTGGCCCTTGACAGGCTATCAGTGCTGTGATGACTGATGATGATGATGATGATGATGATGGTGGTGGTGGTGGTGGTGGTGGTGGTAGTGGTGACAATGACTAGAAGAAGACCCTAGGGAACTGGGGAGATGACTCATCAGTTAAAGTGCTTGCCTAACAAGCAAGAAGGTGGGAGTTCTGATCCCCAGAACCCATGTAAATGCCAGGTAGGCATGGGAGTTTGCCTGTAATTTTTAGCCTCAGAAGGCAGAGACAGAAGATCCCCTAAACAAGAGGGCTAGTGAGCCTAGCTGTATCAGTGACTTCTGGGTTTGATTGAGAGACCCTGTCTCAATGAATAAGGTAGAAAAGTGATGGAGGAAGATTCCTGATATCAACCTCAGGCCTCCACATGAACATGCATATATGTGCACACACATACATATATGGCAAAGACACTATACACATGTGGTAAGAAGAAAAAAGACACAAGGTCTTCTTTCTAAAAACCAGTATTTTCTCATGTTTGGACATTCTCAGAAATATAATATGAAAAGCCAGGACTGGAGAGATAGCTTAGTGGTTAAGAGCATTGGCTGTTCTTGCAGAGGATCTGGGTATGGTTCTCAGCATCCACATGGTGGCTAACAACCATCCATAACTCCAGTTCCAGAGGATCCAATGCCTTCTTCTGACCTCTGCAGGCATTGCACAACATGGGCACACTTACTCATATGTAGGCAATACTCTCACATACATAAAGTAATATAAAAATAATAAATAAAATATTTTTAAATAATATTAATGGCCTGGGGAGAGGGCTCAGCAGTTTCTTTCTGTCCTCTCTTTCTAAATGTTCCCTGAGTCTTAGGTGTAGGGGTAAGGGTTACACTGTACCAACATCAGCCAGGATGAGGCAATACATGGTTACTTATTCTTTGCATTTTGATCAGTTGTGAAACTTTGTAACAGTCTACCTCTGCTGCAAAAAGAAGCCTCTTTGATGAGTGGTGAGAGCTCATTGTCTGTGACTATAAGGGCATGTGTTTTTAGAACAGAGCAAGAAATTGCACTGGTTTAGAAAAGAGGCCATAATAGATTCTCCTCTAGGGTCTATGCCTCTCTAGTCATGTATTTGGCCATGTTTACAGTATCATGCATGAATTCCCTTCTATCCTGTGGGCCTTAAGTCCAATTAGGTAGCTGCTGATTTTCCCCAAGATAAAAGTATCAGTAGTGCAAAATTAGAGATATTTTGCTGGGTCATTCATTGTTGTATATTGTAGGCTTTACAGCTCAGGTTGGACTATTGATTGGTTTTCTCCCTTGGCAGCTTGCAATGCCCAAGAAGGTCATAAGAGAGCATTGGACCCCCTGGAACTAGAGTTAGGGATGGTTGTTAGATGCCATGTGGGTGACGGGAACCGAACCCGGGTCCTCTGCAAGAGCAGTCAGTGCTCTTAACCCCTGAGCCATCTCTCCAGCCCCTTGGGTAGTCTCTTGGGCTACCCTGACCAATAACTCAAAGGGTGGTTGCCTTGCCTGGCACTGGGATTTGTGTTAACTAACCTTCAGCTATTCACATGCATTCATGTACATATATGTGTATTTTTAAGTAAACTTATGAAATAGCACATTTCCCAATGGCTTGATTTTTTTCCTTATGAAGTGCTGAGCATCTAACCAAGAACACCAAGCATTTTAGAAAAACATCATGCCACTGAGTCACATCCCCAGCCTAAGTATTTTGTCTTAACAATTAGACAACCAACACTAATATTTTTCAAGTTGTAAAGTTACCTTAATAATGAAATGTGTCCAATATCACAGAATTTCTTCAAAAGGAAAAATTCTAATAGACCTAAAGTGCCACTTAGATATTTTTTGTATGTTCTTTTTTTTCTCTTTTGTGTATTTGTGGTATATGTGTATACCTATGTTCATGTGTTCGTATGTGTATGTGTGTGTGCACAGGTTCTCATACACGCATGCACATGTGCATGTGGAGGCAGAGGTCAATGTTAAGAGTCTTCATCAGTTGCTCTCCATCTTATTTTTTGAGACAAGGTGTCTCACTAGACCTTGAGCTCATTGATTCAACCAGGCTGGCTGTCCAGTGAGCTCCAGAGAGTCTCTCCCTCCCCAGAGGTGAGATTACAGATGCATGTCTCCACACCCACTTTTTATGTGGGTGCAGGGGATCCAAACTCAGTCTTTACATTTGTGCAAGTTCTTTATTGACTGCACCATCTCCTAGGCCTTTCTTCTTTAAATAAATACAACTGTACAATTAGACATAGGCACACCTGGCATGGTGGCATGTGCCTTTAATCCCAGCCCTTGGGAGGTAGAGGCAGGTGGATCTCTTTAATATTGAGTCCAGCCTGGTCCACATGGTGACTTCCAGGTAGGCTAGGACTAGGGAGACTCTGTCAAAAAAAAAATAAAATAAACCTAGACATAGGTATCTTATAGTTATTTTACAATTATAAAAATGTAAATATGAAATTTAAACTACTAGCAACAATAACATTCAATTGAAGTAGCAAGATATCATTTACATACAAACAAATTTCCCCTCTTAACCTTGAACTGGCTGTCACAGTGCAAGATTTTTTTAATTCAGTAACATATACCGTCTGGACCTCATGACAACTTTACCTATTAGAGTTTGCATGAAACCTTTGTTAACATTACAAAAGACAGTGACTTCCCTGAACTTTATCTCAAATAGCTCATTTGAGGGTGCAGAGTTCCTCTGTCTCCATTTTGTGAGCTATTAATAATTATAGTAATGTTCAGTGGTAGGATGAAAATACAAATGTATGTGCAGGCACTGAAATCAGTTGCCAGTGCTCAGTTCTAAGGCAGTCAGTCACTCAGGTGAGGTATAATTGCTTTTGGTTTTTCAAATGTCACCCAAGTGGAAACATAATCATTTAAATTCACCTCAAAGAGCTGTAGATCCTAGACCATATTCAGTTATTGAAGAAACCTAATAGATATCCATGTGGCAGCAACTTGGCTAAAACTGACCACTCCAAAAAAGGTTAACCCAAAAGGTGGAAATGGATTAGAGAAGGGAACACATTTGAGAATATTCAGTACACTGACTGGATAGAAAGATACCAGAAAATTATTGTGGGAGGAAGGTGTGAGGGAAGATTGGGGAAAAACTCCTAGGTTACTGACCTGAGTATATTTTTTATATAAGCAAACACAGTGGAGGTAGAAGCTTGGCACATAAACTTACTGAACATACTGAAGTTAAGGACCTGTGGAACTAAGTATTGTGAATAAATTTGGATGTCTATCACACTAGACACAGTATGCGTGGGGACAGGCTCAGATATTTGGGAGTTAGAAGTAAGTGGTTGTTCAACTACTTGATATTGATGAGATGACCATCATAGCAAGTCAGAAATAAGAGAGGAGACCCAGTAAGATGGCTCAGCAAGTAAAGATGCTTGCCACTAAGAATGATGACCTGAGTTCAATCCCCAGGACCCACACGGGGAGGACTGATTCCCACAAACTGTTCTCTGACCTCCACATGCGCACCATGACAGGCACCCCCCGCCCCCAGGCATACACACACATTCACAATAAATATAAAAATAAACAAATTTTAAATAGGGGAAGAAAACATTGAAGAATAAAGAATTGTTGGTTAGAGCATCTGTACAAGAACTACGTATATGCCATCCATGGATATAGTAGAGTCAGAATGATCTATTCCTGTGGAATGAAGCTGTAACACGCAGAATATGAAATACTGAGACAAAAGTCACATGTGCATGTGGGTAGATGTGGGGAAAGTACAGCAGAGCTGCTCACATCATGGCAGCAGCAGGCAGTGAGAGATGCTGAGGAAAGGCCTAGGGATAAGAAAGATCCTTGGAAGGCAAGCCCCTAGTGACCTTCTTCCTTCAACCAAACCCCACCTCGTGACAGCTCATTCAGCTATGAATTCAGGAACAAGTTAACCTATTGATGAAATTAGAGCCTTCTGGTTCCAGTTACTTCTCAAAATCCCAGCAGCTGGAAACAGCCTTTAACAAAGGAGAGTTCAGGGAACATTTTTACAGTCAAAGCATAACAACAGCATTCAAAGTTAACAGAAGGTTCAGGACAAAAGGAAGAGTTGGTTCCTGTCTAGAGGCAACAGCCAAACTTTCAACCCTGTTATTAGAGCCACCGGCTCCCACACTCGATTAAACTAAGTGAACAATAACAAATAATAAATTAAATAAATAAATAAATAAATAATAAATAAATAAGTAAATAAAAAGTGGGCAGTAGATTAGCTGGTCATGGTAAATAAGATCCCAGAAATACTGTGCCCCACGAATCTCCACATTCTAGAGTCCTCTACTGCGTTTTTCTTTTGCTTTGCATCTTTCCTTTTATCTTTAACATAATGGAAGAGTAACATGAACAATAGGGTTTGAGTGCCATTATTCATTGACTTTCAGTGCCCTGTCATTGCCTAGCCAATTAAGCTATGTAAGTAATTTATGGGTCTTTCAGTCTGTGTTTGTATTGGCAGTATTTTCCTAGCCTATTTCAAGCAAGTAGCCAGGCTAATTGCTCTCTTACTTCAGAGGAATTTGTACAGAGCAAACTCCCTCCTACACTTGCCTGGAGATTGGTCTCACTGAGGTCAGTTCTTGGAGTGTGGGGAGGGGGTATGCAGAAGCAGAGATTGCAAAGGAGAGAAGGAGATTGTCCTATACATAGAAGCGTGGTGGTTTCCACAGGCATCAAGAGCCTGTTTCCTACGCCTGGGAGTACCTGGAGAAAAGACAAAGTCACACGGTAGCTGCACAGTGACCCAAAGAAGGCTGCGCCCTTAGCAACAGGGCTCCCATTCTTCCTGGAAAAAAAGACACTTATAGCTCAAAAAGAACACAGAAATAAAGCCACTGCCATTCAAAGGTCTGTGACAACTTGGACAATTAAGAGCACTGTGATGAGCCCCAAAGTAGAGGCAGCAGAAAAATCTCTGTGGTTCTGACAAGTTGAATTTGCTTTCAGCAAGGTAGGATGAAGGCTTGCATACCCCACTGAGGTCCAGGGCCTCACAGCACTTTCCTTAACTTGGTGCTTTTGCTTTTCTTTCCAGCATGAGTCCTACTCACCATGCTTCCCCACCTCCATCTCTGCTCCATATTTTCAGTCCTTGGCAAAATGCATTTACTCATTCAATAATGATTGTCCACCTTTCCATTCTCAAATACTTTCTCTTCATAAACCCTCCCAGCTCCCTCTAATAATCTTAATTTCCTCCTTTACATCTCCGAACCGTATTTTGTTTTTAAATATTTTATTTATTTTTTATTTTATGTGTGTGAGTATATTGCACCCGTGTCATGCAATGCCAGTGGAGGTCAAAAGAGGGCGTTGGATCTCCTGAAACTGGAGTTAAGATGGTTGTTAGCCACCATGTGGGTGCTGGGAACCAAACATGGGTCTTCTACAAGAGCAACCAGTGCTCTTAACTGTTGAGCCATCTTTCCAGCCCCCAGTTTTCTGTTGCTTTTTTAATATTTTATTTATTATTTTTATTTCATGTGTATGTGTGTTATGCCTGCATGTAGGTAAGTGCACCCATGTCCCATGTCGTGCAATGCCCGCAGAGGACAGAAGAGGCTGTCAGGTCCCCTGGAACTGGAGTTACAGACAGTTGTTAGCTGTCATGTGGGTGCTGGGATTCGAACCCAATTCTTCTACAAGAACAGTCAGTGTTCTTAACCACTGAGCCATCTCTCCAGCCCCCTAAATGCTACATTTTGAATGAGCCATTTCTGAAGTACTTTGCGTTACAATCTCTTATCTGTTCCCCCATGATTTACATCTTTTAAAAATTTCATTGAACATCTATTTATGCATCCTAAAGATAATGATTGTGTCCAAAGTCTCTAGCATACCATTATAGTTTTATATATCACATCTATCCAGGGAACATTTTTTGAGATGCTATGTCCTGGATCCTGGAGCATTAAAAAAAAAAAAAAAAAAAAAGATGCACAGAACTAGGAACTTGACCTTGAGGTTCTCAAAGTCTGTATGTGATATTCAAGGCTCACAGGTTTGTAGACAGAAAGTTTTCAGTGAGTATTTATTGTTGTTAATCACTTGCATTTTAAATATTCACTCAGCTACTTACAGGAAATGTTAGAAAAAATGGAGAAGACAAATTGTGTTGGGGAGGGAGTGTTTGGATGCGTTAAAATCTGCTACATAGATTGTGGTAGAAATATAAACCTACAAGCAAAATAAAACAGCAATAAAAACTTAAAATTGTAGTTTAACAATTTCTACCTTGAAATAGATAAGATCACTGTTATTTTCAATGCACATGTTAGGGTGAGACTGTCACTGAAACTACGTTAAGATTCGTGAAGAATGCCGAGGTGAAGGAGCTCTTCCCAAGCTACGTTCCCTTCCCAGGGCTCGCTCCTTTGCCTGTCATTCTTTTTCTGCTGTCACCACTGATTTGGAAGTTGCTGCCTTGTGTAGTAAGACCCCATCACAAACGTTTGTATAAATCAAGACACATTCACTGGAGATCTGGGCACAGCACAGTCAGACATGATTCTCCAATCCCCTTCCCATGCATCCCAGTCTGTGCTCCTCTCTCTCTTCATCCCAGTTCCCTATTCTGCTGACTCTACAGGTTCGGTGAACAACTCTTCTATGGTTAAACTCCCAAGTATGCCACACATCTCATATGACAGTGGTACTGATGGTGGACAGAATCAAGAAGCCTGAGCTGAATGGGCTGTTTATTCATTTGACAAATATTTCAGAGCATTTGTTGCTTATCAAGCACTGGCCTAAGCCCTGGAAAACTGCCATGGACAAGACACTTTGCCACAAAGTATTTACATTTTAGCGGGAAGGATAATAAGCAAGAACACAGATTATTAAGAAGATTAGATCATGCTATAAAAGAAATACTTGGAGTGACATGGCAGTCATTGTAGAGGGGTACTTGAACTGTGGCTGTCAAGGAGGTCTTCGTGACATTTGAGACTTGACAGATGGGAAGGTGCCAGACAGATTCCAAGGAGGAGAATTTCAGGCACCTCATCCTCAGTGCATCCAAGACTCAGAAAGGAAGCCAATGTGGCAAAAGCAGGGGCAGGCAAAGAAAAAGGACCTTGGTGAGGTCAGTAGACATGGCCCTGATGAGGAATCTGGATTTGAATCTAAAAGCATGGATTTATTATGTGTGCTTTAAGCAGAGCCGTGAAACTTATTTTATACAGATCACTATGAATACTAAGTAGAGAGTAAAATTAGAAACACCTATTGGGAGACTAGCACAGAAGTTCAAAACACAAGGGGAAGATTCAGTTCTCTGAAACTGAACGTCTAAATCTTCCAGATTTGTCCTATGTGAGTCACCAACGAGATGTTGGGCTTGAAGACATGGATAGGTTTACTGACACAGGTAAGCATTCCAAGCCTAGTCTCTATCTTTTTTAGATGAAGGTATTGAAAGAAAAGTAGGGGCTCCAGACATTTCTTTAGCCTTAAATGTCATGGTTCTCTTAAGGATTAGGAAATGACTGTTTTTCTTGCTTTCCATTAGAACACAAGCTTTGGAAGGACTGATGCTAAGACTCAAATCTGAGCGTTACAAGCCACATGACCTTGGAAAATCATATTCCATCTGCAGAATGGAATCAAAAGAAGCAAGCTTTATTGGGCCGCTGCCTCATTGGGCTGCTGGGAGAGATAGTAATGTCATGGTGTAAGGTCCCTAGACTGTAGCTGCTCAGTTCACCACAGGTTTCCTCGCTGACTGACCCAACATCATTTCCTCTCCACCTTCACTCACTTTCCTTTGTAATTTTTCTTTTAATTTAAAATTTTGTGTATGTGTGAATGTGGGCATACAAGTGCCATGATACAGGTGTGTGGAGGTCAGGGTACCTCAGAGGTTGGTCTTCACCTTCCCTTGTGTGAGGCAAGACTCTCTTGCTTGCTGTTGCCCACACCAAGATAGCTAGCCCACACACCTCCCATTTCACCATAGGAATGCTGGGGTTACAGACACACTATCAAATCTGGTTTTATGTGGGTTGTGTGGACCTGAACTTAGCTCTTAATACCTAGGTGGCAACCACTTTACCCACTGAGCCATCTTCTTACCTCCCACAATCTCTTGATTTCTCCCTTTTCTGGAAATGAAATAGGTACAAGATTGAAGAATCTATGAATAATTTCCCTCTATGTTATGGGAGTGACTCGTGTGGAGGAGGAGGGCAATGTAGCCTGCTTCAAGTCTGGGGACAGAAAGATGTCAGTACTTAGCTTTCAACCTTTGAGCCTAACTTTGATTTATGTGCCTTTCTCTACCTTCCAGCTCTAGCCATCTCCTGGATTGAGGGGACTGGAACAGGAAAATACAAACAGCGAGAACTGGGTCTGAGATGAAATGGAAGAAATGCTTTGGGCTGCTGCGGGGAGAAATGTTCCTATCACCTAGAATTCCACTAGCACGGCTGTTGGCAGCTGCTGACCATGTTGCTTGACACTTTGGGAATGAGAAAACAAGGACTATTAGGAACTCATCTGCTGCCTGCAGACGTGTTTAGATGCCCACGATGATTAAAAGCTCCCTTTTCACTTATCTCTTTTTCATTTAACTCACTAACTCATTTTTTTTTTCAGGAACCAGCCTCAAATAACAGAACTTTCCAAGTGTCAAACAAAAAAGACATTCAAAAGGCTGCAGTTTAACTGAACTGTCTCTGTAGTTTCTGCTCTGACAGCTAGAGGGCAGTGCAAGTCTCTCTACCCTCCCTTAGCCTCCATCGACATTGCCCACACTCCGGGACAAAGAAAAGGCAGATACAATGGGAGAAATATATCCACCTGTCTAAGTAGCAGAGGGTGGAAGCAACGTGGGAAGGCATAAGCACCATGCAGTTCACAGGTAGCCTTTTTTTTGGATTTCTTGCTTCCTTTCCCTCCTGCATAGCTGCCTTCATGCTCAGCCAACAGGCCTCTCCTTCCTTCAACCTGTGGTGCACCATCTCCTACACCCAGTTCTACAGTTCTCCATCTGTAAGCTCATGTCAGCCCCACCCTTTCATCTTATACCCAAAGTCACCGGACCACCCTCCGCCTTGCACATCATGCTAGCAGGCTTCTGGACACTTCCACCTCCCTGCCCAGTGCTGACCTGAAACTTCTTGGGCCTGGCTGCCTGAGGTGACTTAGTGTGCAATCACCAGGCGAGCCAGGCCAGCAGAGCCTAATTCCTGAAAGGGTGGCTCCTGGAAGGCTACCTGACACCACTGGCAGGGAGGAGGTCACTCACCAGAGCCCACTGCACAAGTGTCCAAGGTGCCATCATGACTCACAGAGGAAACAGGAGCAGCTAGTTTGGGTGGACAGGGCCAGGTGTGGAACTTGTGCCACAGTAAGGGAAGCTGCACTGACATCCTCTTATGATTGCAGAGAGCATTGTGCTTTCCAAAATTCACAAATATCCCCATCTTATCTGTTACTTCATGTGAGGAGGGCTTGTGTTAGGGTTTCCACACCTGTAAAAGGTAAGAAAACTGAGCTGCTAGAAAGGGTTGCCAGCCTCAACACTCACAGACATTAATACATCCAGTATCAGAGGGGATTACCCAAACATTGCAGCTCTGGATAAAACCAACCACCACACAGAAGCGTAGCAAGATGGAGTCAAGTTGCTCACCACGTCTGATACTTTAGAGCTATGTTTGATCCTCCAGCGTGCCCAGGGGAGGGAGGAGCAGGCAGATGCTACCAAAGGTCCATAAGAAGCAAAAAGCACTAGGATTGTGAGGGCTTTGACACCACCACCCCAGCAGGCCAACTGGGCCCAGCCTCTCCCAAGAGGTTTGAAAGCCATGTTTTCTTCCCTCCCTCCCCTAGTGCCAGAATAACCAACTGCAGGGGCTTGTGGGAAGAGACTGCCACCCACCCACCAGAGAAATTTGTCCACAGGAAACCTCTCTTCACATCTTAGACTGTTTTAATAGCCTCTTCAGTCCCCTTGATCTGTCTGTCTGTCTGTCTGTCTTTGAAACAGGTTCTTTCTAGGAAGCCCAGGTTGGCCTTGAACTTACCATCCTCCTGCCTCAGCTTCCCTAGCTCTGGAATTACAGGAATGCAACACCACACCTGCCCAGCCCATTTGAATTTTCAAGGAAGGGAAGGGAAAGAAAATACCAAATTTGGACGCTATCTTACTGGTAATCTGTTGTTTATAATGAGAAATGAGTGTTCTGGTATTGTTTTTAAGTGATTTGTCCTCTTTTAAAGAATTTCTTTTAAAAAACTTAGTATGTCTATGGACAACACTGACTGGACTCAGTAGACGATGAGAGTGCAGAAAGCTGGGAGGGAAACGTGGTAGGGGTCCTGGAGGAATTGGAGGAGAGAGAGGTTGCTGTGATGAAAATATATTGTATATATGTATGAAGTTATTAAAAATATATAAAAACCATGTCAAGGTGAACCTCTGTGTATTCTCAATTTTTATATCCACTTCAGTAGATTTTTAAGTGCAACATGCAACTTTAACAGGAGTAACAGGTAAAGTCAAGCAGGCATTTATATCAAGAGGATGATTGAAAAGAATTTTGTCTTAAACACTTAGCAGTAACCATTTGAAAATGCCTTAAACTGAGCTTTGCTGCTGTAAAGAATAAAACTTGCATAAAAGGTTGGATAAATGATTTGACACCTTTGAAATGTTCACTGAATACTACCATGTGTGTGTGTCATGTGTGTGTGTGTATGTTAAATTTGAAAAAGATGTAATTGATAATCCCTAGGTACATTTCATTTTTGCTGGTCTTGTGGAAGTCCTCATCTAACGAGAAGAATCTGAGACTGTGTTTCTTGAATCTAGCCTCTTGGACACTAGATCTCCCTCCTCTTCGAGTAGCACATGGGTTTAGGGTAAGTATGTGCAGAGTTGGATGGGTGAAGTGGCATGTATTTAAAGTGCTTAGCCAAGCATTTTTCCTAGTAGTAAATCAGCTTGGGGCCCTGCTGCCCACCAGTGGGCAGCAACCAAGGCAAGAACAAATAGCAGAGCAGTGAGGTGGGTATTGGTGCCCAGCCAGGAGGGTGAATCAACTGAGACTAGCTTCAGTAGGTTTTAGTATAATGTTTGACTTCCTTTTGATGTCTATGACTGACATCAATCTGCCTAGTTCAGGTTCCACCTCGGTAAAAATTAAATTGCAGCTTCCATCTGTGTCACAAATGCTATGTAGAGTTGCTGAGGCAGGCCATATTTACAAGGCAAGCACTACACTAGACTTTTCTAAGATCAGTATCTTTAAGACACTTCCTGAAAGTGCTTGTGGAAGTCTGCTTTTCTTTTAGTAAGAACTTATTTTACTTTAAGACGTAGAAAAGCTCAGTAAGCTGAACGAAGTGTCAAAGTGCATGCCAATAGGGGTATGACTCATGAAGCTCATTCACGGGTAGAGAGCACATGCCTTTCTGAGGAAATGTTTCATCTGAAAAGAAACCAGTAATGTGACCTCTTGTGTATTATGAAGGGTATGTTAAAGTCTTACACTTCATCGTGGCATGCCAAGCACACATGCTCACTTCGGCTCCCTCACAAAGTACCATGTCATTGACAGCAAAGAAATAAAGCGGGAATAAAGGCAGGATACCAGTGTGCCAAGAAAGAAGGCCATCCCTCGGTGAGGAATATTCCTTGATGAATTTTTTTACAGCAATAAAGGAGACGGGATGGAATTACTGGACAAGAAAGGGCCAAGAACACAATTTTGAAGATGGCCCCAGCACAAATAGAACCATTCTCTATGTCAGCAGAGTTCCAAGAGACTCTAAATTTGTAGATGACAGAAAACCAACCAGAAGTAAAACAAAGACTAATACTCAGTGTAATTAAAGGCTACCTTATGAAACACCTGGTCCAGGTAGTCCCTCCCACAGCATTCCTGCCCCCTTGCATCAAAGCAATTAGAGATCACGGAATTTGACCTGCCAAACAGCTGCCTTTCTATTCCACACCCACATTCCTAAAGCAGAGCGTGCTCGCTCCACCCACAGCTCACGGTCAGCCCAGCCCTGATGGTCGGTAAAGGAACTTGTGAAGGAAAACAACAGCAGGGGAAAGCCCTGCTAGTTCTCCAAGGATTGACACTGAACACATGAGGAATCCACAGTCTCGATGGGAGATGGTTTGAAAGAGTTGGGGAAATTTAGGGGGTTGATGGAGCTCTTTTCTGTCTTGACTATCTATGGTTGTTACAGCATGACTTATAGGCCTTTATTAAAAATCATCTATATAAATATCATAGCAGGGCAACTTTTATTGTCTATAAATTATGCCTCAGTAAACCTGAACTTCTTAAAGAAACACAACTCATGAAGGGAAAGATGGCTGAGCTCGGCATCCAACCTGTTGTACGGCATCTTGGACACTTAGCTTTCTAACAGCACAGCAGCAAACAAAAAGGCTGTCTCCACCCCAGCAAGAACTTCAGGCTAACTTGGCTGACTCAGAGGCGGGAGAGACCTGATGAAGACCATGAACAGATCAGACCAGGCATTCAATAAATGGTTTTATTTAATTCAGAACACAGTGTCTATGTGGGGAGACACCCTATATCTCTCTTGGCAGGGCAGTTGGAGGCATCTTATGCCAGGCGAGACATTTAGATAGGTACTCATTAAATGTGAACTAAATGACATGAAAACAAAGTAAAACAAAACAGGCTTAAAAAACAAACATCCAGAAAATAAGAGTTACTAGAAATAGAAAGGATAGCCACTAAGAAGTTTTTCCTGTGACAAACAGAAGGGATGAAAAATAAAATCAAGGAAATCTCCAAATGAGCAAAAAGAAAGAAATAAAAAATGGGAAAGGAAATTTAAGATCACAGAGAATCTCTAGGAGTTCCAAACCCACCTAACATGTCAGCAGGGACCTGAGAAAATGCACAGTAATTTACAGCTGGGTGTGGTGACACATACTTATAGGCAGGAGAATCTTGAGTTGAAGTCCAGCTTGGGCTACATAATGACACCTTGTCCCAATTTTAAAAAAAGGGGGGGTGGTGGTGAGATGGCTCAACGGGTAAGGGTGCTTGCTGCCACTTCTGACAACCTGAGTTCAATTCTCAGAATCCACATGGTGAAAGTTGAAAATCTACTCCTACAAACTATCCTCTGACCTCCATACAGGCACCATGCGCACACATGAGACACACACACACACACACACACACACACACACACAAAATAGATAAAATGTTTTTAAAGGTATTTGGGGGCTGGAGGGCTAGCTCAGCAGTTATGAGTATGCACTACTTTTGCCAAGGACCCCAATCCAGTTCCCAGGACCCATTTCAGGTGACTCATAACCAACTATAACTCCCATTCAAAGGGAACCAATGACCTCTTCTGGCAAATAAGGGCACTGCACTCGGGTGCACAGACACACACACAGATACACATAATAATAAAAACAATAAGTATTTGAAGAAAGTAGCATACATAGACACAAACAGTGAAAATGAAAGTGAACTATTATCCATCTGTAAGAAGGAACAAAGTCCTGACACATGCTGACACTGACAGATGGAACAACAGATAAACCTTGCCGCCTTGAAGTGAAAGAAACCAGGCCGGGCAGAAAGGACACATGCTTCGTGACTCTTTTTATATGAAATATGCTGGGCAGAGGAATGGGTCCACATGACGACTGGAATGGCACAGGGTTCTACATGCTCCTCAGAATGGCATGAAATTTAAAACTTAATTATTTTTGGACTTTTTCCACTACAATGTATTCAGACCACAGTTGACCTTCAATGACTGAAACTATGAAAAACCAAACTGCTGATGAAGGTCACCACTATGAATGACAACAAGAAACAGTATAATTAAGAAACTGATGGTCAGAGGCTGGAGAGCTGGCTCAGCAGTTAAGAGCACTGGCTGCTCTTACAGAGGACCCAGGTTCAATTCCCAGAACCCTCATGGCTGCTAACAGCTGTTCATAACTCCAGTTCCAGGGGATCTGATGCCCTCTTTTGGCCTCCATGGGCACTGCACCACATGGGTGCACTGACATACATACAGGTAATACACTCATACATAGAAAATAAAAATGATAAATGAAATAAATAAAAATTTTTAAAAAGAAACTGATGGTCTTAGTTATGTAAAGAAGAAAACTTCAATCTCAGTAAAAATGCAATTTAGGATAGATGATAACTTAATGACGTCATCGAGGCCCCAGGCTCTTCCATCTTTTCTCTACCACGCAAGCACTGGTTATGGTCTCACCCCAGGAGCTAACATGTCTGCTGGCTGCAGGTGCCAGGTTTTACACAACCACATCCAACATCAGGAAGGGAATTGCAGAAACTTAAAGGAGTGACTCCCACAGAATGATCATTTATTTCTTTTTCAGAAGTTACTGCAACTTCCCCCTCTAGTCCTCCAGCTCCCTCTCTGTTCTTACTTCTCTGACTACTCACAGGCAAAAGAAATTTAGGTTACCATAACTGACAAACCAATCACATCGACTAGGGCTGAGCACATTTCTCTTTGAACAAGGTCAGTATTCTCTGGTGAGGAAGAAGAGGGAGCCTGACCAATTAGCCAGCCAACCTCCATCCCTATAAGGAGACAAACAGCCAACCTGTCTGCCAGGCTCACAAAGCCCAGCATCTCTCATGTGCAAAGGTTATGTACTCACAAGGCCTCTGTCCCATGTTCATTTAATGTGTATTAATCCGTTGAAATAAAATCATTAGTCATGTGTTGGCATCTGCAAATTAACTCTGGCTTCTGGGGAGAAACTAGGGGGAAAAAAATCACACCACTGCATTTTTCAAAGGTTCAACATCAAAAATTTATCAAGTGTAAAAACCCAGTCTGTTTGATACTGTTAAAATGATTAATATTACAAATAGCTACTAGAAACAAGGCACATCTGACAGCCTGAAGAATTGGAAGAAGAGGCAAGCACTTCCCTTTCTGAATTAAGAAAAGTTGGTCCTATCATTTGCATTTCCCCTCTCTCTTTTAGTTTGAATATCCTAGCATAATTCTTGATTCAAAGACTTTCCTGCAGATTCTATTTATCAGACCGCTCCTAGCCCGCTCTTCAGCAGCGCCATCATGGTTGATTTACTAATACGTCCCATAGACTTTCTGTGAAATCTCTACAACCTCAGCTCACAGTGCCTCATAACTCCCGCCTAGTTTAAGTGAAGGACTTAATGCATAGATGGGATCTGACATATGAGCGTTGCTCACCAGCTCACTGTCAGAGCAGGTCTGAATAATTAGCACCAGCAGCTCCTTCCGAGATATTAATACCTTACATCATAAATGTCAAGCACGGCACAAAGATGCAACTGGAAAACCTCCGAAGGGAAGGACGCCATAAATCACTGTGTGCTCGATTCTTCTTCCACTTTACTACCAGAAAATAAACCCAGACTGGGGAGAGTTAAAAAACACCTTGCCCTCCTCTAATTTATTACTTAGCACTGTGCCTTTCCTAAAGCTGCACCCTGACGAGAAGATGAGGTGGCAGACTTCTCAGCTGGGGGGTGGCACTTTGAGGGACAAGGGGGCTCAGTGCAAAACAAAAGCTCATGGTAGCACTCTCTGAAAGTGTGTGCCCTCTGCCCATGACCCTTTGTTCTGTGAATTGTCCCATAGCTCCATGTAAGACAGGTGTCTTTCTCTAAAATATCTCAGTCCTCACCCTACCCAGAAGGGAAAAAAAAAAACAAAACACCGATCTCTTTTGTGGTTAGAGAATAAGTGTGCGCATGGATGTTACAGTGTGATGTTCATAAATTTTAATGAGCTTTGCTGACATCACAGCACCCTAAATAAACATCCTATTCAGAATCGGCAGGAGCTCTACAGTTAGCAAGACCACATCTGTTCCCATCTCCAATAACCTGTATGACTCTCTTCCTGTTATAATCATAGGGGCTCTAGAGCTGAGGAAGTCCCGACTTACTGAAAGAAACCAAACACTTCTGTTTTAAGAGAACTTTGGCTAGCAGAAGCTTTTCAGAACATTCAGCTGAGGTCAGTCTTTCTATCGTTCCTGCCAGTTACCTTATTTCTCCCTCTGGAGTTCCCACAGGGTATTCTCACTCCTTTTTCTTCTGGAAGTCCTTTGTGCATTTGAAAGTTCTGTCTCAGCCTCCTGTACATAAAGCAGGTTGGCACCAGGCTCATTAACCATATAACAGAGTTTCAATCCCTCCTCAGAATAAAGCACAGTGTTCCTGTCCCTTTTGAAGAGCATTCATACAAACACAAGTAAAACACGGCCACCACAGCAAGGATAACGGTGCTTATTGTTTCTTGAACACTTAGATTTGCCGTCTTACTTTGCTCTTACAAAAATGCTATACAGGGGCTAGAGAGACAGCTCAGTGGTTAAGAGCATCTGCTGCTCTTCTGAAGGGCCTGAGTTCAAGTCCCAGAACCCACATCAGGTGACTCACAACCACCTGTAACTACAGTTCAGGAAATCTGACAACTTTTTCTGGCTTCTGTGGACACACACCAGCATACATGAGGCACACACACACGTGTAAAACACACACACACACAAAATAATCTTTTTTTTTTGCGGGGGGGGGGGGAGCTTTTTGCAACAGTCTCCCTGATCCTTGTAACCATAGCTGGCCTGACCTGAAACTTACTATGTAGACCAAGCTGTCCTTGATCTCACAGAATCTTCCTTTGCCTCCCAAGTGCTGGGATTAAAGGCATGTGCCACCATGCCAGGCCTAAATAGTAAGTCTTTAAAAAAAAAAAAAAAAAAGTGCTGTGCAATAACTTTTTTAACCCCCCAACTTAAAGATGAAAAAGTTGACACTCAAAGACTTAAGTCCCAAGCCTCTGGTCATGTGGTTGAATGGTGCAGGGCCAGGACAGATCACAGCCAGATCTTTTAGTCCTTGAGTCATTTTGCATCTGAATCCAGAAAAATCATTTCCCCCATTTTATACATATGAGTAAAGACCATATTCGCTCCTTTGTTGGCTCTCAGCGCTGCTTCCCAAGTCTATATCCTTAGCCCAAACTTCTCTCTTAAATCCTAAATTCTTATATCCAACTACCCAGCAGACATCAACCATGGAGACGATTTCCAACTGCTTCAAATTTAACTTGTCCAAAGATGAGCACATTTACTTCCTTCCCAAATATAGTCCCTAAAACCAGAAAATGGCCTCTCTAGCCACTCACCTGACACTCTTGAATCTTCTTCCTGCATTCCCTTCAAATGTGGGGTTCCTAGCCCACAAAAATAATACCAAGCTCTTAAGTGAGTTGCAAAACCTCTCAACACCTACCACAGTCCTCCCTCTCCAATTTTAGCCCTCATCATTTGCCCACACCCTTTATACCGCAATTTTAATGAACCTCCTCCCATCACTTCAGTGTTGATGCCATTTAACCTCCAAGTCTCTACACCTGCAGTTCCCTCAGACTAGGCCATTCTTTCCTCACCACTTGGTACACTGACTCACATTTACCCTTCAGCATTCAGTCTCTCCGTAAGTCTCTCAAGCTTCCCTAAATGTGAACATGGAGTATTCTCTAGGACACTGTTTTTATTCTACCATTGCATGTGTCATCCTTTATTGTAATATCATAATTGTTTCCGTGAAGAAAGGAATTATTTGCTGTTCATCAGTAAATCTCCAGCACTGAACAAAGAGTTTGAAAAAATATTGGTGAACAAATGAATAAAAAAATGAAATAATGGCAATTAAATTCCTGCTCAATGGTGCTGCACAGAAATATGGCCCATTTGCTTGTACCTGTGAGCTCTGCCTGTGGGATGCCAGTTTGAGGATTCGCCATTTATCCAGCACAAACCCTCCCGCTACCACGTCCCATGTGCCACTTCAGATTACTGACTTGCTTTTGGACCCTGAGTCTCTCACATATTCCTTAGCACACTAGCTGCCACTATCAATTTAGTATTATCTAAAAACTTGACAGCGTACTTCCTAGGTTTTCATTAGACCAGGACAGAGACAATTACTCCATTAGATACCCTCCTCTACTAATCAGCACCCACCAGATATGGTAATCCAATCAGGTTCAAACATGTTTCATTTTTTTGGTTTTTTTGTTTTGTTTTGTTTTGTTTTTCTCATCTTCAAAAATATCATGGGACTAGAGAGTTGGCTCAGCAGGTAAGAGCAGTGGCTGCTCTTGCAGAGGACCTAGGTTTGATTCCCAGCACCCACATGACAGCTAACAACAGTCCACAACTCCAGTTCCAGGAGATTTGACACCCCCTTCTAATCTCCATGGGCATTGCATGACATGGGCACACTACATACATGCAGGCAATACACTTATACACAACATAAAAATAATAAATGAAATAGTTTTTTAAAAAGTTGTTATTCATCTGACACTCAGATTTGCACCTAGAAACTGGCCTCCAAGTGCTCATTTCCACCCTACAGCATGTGCCCGCTGGGCTGTTGGTCTTCCTCCTTCCTCAGGAAAATGCATCATCCCAGCTCCCTTCCCTTTGACCTTGACCCTGCACCCTTTCCACACAGCACTGTATTCTTCCCGGCTTTTCCTGGGCTGTCTCCAAACAACTAGGCTGAAAAGAGCCAGGTGAGCTACATGATTGAACTGATTCAATAAACACCAACAAAACTAAACAATGTGGGAGCCTTTTACTTGGAGAACTAGATTTTCCACTCAAACAACTGCAGCATGAACCACTAATCAATTGTACAGCACATCACCCAGAAGCTTGCATGGACCAAGCTAAATGAACGAAGCAGAGGCCTGAGAGAGAGACAAGATCACATCTCAGCAGGCTTTTAAGAGCATCAAATAAAGTGAGGCAGAAAAAAAAGTGTCTATGTTCATTTATGAGATCACTCTAACTACTGGTACCAGGTAAGCACTCTGGTGCAAGGTCATCGAAGAAAACTGGATGTTGAATTCTGTTGTGATACTGTAGCATCCATTTCTAACACAGCAGACTTTCTCACAGATTCTGTACACATATGAATGATCAGACCAACAGCAAACTGTGGCTGAGAGGAAGATGAGAGAAACTGCTAGAACCATGCCTGATCTCCAAGAAGTGGAGAAAAGTAAACGTGAGATTGAGTGAAGATGGACTGACACTGGGGACTTCTGATCCAACAGACTCAGAAGCTAAAAATTAGAGATCTTTAATCCACAAGCCTCTGACGTGGCATGGGACGTGAATGTTCCCTCATTGTAACAGGTACTGTTAGCCGTCTGCCACAGTCCACTCCTCTCCACTTCCTTGAAAGGAGCCCACAGTCTGTTCTGAACAGGACAGATTGTTATCCAACTAAAAGATGACCTTTTCCAGCTTCCCTTTCAGCTTTGGACATGACTCATTTTGGTCAATAAGCTGAATGAAGAGTTTTGTGCTAAGTTCAGGGACTCACTTGGTAAGGGAGTAAATATGTTTCACCTTACCCTTTCTCTACCCTGCTACTTGGAATGACAATACAATAGAAAGACCTGAGCAGCCATCTTGGACTGTGAGGTGGACTTTAAGATGGACTTGGACTATGAGATGGACTTTACTGTGACACGGACTTGGACTGTGAGGTGGGCTTTATGGTGAAGTGGACTTTACTGTGAGGTAGTCTTGGACTGTGAGGTGGGCACGGACCATGAGGTGGGCTTGGACCAAGAGTGGGTTTTACTGTGAAATGGGCTTGGACTATGAGGTGGGCTTGGACCATGAGGTGGGTTTTGCTATGAACTGGGCTTGGACTCTGAGGTGGGTTTTATTGTAAGGTGGGCTTGGACTGTGAGGTGAACAGAGACTGTGAGGTAGGTTTAGACCACGAGGTAGGCTTGGACTGTGAAGTGAACAGAGACCGTGAGGTAGGTTTAGATCATGAGGTAGGTTTCAGCATGGACACCACACACAGAATATGGAAAAATAAGTGCACGTTCCTGCCATGGCTACTGTCATACCAGTTCTGGGTGACCTTAGCTCTCTTGTTGATTTTATGTGAGATTTTTATAAACAATTCTATTTTAAAATAATATTATTAGAGCATTGTCACTTGCAGCTGAAGTTCAAGCCATCACTGATGCTTTTTCTGAATGTTCACAAAAGATTCAGATTCAGCTTTGATCTGGCTCCCCAAGTTCACCACCTAGCTACCAGTCAACAAGCCCAGGCTGCATTCACAGAAGGGGCTCAGTTATAAACTTCTATTTCCCCTTTTATTGATTAGTGTGGAGTGTGTGTGTGTGCCATGTTTAATTGCTGAGGTCAGATGACAATTTGGGGGAGCCGGGCCTCTCCTTCCACCATGGGATATGGGTTTTAAGCTCAAGTTGTCAGGGTTTGCATGGCAATCACCTTTATCCTCTGAACCATCTCACTGGCTCATGCTCTAAGACTCTTACAGTCACCCATTTCTCCTAACTATCCCTGAGAACAGGGCCCCAAATAGAAGTAACACCTACTTACTGATGAAGTTAAGGTTTAAATTTCATGTTTGAGGATTAGGATGTCTGAACAGAGGAATAGATGGGGTCAGCTCCATACCTCCGGCGAGGCTTAAACAATGACTCCACATAAGAAGTTCTACCAGTTCATGGTAGAAATGCTTCTTGTTGGTCAGCACCCACAGTAACTGTCTTCTGGGAAGAGACCAAGCTCAGAGGTCAGCCTTATAGAGCATTGTCTTGATGGAAAGGTGCCTCACAAAACAGTACATCCCTGAGCCATCTGAAGAAAAGCTTCTATGTGGTCACTGTGGACTATAGGCTGGAGCCCTCTTCTGACTCCCAGTTCTAACTCATAGCCCCACATACAGCAGCAACATCAATCTGATAGCAGAACTGGTAGATCAGGTAGCCGGCCATTCCTAGTGCCCTGCTTAGGCAATGATGTAATAATCCAAACACTTATCATTCTCCGGATTCCCTTTATAAAGAAGAAAGATTGCCCTTCCCTATGTTAGAGGCAAAGGGCATACCACCCCCCTAAAACCCTTCATGCTTCCAATTTATTTCCTCTTATGATAACATTCTCCATGGCTCCTTTATCCATAATACAAAGAGCTTGGTAGTTCCACTGACTTATTCTAATTCACTCAGTATTTTCAGTCCTGAATAATGCAACCTTTTAAATCAGGTCAACCACCATCACCATACCCCCAGTCACAGGAATGCTGTTGAACTTGAGTCAGTGACCATCTGGCACTCACACAATAAGCCAAGTCTTGCTTTGGGGAGCAAATGGAATCCATTTCTCGCCACCTCTTTTCTGGCTTTTCTCAGGTTGTTTGTTTTCTGTGAACTTAATACTATCATTTCCTCGGCAATGGCTAAATGAAGACAAGTAAATTTATGAACCCAAAACACAAACATCAGATCCACAGAGCATTTAACCAGAGTTGTAATGATTAAGGATGTTTTGAGTCTCTGTATTTGAGGTCCATTCATTTCTTACATATACTTTAATTGGAAAGTTATGAAATAATTAAAACAGTTCTCTCAGGCGTCTTCATTCTCACCCATCAATAAATGGTGTCTCTTTGGCTCAGCAATCCCCATCTGATGTACACTATAATCAGAAGCTGAGGATACTGTGGTACAGATGTGACTGGTTTAGAAGGAGGAAACATGGTTGAGATAGAAAAAAAATGATTCTAAACTATCAAGTAGGCATTGGTTGGCCATATACTCAATTCATTCAGTTCAACAGTGATAACATTCCAAGTCAGTGAATGTTGTCATTTATTTTAAAGGTATTGAGCTCTTACCATTTAATGGATGGCTGGTTTTGTGATCACTAGGGGCCTTTCTCTTAGGTAATTTCTACTAGATAGTGAGTTTTCTATTATCATTTTTTTTTTACTTATGAAGTCAACTATGTTGTCTACCAGTTTCATTCATCACTTCCCAAGAGATAATCAGCATTTGGTTCATGGATTTGGAGAACTACATAGCCAAATCTCGGAAAGTGTTAAACACAGGGGACCATTACAGCTAATTATCTTTTGGAATTTTGGAACCATTTAGTGCATAATGCAGTGCAATCTGCTAAGGGATATTGCGTCCACATGGGTAAAACCAAAATAGGAGAAAATCAAAAGAGCCTTGGCAACATCAATGTTTGACCCAATACAGCTTACTATGAGATCTGTAGCAAGTTGCCCTTGAAATATCTCTGAGGATATTTCCAACCTTTTTCAGAAGGGGTTTTTTTCTCTAGCACATCTAAAGTTTTTCTCCAATATAATATTAATATTTTTTTGTTTGTTTGTTTGTTGATCTTTTTGAAACAGGGTTTCCCTGTAGCCCCAGCTAGCCTGGAGCTCACTATGTATGCCAGACTGGCCTTGAACTCACAGAGATCCACCTGCCTCTGCCTCTGCCTCCCAAGTGCTGGGACTACAGGCGTGCACCACCATGCCCGGCTTATAATATTAATCTGTGTCTGAGTTCCTCTTATAAGACACATATTAAAAACAGACATCTGATTTTACTGTACACGTACCATTTTTACTCTACATATAGCATCTGATACATTCCACACTCACTGTTATTTCTAAAAAGACTTCTCTTTTATATATTTACTTTTATTTTATGTATGTGAGTGTTTTGCCTGCATGTATGTAAACATGTGTGCCTGGTACCCAAGGAGGCCACAAAAGGGTATTGGATCCACTGGAACTGGAGTTAAGGATGTTAGCTGCCATGTGGTTCCTGGGAACGGAACCTCAGTCCTCTGCAAGAGCAGCCAGTATTCTTAACTGCTGAGCCATTTCTCCAGCCTCTCTAATAAAGACTTCTAAACTCAACTTGCAGCTGATTCATGGAAGTGTCCAGGTTGAATTTTTATTTAAAATACTTATAAAACTCCTCTCACTTGGTTCTTTTTCAGAAAGAAGAGACATGAATAAGAGAAGAAAAGAGAAGGGAAGGGAAGGAAAAGGAAGGGGAGGGGAAGGGAGGGGAGGGGAGGGGAGG
>NW_008329666.1:2370287-2386489 GCF_000622305.1 Nannospalax galili
AGGGAAGGGAAGGGAAGGGAAGGGAAGGGAAGGGAACCCAATAATAGTCGGAATAGATTGGTCTCACAAAGAGAGACCAGGGCACAAATAGACTCTCAAAGTTCAAGTCCCTTTGTTTGTCTCTGCGTCCACTGGACAAGCATCTATTTAGTAAGATCCTGCTAGTTTTCAACTTTTGCTTTGTCTTTTTAGGAGCATAGTCTGTACACTTTGGCCCCACAAGGTGAGAGATTGGGGTATTTTGAAGTGGGGAGATGCTGCCAAACCTTATAAATGAGTTGACTGCTAATGCCAACACCAGTTGCTTTCCAGATTCTCCACAAATGCATAAATGGCACTTATTGAATAATGACCTTTTGAACATTGCAGCCGGGCATTCATTTTTCGGATTAGAATGTGCCGCGGTCTCGACTTCCAGGTGCTTGTTCACCTGGTAGGCAATAACAATCTCTTGTTTACTGATCTCCAAACTGAGCTACAGGTTCCTGGCTCTTTATCATGGATGCTCCTGCCTCTGAGAGCCAAACTGTTGTGAATAATAATTTTTGTGTACAAACAGAATATTTATAATAATTTATTGTGTACAAACAGAATATTTAAAGTTGTAGCTTTCATTGAAAGAAGTAAAGCCTTGCAGTGTACATGTGTGTTTAAGAGGGTAAACCTGGAGTCAAAGTTCTAAAATGCAGAAAAAAACTCATTAAAAAACCATATTTTCCAACACATTATAAATCTCTACCCCTCAGAAGAGTTTTACATTAGCATGTGAAGCCCCAGGCCACACGCTCCTGATTCACAGATAACATTTCATTTGTGTATTCATAATTTACTTAATTTCCATCTCTCCATACCCATCCCACTGGTGAACCTTAATAAAATCAGGAATTTTAGAAACATCCCCAGTGTTGCGTGCTCTCAGAATTGGGTAATATTCTTTCATTATAGCATTCTCTGAATAATTGTTTCATCCTCTCAATGAGAGAAAGCCATGATTGCTAAGCCTGCAGTGGTGCACAATATGGTAAATCAGCTTAATGATGTGTGCGTAAACCTATATTAAGAAAAGAAGGCTTGTTTCCCAGGATTCAAAGGAGGGGACAGAAACACAATTCTAGGTGCTTCGGGGAAACTGAAAAATCTCTACCACAGAGTTCTTGGGGGCTTTATGTTTCAAAACCTTGAAATTTCACAACATAAGAAAGCAAGTATTGCAGACAAAAGACTATCTCAGGGAAAACCTTCTGGGAGTGGGAGGTCAGCTTATTTTGTCTTTACACATCATATCCAGAAGTTTACATTTTAAAGAAGCTCCAAAGAAGCAACCTGTTTGAAATAGTGACCTGGATGGCCCAGGAGAGCACACTTTTCTGCCGTGTCAGTATAAAACCTACTGCCTGATGCAATTGTCATAACAATTCTTTTAAACAGAATTTACATCATCCATCAATTACTGGCATCCAGAACACGGCACCACCTAAAAATGATTACTTGTTCCCATGAAACTGGCTTATGTGGCTAATGAGGGTAGGTAGAATTCTATGTTGTAGAATTCTCATTAAATGTATCACAGTCCCAATGCATGATGATGCTATCCAGTGGTGAATTGCTATTTATCTCTCTACAAAGAAATGAACCCAGGAAATAAATTCATTTGCTCATCAAGGTATATTCAGACAAACACAGTGATGGACATATGGTCATGTAGGATGCCCTTGTGTTCCCTTGCAAAATGCAACATTATTGTGTGCCACAGAAATAGAGGAACCACACACTTTCAGACATGACTGTAGTGAGTTGGTGTGCTAACCCTGCATTATGTTCAAGGGCTCAATTGATGCTGATTATAAAGTACCAAGCATAAGAAGAGAGATCTTGAATTAGTGCTGTTTCAATGAATATTAAGACTGATTTCTCCCTTCCCTCTGTGAAGACACTCATGGGGAAGGTAGGAAGAAGGCTATTTACAGTAGGGTTGCTCATAAGGGCAAATAGATGGGCGGTCTCTGTGTCATGATGGGAACACAAGGAAATTCTGTTTCTCATCCCCCATGGGATCTGTTGTTAGATTTATTTCCTTACATTAAGACATTGTCTAAAGAAGCGAAATGTTAACATACAAATATCTCTCCTAAGCAGGGGTAAGAGAAATACGGGCAAAAAAGTCTGTATGCATTTGTGTTTAGCAATTGCTACTCTGTTCAATAATATTTTAAAGTAGATTTTTAAGAAAAAGGAAAACCAGGGCATAAAAGCTTTAAGAAATAATTGCTGTAAAACCATTAATTGCACATTGTCTTGTGAAAAAAGCAGAATATAAATGAACACTGTAACACCCCATTTTTGTAAATTAAAAAAAATGCTCATATCATTTCTTCATAGAAAAACTAGAAGAATAGATTTCACAGTGTGCATCGTGTTAACAACTGATGGGTTTTTACCTGCTTCTTTTGTTTTCATTTTTAATGAACATACATCTCCATAATAAGAAAATATTCATAAAATTTATAATTATATGTATATATTCACGTACTTTTCTATCGCTTTTTGGGGAGTCAGATTATTCCATCTCATGTGTTTCTAGGTTTAATTAAAACATGCTCTCAATGGAGAAGAGCATTTAATGTGAAAGAGAATGGGTAAATGGGACTCAAGGGAGAAAGATGTGTTACACAGATACTTTAGTTCCTAAGTGCTGAACCATGTGACCTAACAGAATTTTTTTTTTTTTCATTCTGAGCCAAATGCAATTTAAAATAGATTAAGCAGCCAAGATCCTAGGAATGCTTGGGGTAGATGGAGACACTTCACCTTCTTCCTGCAGAGTTCAAAGGAAAGAAACAAAACAGGAGAGAAATTGCATCCCTGAGTTTTGTCATTCAATCACAAACTTCCTGCATCATGGGAGTGGCTATACCGATTTCTTTTGATTACTGCTTCTTGTGAGATCTATCCTGCTCCTAAGTATGTAAGTGAGCAATAAAGTGTTGATGATAAGTACAATGTCACTCAGCAGATCTGCAGAGCCAATGCCAACTAACACTTTTTATCTGTGGATTAACAATTCCCCAATTTCCCTCTCCTCCTGGTCACTAACCACCACTCTGGGTTTTTGTTTCTTTGTTTTTGCTTTTGTTTTGTTTTTTAATTCTATGAACATGACTATTTTAGATTTTAAAATCTTCATGAATGGAACTCTTTGTCTTTCTGTGACAGACTTATTTAATTTAGCATATGTCCTCAAGATTCATTCATGTTATTGCACATTGCAGGATTTCCTTCTTTTTAAAGGCCAAATAGGGACTGGAGACATGATTCAGCAGTTAAGAGCACTGGTTAAGAGCACTGTCTTGCATATATAAAGAACTCAAAAAGCAAAGAATCAAGAAACCAAATGACTCAGTGAAAAGATGAGCTAAAGATCTAAACAGACATCTCAAAGGAAGAAATAAAGATGGCTAAGAAACATCTCAAAAAGTGTTCAACATCATTAGTAATTAGTGAAATGCAAATTAAAACCACCCTACAGTATCACATTATCCCAATCAGACTGGCTAGGATCAAGAGAACAAATGATACCAAATGGCCAGGATGTGGAGAAAGGGGAACGCTCATTCACTGCTGGTGGGATTACAAACTCATGAAAGCCTCTACGGAAAACAGTGTGGAGAACTCTTAAAAAATTAAGAGTGAACCTATCATATGACCTAGATATATACCACTCCGGTATGTACCCAAAGGACTCATCCTATTGTAGAGACACATGTACAACCATGTTTGTTGCTGCTCTTTTCACAATAGCTAAGAGATGGAAGCAACCTAAGTGTCCCTCAACTGACAAGTGGTTAGCAAAAATGTGGTATATTTACACAGTGGAGTTTTATTAAGTAGTAAAGAAAGATGAAATAATGAAATCTGCAGGTAAATGGATGGATCTAGAAACTGTTATACTAAGTGAAGTAACACAGAAAAACAAATGATGTTTGTTCTCCCTCATATGTGGCTCCTATCACCAAATCTTTTAAATTCCAGGTCATTTTAATAAGATGATGCCATACACCAGTCCCTTCCACATGAAATAACTACCATCATCACGACTTCAGCTGAGCCTGAACGCTAAACATCTTCACAATTGGGTTTGTTGACAGCTGTGCTCATTCATTAAAGGAGGGCCAACCAAGGTCATTGGACCCTCACTGCATTATCCAGCCACTCTTCCCAGCCAACTGTATGTAATTTGGCCCTAATCACACATGGCCTCCTGGATTTGGGGAGAGCTAAAGTATAAAATCTGGGGAAGGCTAGGAAGAGAAGGCATGACACATGCTGGGTAAAAGCTTTCCAGTGTGCATAACCTCAGGTTATAACCTCAGCAACCCCTCAGTTGTCTCCAAGCCTTTGAGAGGGAACTGACACTGATTCTAACCACTCCAACAGCTATCAAAGTACCTGAAAGCAAATCCTGAATCTATCACTCCAGCCTTGGCAGACAAAAGAAAAGTGAGGAGGAACCAGTTCCCTGTCTAGAACTTGTAATGCTAATTACTCTTGCCCTTACTTCTCCCTCACATCTCCTATTCACGATTCAAGGACTTTTTTCCCCCTAGAGATAAGAGTTATGCAATTTGTGAGTCTTTTTGATAGACCCACTGAAGGGGTACTCCAGTTACCTCACCCTGTATCCCATTCAGCATGGAAAAAGCCAGAGCAGTCTGTGTCCTAATTCCCTAGTGGCAATTTGGGTAACCTCTTCAGAAGATGGTGTGATAAGAATAGGAGGTAGGAATTGGCTAGGCAGTTAGGGTAAAAAGACCCCAAAGAAAAGTAGCCAGTTTCTTGGCTAAAACTCAGTGTCCTTGGGCCTCTTAGCAACATACTCAGTTCCAAAAGCCAAAAATGTCAAAAATATTTGGAACCTTTTATCTAAACCTTAAAAGAGTTTAAGGATACCTCTTTAGAGGGGGGAACGTTAGAGTAGCCAAAAGCCCAATTAAAAAAAATCAAAGAAGAGGAAAGACTACATGAAGTTATCAGAAAAAAGTGATGGGGAGATATGGGAGGAGTTGGAGGGGAGGGAGTGGGCATGGATTTGATCTAAACACCTATATGCAGGTATGAAATTCTCAGTAAATTAATTATTTCTTAAAAAAGAAGCGCACTGTCTTGCAAACATTGACTGCTCTTGCAGAGGACCCTGGTTTGGTTCCCAGCACCCACATGGCAGCTAACAACTGTCCATATTCCAGTTCCAGGGAATCCAACACCTTCTTCCAGCCTTGATGGGCACTGCACAATATGGGTTCACTTACATACATACAGGTAAAATGCTCATACACATAAAAATAAGTAAAATAAAATCAAGACAATAGCAAAGGCCAAATAATGTTCATTTGTCTATATGTACCACATCTTTATCTGCTCATCTATCAATGAGCATTTAAATTAGTTTCATTTATTATTTTTTTATTTTATGTGTATGAGTATATTGCCTGCATATATGTAAGTGCACCCATGTCATGCAATACCCACAGAGGTCAGGGAAGGCATCAGATCCTCTGGAACTGGAGTTACAGACAGTTTTTAGCTGCCATATAAGTACTGGGAACCAAACTCAGGTCCTTTGCAAGAGCAGCCAATGCTCTTAACTGCTGAGCCATCTCTCCAGCTCCTAGTTCCATTTATTAACTGTTATGAACAGTGCAAAAAAAAATGAGAGTGTATATATTTCTTTGAGAATCTAATTTCAATTCTTGTGGATAAGTATCGAGAAGCAGCATTTCTGGATCACGTGGCAGGTTTTTTTTGTAAAGAACATGCAGTTTTTCTATGGCTGTACCATTTTAAATTCCTGCAAATGGTGCACACAGATTCCCATTTCTCCACATCTTTATCTTTTTGATTAAAAAATCTTAACAGATGTGAGATAAAACCTGAGCATGTTTTTGATTTTTATGTACCTGATGATTAGTGGCATTTAGCATTTCCCTGTACCTTTTGGCTATTTGTGTATCCCCTTTGAAGAAATGTGTATTCTTGGTCTCAGCCCATTTTTTAAAATTGGGTTATTAGAGTTAGAGCTTGTTTGTTCTATTGAGTTGTGATTTCCTTATATACTTTGGAGGGTAATCCCTTATTCAGGCATGTCCAACCTGAGACCCACAGGCCACAAGTGGCTGCATGCAGTCCAGGAGATCTATGGGTATTGCCCAACACAAAATGGTGAATTTACTTAACATTATGAGATTTTCTTCCTTCCTTCCTTCCTTCCTTCCTTCCTTCCTTCCTTCCTTCCTTCCTTCCTTCCTTCCTTCCTTTCTTCCTCCCTCCCTCCCTTCTTTGCTTCCTTTCTTTCTTCTTTCCTCCCTCCCTCCTTCCCTCCTTTCCTTCCCCATTTCCTTCCTCCTTCCTTTCTTCTTCCTCTCCGCACTGCTGCTCTTCAGATGAGTCCAACTCAGGAACCACACCTGGGAACACTTCTGCCTTGGGTGGGGGAGTTTCCTTAGAGCCAGCAAGCTTGGAAGACCTCCACTTGTTCTGTTCTGCCCTGACCCCTGGGGGTTAATGAGACTTCCTCAGGTAGAAAGAGCTTTTATTCAGACTCTAAGCAATTGTGTAACTCTTAAGTATGAATTTTATAGATAAAAGTCACATCACAATGTAGACCAAGCTGGCCTTGAACTCACAGAGATCCACCTGCCTCTGCCTCCCAAGTGCTGGGACTACAGGCATGCGCCACCAAGCCCAGCTATTGTCCAAAGATTTTTAATATGTGGTTTACAATTATCTCCTACCATGCTATAATTTTTCTCTTCTTTAAAGACTGTTTCTTTAGCTGTGCATAAGTTTTAATCTGATATAGTCCCACTTATTTATTCTTGCTTCTATTATCTGTGATTTCATCCTTACATTCATAAATCAGTACTAAGACCACAATATTTAGAAGTTTCTCTTCTGTTTTCTTTAATGAACTTAATGGTTTTAGGTCTCACATTTGTCTTTAATTCATTGGAGCTGATTCTTTGTATGGAGTAATGTAAGAGTCTAATTGTTGATAAACTGTTTTCCCAACATCATTTGTTGAAGGACCTACCCTTTCTCTGATGAGTGTTCCTGGAACCACTGTTGAAGAATAATTGACTGGATCCACACATGGATCTGTTTCTGAGTTATCTTTTCTTTCCCATTGGTCTATACATCATCTTTATGCCAGTTCCATACAGTTTATGCCAGTTCCAACGGTTTATGTTGTTGATTGCTGTAGTTTTGTGATATGTTTTGAAATATGTCTGCAGCTTTGTTCTTCTTTCTCATAATAAAGTTAAAATTTTTGGGACTTTTGTGATTTCATATGGATTATAGGGCTTTTTTTCCACCTCTATAACAAACTCCATTGGAATTTTTGTAGGGATTGCACTGAATCTGTTTATTACTGTGAGTGAGTAATTTGGATGCTTTTATAATAGCAAGTCTTCCAATCTACGAATACAGGATGTCTTGCTATAAGGTGTGTGTCTTCTTTAACTTCATCATCAATATTTTGTAGTTTTTTGTCTTAGTTTGTTCTTCATTGCTGTGACAAAACACTCTGACCACTACCAACTTGGGGAGGAAAGGGTTTGTCTTACATCTCCCAGGTCGCAGTTCATCAGGGAGCCCAAGGTGGGAACTCAGGGCAGGAACCTGGAGGCAGGAGCTGGAGCACAGGCCATGGAGGAATGCTGCTTACTGGCTTGCTCCCTTGGCCCCTGCTCAGCCTGCTTTCTTATGCAACACAGGCCCACCTGCCCAGGGGTGGCACCACCCACAGTGGGCTGGGCCCTCCCACATCACTCATCAAGAAGATGCCCTTCAGACATGGCCACAGGCCAGTCCAATAGAGGCAATTCCCCAACTGAGGCTCCTTCAACCCAGGTGTGTCAAGTTGACACTAAAGCTATTCATCACAAGTATATAAGTACTTACCTCCCTAGTTTGTTCCTAAGTATTTTATGCTTTTGGGTGTTTCTGTAGAGGGGAATGTTTTCCTGATTTCCTTTTAAGGGAGTTCATTTTAGTATAGCAGTGCAACTGATTTTTATATGCTGATTGTGAATCCTGCAACCTACTGAAGTCACTTATTGGTTCCCAGCAGTTGGGTTTTTTTTTTTTTTTTTTTTTGGTTTTTATGGAGTCTTTAGGATTTTACAAGTATATAATGTTTTCAAACAGAGACCAGTTTATTTCTTCCTTTGTCATTTGGATGCCTTTTATTTCTTCTTTCTTAATTGTTCTAGCTAGGACTTCCAGTATTGTGTTGCATGCAAATGGATCCTTGCCTTCCTCCTGATCTCATAGGAAAAGCTTTCAGGGTTTCACTGTTGAGTATGTTAGTGTGGACTTTTCATACAAGGCCTTCATTTCACCCTGGTACTTTTGTGTATATGAGGCTTAATTTTTTCCTTTCATAATTTTTTCTTATTGACAATTTCACATTTGTCTACACTATATTATGATCATGTTTACCGCCCCCCCCATTGCCCTTCTTTATCTCTTGCCCACTCAGGCTGACCCTTTCTTCTTCCAACCTAGTTCCTGTCCTTCTTTCATGTCTTTGTTTGTTTTGCACAGACCTTACACAGGTACCACAGCTGCTGTGTGTTTATGGTTGTGATGGCCCTGTCATATCCAGAAAACAGTTCTTCATAGTGTTCCTTCCCATCCCTCAGCTCCTACCACCCCCTCTTCCACGATGTTCCCTGGGCCCTGGAGGAGGTGATATAGATGTCCTATTTAGTCACTTATTCTCAGCACTTTGACCAGTATAAGTCTCTGCATTAACCATTACCCATTGCAAAAATAAGTTTCTCTGACCCAGACTGAGTGCAGTCTTGGTCTATAGTTACAAACATAAATATTTAGAAGGCTCCAGGCATAATAATTAATTCCTGTAAGGAAGGCAGAAGCAGGTGAGTCTCTGTGAAACTGAGGCCAGCCTGGTTTTTGTAGTGAGTTCCAGGCCAGCTAAGGCTACAGGGAGACTCTATCGCAAAAATCATATGTGTGTGTACGTGTGTGTGTGCGTGTGTGCATGTGTGCATGTGTGTGTGCATGTGTGTGTGCATGTGTGCGTGTGTGTGTGTGTGTATGTGTGTATGTGTGTATGTGTTTAGTACTTCCCTCCCTAAGGCCCTGCAAAGTTTCCAGCCATAGGCTTTTGATCAGGGTCACAGTATCAGGTATGTATTCCTTTCTGCAAAGTGGGCCTCTAATCAGAAACAGGTAGTTGCCCCTTGCTTAGGCACTATTGTACTTCTGGGCATATCTTGCCTGGCAGGTTGATATTATGACACACAGGGTCCACAGTTGGATAAGATCATTGATGCTTTTTCTCCCTGGCTCTGCACAGCACCTTTTGACCCTATAAAGCGAGTCAGCAAAGAGGAAGCTTTCAGCTCAGTTCCAGCTTGATTTGTCTGTGTCCTGTATCCAAGGTAGAGAGTGGCTTCAGCAAAAGGATTTTACTATCACGTTCTGGTGAGCAACCAAGAGCAATAGCTATAGCTTTAGAAGCCTCTGTGGCTTTCTGGCCAGCAGCTCATTAGGTGATATTCGATACCTGATACTGAAATTGTTCCTTAAAAATATGGCTATGGGAGCCACATTGCCCATCTGTTCAGGTATGAGGTACTCGCTATTGCTGTTCTGCTGAGAGTGCTCACCATAAATACTCTTTCTGCATATATTGAGATGATTGTGTAAGTTTTGTCCTTTATTCTGATAATGTAATATAGCACACAAATTGGTTTCTATAATTTGAACCATATTTGCATCCCAGTGACAAATCCCACTTGTTTATAGTATATGATATCCTTTGTTGTGGTTTTTGCTGTTATTTTCTTTCTGGAATCTTGGCCTGCATTTTTCTTTTCTCATGGTGCCTTTATTTGGTTTCGGAATTGTGGTAATGAGGGACTATGTTAGTTGTGTTCCATATTGCTGGGGCAAAATACCTGAGCAAAGCAACTTAAAGAAGGGTTTATTTTGGCTCACAGTTTGATGGGAGAGTCTATCATGAAGCATTAGGCAGTTGACCACATGACACCCACAGTGAGGAAGCAGAGAGTGGTGAATGTTGGCACTCAGCTAGCACCTTCCTTTCTGTGCCCATAGGGTGGGTTCCTCCCTCAATTAACCTAATCCAGATAATCCTTCACATAAGTGCCCAGAGGTGTGTTTCCATGGTAATTCTAGATCCTGATCAGTTGAGAATAAAGCTGTTCTGGTACAAAGAGTTTGGACTTATTCCCTCCGTTTCAATTTGTTGCAAGAATTTGAGGAGTGACTTTAATTTTTCTTTAAACATTTGGTAGACTTCAGATTGAATCTAGCCCCATACTTTTCTTTGGAGGTTTTAGGTTACTGGTTTCAACCCTCATACTAGTTATTGGACTGCTCAGAAGTTACATATAGCTGGGAATTTATTCATTTCTTCTAGGGGTAGATAAGTGATGACTTTTCATAGTGGTCTCATGATCATATTTATTTCTCTGGTATCACTTCTCTGGCATCTTCATTTCTGATTTTTACTTATTGAGTCTTGTCTTTCCTTTAGCTAAGAATTTCTCTATTTGTTTACCTTTTTATAAAATCTAGCTCTTCATTTCATTGGGTTTCTTTTTCTGTTTTCTATTTCATTGATTTCTGCTCTAACCTCTGCTATTTCCTTCCTTCTCATTACTTTGGACATGGTTCCTCTTTTTATTTTTCCCTTCCCTTCAAGTACAAAGTTGGATTGTTTATTTGATTGTTGTTATTCTTTTAATTTAAACATTTATCTTTCTGATCCATTTTTCTCAACTCATTTTTTTATTTTTAATTATGTGTATATGTTGGCAAGGGGGCATGTGCACATGTGAGTGCAGGTACTGGTAGAGTCCAGAAGAGAGTGGATCCTCAGGAACTGGAGTCAGAGGTTGTGAGCTGCCCAACATGAGTGCTGGGAACCAAACTCAGCCATCTCCCAAGCCTTCTTTCTGATCTCTTCTAGTACTCCTTTCGCTACATCCTATAAATTTCAGTGTGTTGTGTTTTCATTTTCATAAGTCTCAAGGTGTTCTCCAATTTCCTTTCCCTATTTCTCCTTTAATGCAGTGGCTATTTAGAACTTGTTTTACTTTTACCTATTTGTGAATTCTCCAGCTTTCCTTTTGCTATTGACGTCTAGTTTCATTTCAAAAACGATGTTTGGTAAGATTTCAATCTTAAGTTTAACAAATTCTGTTTTACAGCCTCACATGTAATTTGTCCTGGAGAGTATTCTGTACTTTTGAGATGAATGTGGATTGTGCTGTTGTTGAGTCTTCTGAATAAGTCTGGTGTACATATTTGGCTTCTAGTGTGGTTAGTGTCATCTACTTCCTTATTGACCGTCTGTCTAGATGTTCAATGTATTGAAAGTAGAGTACTGAAGTCTTTTACTGTTGTACTGCTGTTTATTTCTTCCTTTACCTCATTCAATCTTTACCTAAAATACTCAGATGTCCTGACACTGGGTGGACATAATAATCTACATTATTAATAATCTACATTCCTGGTAGATTAACCATTCCTCATTCTATAATGCCCTTTTACCCTTGTGATAGATAGTATTTTACTTGGGGTCTATTTTTGTCTATTTTGTCTCTTTTTTGGTTACCATTTGAGTAGAATAATTTTTTGCCGTTCTCTCCTGTTCAGCCTATGTGGACCCTTAAATACAAACTAAGCTTCTTCTAGACAGCAAATAGTTGCTGCCATTTTTTTCCATTCACCCATTTTATGGCCTTTGATTAGGGAGTTTAGTAAATTTGTATTAAAGTAATTTTTGGTAGAGAATTTACTATTACCATTTTGGTAGTTTTCTGTTAGTTTTGAATTTTTTCTTTATATTTTGTTGATTTTTTTGTATTTATATGCTTTGATTTCTTTCTCTTTTCCTTTTTTCTAACTCTATAGATCTTGTGTTTGTATATGTGTATGTATATGTGTGACTACCATTAGTATTACACAAAACATAACCATTTTACATTAATAATAACAAGTTTGGTCATGTATAAAAACTTTTAATTTCTCTCCCCACACACACATTGTATATTTCTATTGTCATATTCCACATCTAGTCATATGATGTATTTAAATTTTTATTTACCTAATTTTGATTTTATGCCTGCAGAGATCAGAAAAGGGAGTCAGATTCCCTGGAACTGGATTTGTTGGCCTCCATGTGGGTGTTGGGAACTGTGCTGGATAGCTTTAGTGTCAACTTAACACACCTGGGTTGAGGGAGCCTCAATTGGGGAATTTCCTCCATTGGAGTGGCCTGTGGCCATGTCTGAGGGGCATCTTCTTGATGAGTGATATGGGAGAGCCCAGCCGACTGTGGGTGGTGCCACCCCTGGGCAGGTGGGCCTGTGTTGCATAAGAAAGCAGGCTGAGTAGGGGCCAGGGGAGCAAGCCAGTAAGCAGCATTCCTCCATGGCCTGTGCTCCAGCTCCTGCCTCCAGGTTCCTGCCCTGAGTTCTTACCTTGGGCTCCCTAATGAACTGTGACCCGGGAGATGTAAGACAAATAAACCCTTTCCTCCCCAAGTTGGTAGTGGTCAGAGTGTTTTGTCACAGCAATGAAGAACAAACTAGGACAGGAACCAAACCTGGGCTCTCTGCAAGAATAACCAGTGTTCTAAACCACTGAGTCATCTCTCTTCCATATGGTACATTTTTAATATACTTTAGTTGTCGTCATTTAATCCTTTTTATTTAAATTATTCATTATATTAATTGAATCAAAATTAAAGTTAAACCCATGGGCTTCACTGTTACATACATATGTCATACTTTGATTGTATCTGCCCTCCCTACTGTGTTTTCCTGTGCTCATCTGTTCCTTCTTCCTCTGATCCGTACTCTTCTCTAATGGTCCATCTTCTAGTTCTAGGCCAACTGTTTTTAGTTTCCACATATGACCAAAAATAGTAACACTTCTCTGTGTTTGGCTAAATTTGCTTAACATGATGACCTCCAGTACAATACACTTTCCTGAAAACTACAGGATTTCTTTCCTTTTTACAGTCAAATAATACTCCATTGTGTATATATACCATATTTTTCATTCCATCATCTCATAACAGGCAGCTAGGATGATTCCACATTGTATTAGTTACTTATTCTGCTGCTGTAATGAAACGCCATACAAAGGCAACTTAAGAAGAAGAATTTATTGGGTTTATGGTTTCAGAGGGAGAAGAGTCCATCATGGTGGGGCAGGCATGGCAGGAGGCAGCCAGAGGCAGCTGAGCAGAAAACTGAACATTAACATCTGCAAGCAGGCACAGGAAGGAGAGAGAGAGAGAGAGAGAGAGAGAGAGAGAGAGTTGAAATAGGTAAGCTACATGCTCTAAAAGCCTGCCCCCAGTGACCTGCTCCTCCAGCATGGCCACACCTCCTAAAGGTTCCATGACCCTCCACAAAACAGTGACACAAGCTGACCAAGTGTTCAAATACTTAGAGCCTACAGTGGACATTTATTTAAGCCACCACACATACCTTGGCTATTGTGAATAGACCTGTGATGAACATGCAATTGCAGGTATTGCTTTTGTATGCTAATTTCATCTCCTTCGGGTATGTACCCAGAACGGTATAACTGGATTGTGTAATAGAACTATTTTTAAGCTTCTTGAGGAACCTCTGTGTACCATTTCTCATGATGGCTATGTTGGTTTACATTGACAGCAATAGGACATAAGGGTTCCTTTTTTATGTCCTATTTTCCAGCACCTGTTATTTTTTTTTTTATAGTAGTCATTCTGTGATGGAGATTTAAGTTTATTCTGTAATACTGGTTTAGTAGTTTTTAATATCTTTAATTATTCTTAACTTCTAAGTTGTTTCTCCTTTGATTCTGAGTGACAATTTGATTGTTGATAATAATAAAAATTATTATAAGATATAGTAATATATATTTCAGCTATTTTCATTCAGTTCCAAAAATACATCATACTGTGCCCTCCTGCCTTTTAGAGTTTCTGTAGACAATCTACTATTATTCTGCTGGATACGACTTTGTATGCAACTTGACACATCTCTCTTGCAGCTTTTAATGCTCTTTCATCGTTCTGTGCTCTTAATAGTTTAGTTAAAATATGTCCAGAACTTGTATTCTTTGAATTCACTGGCCATTTTCAACATCACTGTTTGAATTCTTTGTTTGGCCTTTCAAGCACTTCAGAATCTTTAGTATCAGTTACTAGAAAGTCATGGCCTCTTGGAGGAGTTGTCATCTTGTCTTTTTATTTGCTGTCTTTCAAAGTTGGTAATTGTGCAGCTGTTGGAGTGGATGCCTCTTTTAGTTGTATGTGAGGGCTTCCTTCATGAACAGCTTTCTCTTGACAGTACGTCTTGGAGTATCAGTTCCTTGGGTAGTACTGAGCTTGATCCTACTGGACTTCAAGTGTAGTTTCCATGTTTTTTCACTGGCTTTATTTGTAGGTTTTGACACAGTACATACTTTGTTGGAGTCTGAGGGTCCCACTTTCTCTGTAGGTTCATAAGAGTGGGATGTCTCTGGTAGTTTAGACAGTGGAGTATATGGGTTTGCCGTCTCTGTTTACTCCATCATCTCTGTCAACAATGTGCTGTCTGAAAGGATATGGGAGTGGCAGATGATGAGACCCCTTGTAATTATGATGTCCACAATCTTTGCGTTGTTTCTCTTTGCTATTCCTACGGCAGTGAATGCCCAAGAGCAAATCATCAGACTCTCTCTGGCCATGCTTACTTGGAGCCAGGTAGTCAGCTAGAGATGTTTTTCTCTCTGGTGCTTTAAACTGAAGTATCTGCTGGGGTTTGAATGAGGCTGGGTTACAGGTAAAGAAGCGTTACTCTGTTGACTGAGTTGAAAGTGTAGTTTAGCAGTGAAACATCTATCCAATATATTCAAAGTGTCAGGCATGATCTTCAGCACCACATAGAAAGAGAAAAGGCAACAACAATAACTAAGAGTAAAAGCAAGCCAAATTCCCCCTCCCAAAAAAAGGTAAAGCTATAACCATTACACTAACCACAACAGGAATGGCAAGAGTAAAGGTAATATAAACTGAAAGGTTATAAAATTATTAAAAAATAAAATTGATTAAAAAGAATAAAAGGACGGAGGCTAGAATTCAGCCATTAGAGTACTTGCCTACCATGTGCAAAGCCCTGCATTTGATCCCCAGTACTGCATAAATCAGGTGTAGTGGTTCTCACCTGTAATCTCAGCATTTGTAATGTGGATGCAGGAGGATCAGTATTTCAAAGCCCCCCTTACCTACAGAGCAAGTTCAAGGCCAGCTTCTGATATATAAGACCCTGCCTCAAAAAGAAAAATTTAAAAATTAAAAACAAACTGGGCCTAGTGACACACACCTTTAATCCCAGCACTCAAGAGGCAGAAGCAGGCAAATTTCTGTTAGGTGGAGGCCCACCTGGTCTCCATAACAAGTTCCAGGTCAGCTGGGGCTATAGGGCGACCTTGCCTCCAAAGGACCAAAAGGAAAAATTCAAAACAAAAAAATAAAGATATAAAGTGGAAGAAAAAACAAAGAAAAATTGAATGTTAAAATAAAAGCAAAAGAGAAAGGGAATAAAGAAAAATAATTATATATATATGCTATGTTTATATATAAATTATATGTATATAAATTATAAATGCTGGTCTTTTGATGTCAACAGGAACATGTATATATATGTGTATGTGTATATATATATACACACATATATATTATATAGGAACGAAACAGCAAATGCAGAAAAAGTATTAATAAAAATTGAAAGTCTGTGTGTGATGAAGGGGTCAGTCGTGAGGGTAAGAGCAGGTACTCACTCCCAATGCCAGCCAACACCTTCCATGTCTTCCTAGTCTATATTCCTCTCCTGTGAACAAAGGTTGGGAACTCTTCATCCCCTCCCACTGTGTGGGACTGGAGTGGGAACTTAGCCAAGTAGAATAGCCCTCAGTTGCCCTGCTAGCCAGTGTGAGCTAGTGCAGAATACAAAGTTATGCCAGAAGAAATTGACTTTGGAGGGATTTGCCCCATGTGCTCCCTTAGATAGCTAGTACCAGGCACTGCAGTGTGTATGTGTCTCAGGAGCTGTATTAGTCATAGTTATCAAGAGACACAGAATCAGCTAAATGTGTATATATATATA
>NW_008329666.1:2386667-2409562 GCF_000622305.1 Nannospalax galili
TATGAGGGATTTATTTGATTGGCTAACACAATCAGACTCTAGATAGTCTCAAAATAACTGCCTGGAGAGACAGAGAAACTGGCAGACGTTCAGTCAAAGAAGCTGGAAGCCACAGAGTAAAAGAGGCCAATGATGCAGGCCTGGTCTGAGGCTGAAGACTTGGAAGCTTCTGGAGTGCTGCTAGTGTGACCACATGCTGGAAGATGAAGCTGGAGTCTGATGTCCACCAGCAATAGGCACACTTGCCCAAGGATAACAGACCTTTCACATGCCGGCTGACTGCCCCTTTTTCCCACTTTTGTTCCAGCCAAGCTTCTAGCCTCTTAGATGGTACCACTCACATTTGGATCAGGACTTCTCTTCACACTCCTGTATGCCAATCATCTCTAGTACCATCCTCACTGATACACCAGAAGTGTCTTCACTAACCTAGGTGTCACTCAATCTAATCAAGATTAATCATCCAAGGAACTTTCTGAATCCCACTAGAAGGGTGGGGTGACTTACCTGCACTGAGTGGGGGGAACATGGCAGGTACCCTGCAATCTACCATCCATGACCCTGGTGTTCCAAGACTTAGCTCCTGCATGCAACCAGGAGTGCCCATTAGTGTCCAGAACTTTAGCTGGAGGCAGAGGCACCAAACTTAATGGAGAAGCCAGATCCCTTTTGTGTCTGACTGGTTTCCCACAGCACAGAGTTTGTGGCAGATTTGTTTTGTCATCTGCCCTTAGAGCCAGGTTGTGTGTCAAGAGAAAAGCCTGCTGAGATAGTTCTGCGTTAATTCCAGTGCTAGTTGTGGCTACTGGGTGCCTCTGCTGGGCATCTCTGCCACCTGTTCTCTGTAGTGTTGGCACTAGTGATGGGAACTTTAAGCAGGCAAGCCCTTTTAGGCAGTCAGGGTTATAGAGCCAAAGAAAACGAAACGACTACATCCTGGTAGAACTCATACTCAGCTCCAAAAGCACTGAGGTCTTACAATAAACTCTATCCCAAAGCCCTACCCCATCATACTGCTTACCACCAGTTTTTGTTCTTTTGGCTTCCTAGTTCTTCTAGCCCCATTGGAACTTTTCAGCCGGCTTGCTTCCTACCTTTCCCTACCATACCACACTTTCTTGAGCCTGTGTGCTTTGACTTGATTCATCAACCAATCAAAATTCCCCATATACATTTAAATTCGTCAACCAGCTGCATACAAACTCTATGTATGATTTGTATATGACTGGACCAAATTGACCCACTCCTGGGACATAAAAGAGCCTTTGATCCAGAATTCTGTTTGGCAACTCATTTTCAAATCCCCTCCCAGGTGACGGATGCTGCTTCTTCTCAAACTCTGCTTGTCTGCCCTTCCTGTACTGTCCTCCCTTCTAATTCTTCATGATCCACATGACAACGAGCTCACTCTGACACAGGATGCCCATGACACTGGGGTGCCCTTTCTCATCCCATGTTGTTCCTTCAAGAATCTGAATTTCTCTGGGTCTCTGTCTAGTACTGAAACACCGTTTTCCCAGTTACCCACCTGGATGAGTAAGTTGTTCTCTGTTTTGGTTCCAGCTCATGGGCAAGTAGACAAGTGCTGGTTTCTTCTAAATTCACCATCTTGGGGTTGGAGAAAAGTCAATAAAAACCCTGCCGCAAAAGTATGTGAACCTGAGTTTGGATCCCCAGCACCCACAGAGAAGAGCTGTACACGGTCGTGCATAGCCAGTGACAGGACGACGGTAGGATGTTGGGTCTTGCTGACAGGCCAATCTAACCAATTGGTGTGTACCGCACAGGGTTGAGTGAGAAGCCCTGTATTAAAAGATAAGGTGGAGCATGACTGAGGAAGAGACTCAAGGTGGACTTCTGGCCTTACACACACATACACACACACACACACACACACACACACACACACACATTAAATCAGTCCTCCTGAATCTATCCTATTTTAAGTTTTCTACTGTGCTAGATAGCTTTAGTGTCACCTTGACATACCTGGGTTGAGGGAGCCTCAATTGGGGAATTTCCTCTATTGGACTGGCCTGTGGACATGTCTGTGGGGCATTTTCTTGATGAGTGATGTGGGAGAGCCCAGCCCACTGTGGGTGGTGCCACCCCTGGGCAGGTGGGCCTGTGTTGTATAAGAAAGCAGGCTGAGCAGGGGCCAGGGAAGCAAGCCAGTAAGCAGAGTTCCTCCATGGCCTGTGTTCCAGCTCTTGCCTCCAGGTTCCTGCCCTGAGTTCCTACCTTGGGCTCCCTGATGAACTGTAACCTTGGAGATGTAAGCCAAATAAACCTTTTCCTCCCCAAGTTGGTATTGGTCAGAGTGCTTTGTCTTAACAATGGAGAAACAAACTAAGACAGTTACTAAAATTGGAAAGTTAGTTTTCCACTGTCTTTACAACAAACAGCATTTTGTGTTTCTCTGCATACTTAACCTTTACCAGAGCATTCCATACTTTCTTAAGTTGTTTAGTACCTTCTCATTTCAACTTCAAGAACTCCATATGGCATTTCTTGTAAGAGAGATCTGGTAGTGATGAACTTCCTTAGCTTTTGTTAATCAATTGTCCTTCAAAATGAAGGTGAGATTAAATCCTTCCTCAGATAAGCAAAAGCTGAGGAATTCATCACAAAGGAATTTACTCCTAAGTTATTGCTGAAATGATTTAATTTAATGGGAGTGGAGATACCTGGGCTTCCTACACCACATCTTGCTAATGTTAGGCTTTATATAGTTTTCTGACCAACAGAAATATTAAGGGAAAAATTCTCTCCAGGAAACAAAGGGGAAAAAAGTAGAATTAGGTTAAGCAGAGATCACTTAAAGCTGATGTGTGTGTGATAAACTTACCACGTTATACATAGACTAAATTGCATATAAATTCCATTTATAGTAAGAGAATCAATATTACTTTGCAAAACAAAGAATTATGTTTGAAGGAGGAAGGCACATTTAGCTGACCATAGGTTTTCCTGCTCTGCAGCCTCTCTTTCCTCTCCTGACACCCTCCATGGTTTTTCCCTCATAAGGTCAATGAAAACAAACAAACAAAAGAATGTGCCCCAGCCTTACTTTCTCAGAAAGGCTGACTGGTTTGATTTGCATGAGTTTATGTTGGATGCTCTACTAATCAAATCAGAGTGCAGGCTTTCAAAGCCCTTCATTTCTGAAATCTGAGCAAAGCAATTCATCAATTAATAAAAGGAGAGTTGTTTTTTTTTTTTTTTTTTTTTTAATTGCAGTGCCTTTTAGTTTATAAAATGCATCTTATCATCAAGCCAACTCAGTTTCAACAGCCATTTCCAGAGTCTGTCTCTAATTTTTCCTTGCTTGGAATCCATAGCCTCTACTTTTTGGTAACAAACCTATTTTTTTTTCCTTTGATGAGGCACCTTTCCCACGCCTACTTGATTCAAATAAGTCTGATTTTATCCCATGTCCACATCTGAGGACTGTGTTTCGAGCTTGGGCAATCAGTATATTCCATTTCTATGGCTACAGTGATTATTCAGGGACATGTTGTAATTTAGTTCTAATGACTAAATCATGGGCTTTTCCTGAAGTTAACAAACCAGGAGACCCATCACCGAGAGAAACTAGGAAGACACTAAAGACTAATGCATCAAATCTACCATTTCCTGGGGCCAGCAGTGCCAGTGTAGATTTCTGGGGGCCCAGCCAGGGGGGCCAGTTGTTCCAGATGGCTCTGAACTGAGATGTTGCTTAGTACATTAGACTTCCGATGCTTAAACCTGTGAATTGCTCACTTTCTCACACAGAGTAACAAGCAAGATTACATTCCCAAGTGAGGAAGCAGGCTAGAGCAGCAAGTCAATGCTATAAAACACGGGGACATTTTTTATTTATTTATTTTTTTTTTTGTCTTTTTGAAGCAGGGTCTCCCTATAGCCCCAGCTGTCCTGGAACTCACTATATAGACCAGGCTGGCCTTGAACTCACAGAGATCTGCCTGCCTCTGTCTCCCAAGTGCTGGGACTACAGGCGTGCGCTGCCATGCCCGGCTAAAACATGGAGACTTTTATGTCACATAGCACATAGAATCATTTTATTCTGTTGTTGCTACCATGAACAAAAGTTCCAGAAGAACTACATTTTGCCTCCTGCAAAGGCTGATCTAGAACTTCAGTGATTGTGGAGAGTTTGGAATGTTGTAAGCCCAACCTAATTATAATTTATCTAGGGCCATCTTAGCCCCCTAGCTAGCCACTCCTTGCCCACCTCTGTTTCTGACTTAACATTCTCTAACAGATAAAAACCTTTTGGAATGTATTAATTTAGCAGTCCACCAAATTCCACCAACTAAGCAGTTGGCTGTCATCAGACAGCATCTGAGGCCTATAGCTGAGATTCTCTTTTACTATAACCAGCTACTTAATGTTCCCACCAATGTGTTTGAAAAGTGTCTTGATTTATGGCTTTCTTTGTTCTGTTAATATAAAAACTTCATAAAACTGTTACCACATTGGAACATGGGATGTGGGGTGACCTGAATCTGTGCTCCCAAGCCATGGGCACTCATATTTGGCTCCAGAATAAACTATCTCTTATCCCCTTTGAGGTGAGAGTTGTGCTTTTGTGTTGACATTGTTTTGTTTTGTTTGTTTTGCTTTGTTTTAAGACAGGGACTTCCCAGCCCTAGCTGGCCTGGAACTCACTAAGTAGATCTGCTTTTTGCCTCCCAAGTGTTGGGACTAAAAGCTCCCAGTTAGTGTTGACCTTTCTCTCTCTCTCTCTCTCTCTCTCTCTCTCTCTCTCTCCTTTCGATTTTTTTATGTATATGAGTGTCCTGCCTGCACCTATGTAAGTGCACCTGTGTTGTGCAATGCCTGCAGAGACCAGAAGAGGGCACTGAATTCCTTGGAACTGAAGTTATGAAGTTACAGACAGCTGTTAGCCACCATGTGGATGCTGGGAACCAAACCTGGATCCTCTGCAAGAATAGCCAGTGCTCTTAACCACTGAGCTCCAACCCTAGTGTAGGCTTTCTTACACATGCTTTATCATAACATCATTCATCTCATGCTTGATTGACATCTTAACTCTCCCAGGAGTGTGCATTTTAGAATTCTAAAGAGCAAAGGCCACCTTCAGAAACTCTAAAGACCTCACAACCAGCTACAGTTAGTTCTAGACAGGTCTCTTTCTTATGCTAATTCTGCAGCCTTTGTGTAAACCTCTACCCTATAGTCCCTCACTGCCACAGAAAGTTAGAGCTCCACACCCGGGAAGAATATTCGAATTCTCTTCCTTACCGAGAAAGACCAATGCTATTACCCTTCCTGTGTACCAAGAAACCAAGAGTCCACATTGCCAGACAGAAATTTTGGAAACAAAAATGAATCTAGTGTCTACCAATTCCCTCATTCTATTTAATCCTTAAATAATTAGCCAAAAAAAAAAAAAAACTAGATCATTTAACAGCGTTTTTCAATTATCAAGTGTTGAATTAAAATGAAATGCAAACACTAAAATTTAACACACTGCTAAAAATGAACATGTCTAAAATATTAATAGCAACTCTAAATGATTTATAATGCTCTCTTGGGTGTATTTTATGATTTATTGATGTCATTTTAGCAGCACCGTGGGTGACAATCACCTCGCTGTGTGCACTCTGATGGTTTTCTAGGCTTAGTAAACTACACACTCAGGCCTTAGCTGCATTCACATCAGATGTAGGCAAAGTAGAAAAAGTAAAGATGTTATTTTTTTTCCATAAATCAGAGAATTGTAAGGATAAAAGGCTTTGGAAGTAATTATTTTTTATTTTCTTGACTTCATGTAGGGCCTGGAATTATCTTCAATCAATCTCCCTTGTTAGTTTATAATGTTGGTCTCTGTTGGTAAGAAATTGTATTTTGGATCTAACCTTTGCTTTAAGCAAAGCCCGTTTTCCAGAGAATAACTCATGATTTCTTTGGTAGTTAACTTCTCTTCTTTGACCTAATGCATTTTTTCAGACCTTACTGCTCACCTTGCAGACACTGCTGTGCAGCCTTCCACTCTATGATTCTCTTCTGGTTTCTGAAAGTTTCCTAAAGACGCTCACAATTCTGGTACCCCAATCTGCTGTAATCGAAACCAGGCCTATCTTTCACTTTGTTACCCCCAGATCTCGTGACCCCCCAATGACCACCAAGGAGTCCGGAGTGTATGGAACAGCAAAGAGCCTTTATCCAGCCTTAAGCTTAGGCCCTCAGATTTCACAGATGCAGCGGATCCATACTGAGAGCCCCGATCTAGGGTGGGGTAGGATTTTATAGAGAAGTTTCACAGATGCCCGCGCACATGCCAAGCATCCTTTAAAATGATTGGATGGTCCTATGCCCTGAGTACAAGGAGGATTCTTATTGGTAGGGGCTGTCTTTAGGGCATTGGAATGCGCTGTTTTCTGTGGGGCCAGAAGTCTCTGTTTTTACCTTTTACCTTTCCTGCTATATGCCCGGGCTTGCTTGATCTATAGCTTTCCGGGATGGGGGTGGTAACTGAAGATTACAACATGCCTGGTCATGTCTGGGCTTTCCTGAAACAGCTAGTCAAAATGGAGTTAGTGCTGCCTTAAGCCAAGCAAATTACAGAAGCAGAAAGAAGCAGTTAGACGACTCAGGGTCCCACACTAAAAAAATGCATAACTTGGGACTGGAGAGATGGCTCAGGGGTTAAGAGTGTTTGCTGCTCTCAGAGAGCACTTGCATCCAGTTCCTGGCATACATGTCAGGGTGCCTCAGGGTTGTACTGCACTCACCCGTTCTCTAATGAAGGCAGTTAGCCGATTGATGACATATGGTCCAATAGTTAACATTATTAGGACTATGATGTCTAGGGGTTCTCGACAGCCCACTAGGGGACAGTCGGCCATGCCAACCACCTGGTTTCCCCCTTGGTACGTTTCCCTGACAGAGTGTTAGGAAGGTCAGGGTGAGTGTTGCCAGAGGACAATATAGAAGCCATTAAGAACAATAAAGTCTTAGCTTGAGGGGGTTGTCTGTGTCCTTTTCATGTTTTGGGATCTGGTGCAGCTATCAGCAGAGGGCGAAGGTCAGTGGAGGGCAAAGGTCATTGGGGTCTGGGTGTGGGTTCACTAGCCAGATGTGGGTGTGCTGAATCCAGGCGGTAACTCCATCTACTTTCACTGCAGTTGGGGTAGTCAGGAGCACCACGTACAGTCCTTTCCAGCAAGGTTCTAGGGTCTTGCATTGGCGTCTGCGGACGTAGACCCAATCACCAGGCTGGTAGTTGTGTGGGGTAGGAGAAGTAGTCTCATAAATAGCTTTCAGATGGGGCCACATGTCCTTGTGGGCATGTGCCACAGCCTCAAGAGAATCAAGCAATTGATGGTTATCAAACTCAGCAATTAATTCAGCTTTTAAATTGGGGAGGATGGGAGGGGGTCTTCCAAACATGATTTCAAATGGAGTAAAACCTAACAGGTAGGGTGAGTTTCACACCCTATATAGAGCAAAGGGAAGGAGAGCCACCCAGTCCCTGCCAGTCTCCATGGTTAATTTAGTAAGGGTCTCTTTTAGGGTTCTATTCATCCTCCCTACCTGTCCAGAACTCTGGGGCCAGTAGACACAATGTAATTTCCATTTTGCCCCCAATACTTTCACAAACTCTTGTGTTACTTGCGAGGTGAATGCTCATCCATTGTCTGAGCTCAGAAGAGCCAGCATACCGTACCTTCGAAGAATGTCTTCCAGTAGCCTCTTGGTGACCATTTGTGCAGTTTTATGCTTGGCAGGGTATGCTTCAGTCCATTCTGAAAAAGTATCTACCAGAACCAAAAGATATTTATAACCATATTTTCCGGGTCATGGGAAGTTTGTGTATCAGCTTCAGATCTTTCTGAGAATAATCAGGTTGGTCTGGTAGCACGGGTGGCCCTGGGTCCAGCAGATGGATAGCCAGGACTAAGGTTGCTTTCAGGGCCATCTCCTTGGCAACCTGGTCTGCCTTCTGGTTTCCTTGGGCTATAGGCATATCTGTCTTTTGGTGCCAGGGCAATCGATGATAGCCAGTTTCTTGGGTAGCCATAGGGCAGCCAGTAAGTCTAGGATTTCTTGTTTATTTTTGATAGTCTTTCCCTCAGCTGTGAGCAGCCCCCCTCCTGGTAGATGGCCCCATGTACATGGGCTGTGGCAAAGGCATACCAGCTATCCTATCCGTATACACGTTCAAGTTTTTGTCCTTGCATAACTTAAGAGCCTCGGTCAAGGCTATCAGCTCAGCCTTCTGGGCTGAAGTCCCCGCAGGTAAAGCCACTGCCCAGACAGTTTCAGTCTCTGTTACTACTGCTGCCCCCACATACCTCTGTCTGTTTTGCATGAAACTGCTGCCATCGGTGAACTAAGTGGTTTCTGCATCAGGGAGCAACTGGTCAGTCAGGTCTTTTCTGAGCCCGTGCACTTGGCTCAGGATCCCCGCACAATCGTGCAAGGGCATGTCCAGGTCTGGATCAGGCAGCAGGGTGGCCAGATTGAGGGCTGTGCTCGAGAGAAAATGGATCCTTGGGGGGTTAAGGAGTAAGCTTTGATAGTGAGTCATCCGGGCATTGCTCAACCAGTGCTTGGGTGGCTGCTTGAAAACTCCCTCGATGGTGTGAGGGGTTGTGATACATAATTCTTGCCCTGAGGTTAGCTTGTCTGCATCTTTGACTAGAAGAGCCATGGCTGCTATAATTCACAAACATGGCAGCCATCCAGTGGCAACTGGGTCCAGTTTTTTTGATAGATATGCCACCAGCCTATTCCAGGGCTCCAGAATCTGAGTTAGGACTCCTTTGGCCACCCCCTTCTTTTCATCTATGAAAAGATGAAAAGGCTTAGTAACATCCGGGAGTCCTAGGGCTGGGGCAGCCAGAAGGGCCTATTTGATCTTACTGAAGGCCCGTTTTCCTGGACCTCTGTCCAAATGAAGGGCTCGCTTTCCCAGGTGACTTCATAGAGGGGCCTCGCCAATTCAGCAAATCCTGGAATACATAATCGGGAGGGGTGGGTATCTTTAGCACTCTCTCTTTCCTGGCATCTGTAAGCCATCTTTGTCCTTCCTTTAATATGTATCCCAGATAGGTGACCTCTCTCCGGCATATTTGGGCTTTCTTGGCAGATGCCCAGTATCCCAATCTGCCTAGGGTCACCAGGAGATCTCTGGTTCCCTGCTGACACTGTGAGGCATTATCAGCAGCTATTAAAATGTCATCCACATATTGTAATAGGGTAAGCTGGGGGTGTTCCAGCTGGTACTCACTGAGGTCTTCATGGAGAGCCTCATCAAACAGAGTGGGTGAATTTTTGAATCCCTGCGGCAGGTGGGTCCAAGTCAGCTGCCCATTGAAGCCGATCTCCTGGTCTTACCATTTGAAAACAAAGAAGGGCTGGCTCTCTTTGGCCAGAGGCAGGCTAAAGAAGGCATCTTTCAAGTCTAACACCGTGTACCAATTTCTGGAAGGTGGCAAAGAACTCAGGAGAGTGTAAGGATTAGGTACCATTGGATGAACATCCATAGCCCACTTGTTTACCTCTCTCAAATCCTGGACTGGCCAATGGTCGGTTGAATTTGGCTTTTTGATCGGCAGGAGGGGGGTATTCCAAGCCGATTGGCAAGGCACCAAGACTCCTGATCCCTCAGGCGTCAGATATGAGAAGTGATCCCCAGGCTGGCCTCCTGGGATGTAGGGTACTGTTTAACTCTGGCAGGTAGGATTCCAGGCTTAAGCTCTATCTAGATGGGGGGGCCGGTGGGAAGCCAGCCCCATGCCCCCTGTCTCGGCCCAGGCTGTGAGGAACTCCTTTAGCCAGGTGGAAACCACTCCTCTGGTGTAGAGGCCAGTATTTGATGTAACCTAAACTCATCTTCCAGTTGTAGGGTGAGTACCTGGATTGGGTGGCCTTCTTGGTCAGTCATTTGGGCCCCACTAGGGGTGAAATGAATGTGGGCTCCAATTTTGGTGAGCAAGTCTCTGCCCAGGAGTGGGTAGGGGCACTCTGGCATGACCAGGAAGGAGTGGGACACCCAGCTCATGCCCAGGTCCACTTTTCTTCAGGTGGTCCATGAGTATTGGTTCATACCAGTAGCCCCCTGTACCCATGACTTTTTGTGTGAGAGTTTTCCTTGGGGCTCAGTTAATACCATGTGTTGGGGATTCATGTGCACATGGAAGTTCACAGGCATCCCTTCCACTTTGAGGGTTACCCTAGGTTCAGGGAGGGGATCCAAACCCCGACCCCCCTAGTCACTCATTTCTCTGAGCTCAAGGATTTGAACTCTTTCTCGGGCCCTGCCTTGCCCAGCAGGTTTTTCTGGGCAATCTTTCATCCAGTGGCCCATCTTTTTGCAATAGGCACATTGGTTCCTCTGTAACCTTGGTCGCCCTTCCCGGGGTTTCCTACCTGAGTCCACATAGAGGTAGTGCAGTTGGCCTTCCTCCTCATCACGTGACTTTGTAGTCATAGCCAGAAGGATCTTAGCAAAGTCTCGGATCTGCTTGTCTGTCTTCCAGGCTTTCTCTGCGGTTATAGACCTTCTCTGCCACTGCCAAAAGCTCTGGCAAAGTCTTATCTGCCAATCTATCTTGTTTCTGTAATTTATGCCTAATGTTGGATGCTGACTGGTTGACAAAGGCCAATATGACTGCATTCTTGTTTTCTGGTGCCTCTGGATTCATGGGTGTATAAGTGCAGAATGCCTCAAGGATCCTTTCTAAAAAGGCTGCCAGGGATTCTGTCTTTTCTTGCTGCACATCACTAATCTCAGCCAAATTAGTTGGGTGCCTTGCAGCGGCCCGGAGACCCCCCATTAGAGTCTAGCAGTAGACCCGGAGCCTCTCCTTACCTTCTGCCACATTGAAGTCCCAGTTTGGTCAGACTAACGGGAAGGCTTCATCAATCAGCACCTGGCTGGTGGTGGGATTCCCATCCACCCCGGGGACAAGCTTCCAGGCCTCAGTTTGGATCTGGTCCCTCTCCTCGGTGGTAAATAGAACCTGTAATAGCTGCTGGATGTTGTCCCAAGTGGGCTGATGGGTGAAAAGAACAGATTCTAACAGATCAATAAAGCCCTGCAGTTTCTCAGAGAATTAGGCCATTCGCAATTTCCAATTGTAGAGGTCACTGGTGGCAAATGGCCAATATTGCATCTGTTCATCTCCTGCCTCATTAAGAGGTCCCACTGCCCTTAAGGGAAGAATGGTGGAGTCTTCTGCTGCTCGCAACTGTCCTCTCTGGACCCTCCTCCAAGTTTGGGGGGGTCTCATCCCTAGGGGCTTGGGCTGCCTCAGCCTCTCCTAGGGGCTCTAAACATCCTAGTTGTGCCGGCGGTATGGGCAGATATGGGGGAGGCTCACACAGAAGTTCTTCTGCTGTTCTGCCCTGGAGGACAGGATAAAGTGGAGCGGACAGTTTAGTTTCACTTTTCTGCTGCTCATCATCACGCAGGCCAAGGATGGTTGTCTTTGAACCCTGCAGCAGCAAAAATAGTTTGAGCCAATCAGGGGGCTCTTCAACCAGGGCCTGCCAGGTCGCAATATAAGGAACCTGGTCAGGGTGTCCTGGCTGCCCAAAAATAATATTTTTAACCTTGAAAATAGTGGGGAGGTCAAACGTTCCCCCTTTCAGCCATCCAGTGTCAAAGGTTGCTCATTCATTCCTGCAAAGGACAGAGTCTGCCCTTTTTGACCTCCAGCCCTTGTCCTCTAGCCTTCTTTTTGAAGTCAGAAAAATGATCCTGGAAAAGACTCAAAGGTGTTATTTGACTTTGTCCCCAACTAAGTAAGTCACAAATAATACGGAAAACACAAAGATACACACTGACAAAACAGTGCTTTCTGGCCTTAAACAAGAACTGAAAGTGGGATGTCGGCCTCTCGCCGATCTGCGGGTGCGAACCACCTTTCCCTTCCAAAGTTACAGGTGGGATTCAATCCCTATCATGTGGGTCTGGGACGTCTCCCAAGTCCCATGGCCTGGGGTCTTCCAGTGCATCTGCCTAGACCGCTAACAGGCTAACAAGGTTACGGGGGCCCAAAACCAAGAGTGCATAACACACACAAACAAGAGGACAAAGACACTTACCCACTGGACCAGGCTCAATGCTCCGGGGGTCCTGTGGGGGTCTTGGGGATCCCGGATGAGCCCCCAAATGTTATGCCCAGATCTCGTGACCCCCCCCCAATGACCACCAAGGAGTCCGGAGTGTATGCAACAGCAAACAGCCTTTATTCGGACTTAAGCTCAGGCCCTCAGAATTCACTGACGCAGCAGATCCATACTGATAGCCCCGATCTAGGGTGGGGTAGGATTTTATAGAGAAGTTTCACAGACGCCTGTGCGCACACCAAGCATCCTTTAAAGTGATTGGATGGTCCTACGCCCTGAGTACAGGGAGGATTCTTATTGGTAGGGGCTGTCTTTAGGGCATTGGAATGTGCTGACTGTTATCTATGGGGCCAGAAGTTTCTGTTTTTACCTTTTACCTTACCTGCTATATGCCTAGGCTTGCTTGATCTATAGCTTTCCGGGATGGGGGTGATAACTGAAGATTACAACATGTCTGGGCATGATAGTGCCGCCTTAAGCCAAGCAAATTACGGAAGCAGAAAGAAGTGGTTAGACAAGTCAGGGTCCCACAACTTATTCCTCAGACAAGACAACAAGTTCCCGTTCTGCCTTCTGGATGGACAGTCCTTCCTTCTTTTCATCTTCTTGACCCTGACAGTCACACTCACTCAAGCAGTGACTCCTAGGGCCTGTGCTTCTGTGTAGCTGCCTTGATCAAAACTTTCCCTTATCTCCATCTCCCTGCCTCCCCTTCAAAACTTAAACACCTGGATATATGAATTCGATGACTTAAGGAGGGGGCTTTCTGAGAGATTATCAAAGCAAATAGTGTTGACAACTACTTATCCTCTTATTTAAAATTAGAACTAAGACCTGGAATTCTGTGTAGTATTAAAAACTAAAAGAATAAATAAATTTTAAAAAATTTTAAGAGGGGGGCTAGGGAGATGGCTCAACTGTTTAGAGCACTGGCTGCTCTTACAGAGGACTTGGGTTAGGTTCCCAGCATCTACCTGATAGCTAACAACCATCTGTAGCTCCAGTTCCAGGGGATCCAACACCCTCTTATGACCTCTGTGGGCACTGCATGGCATGGGTGCACTTATATACATGCAGGCAATACACTCATACACAAAAAATTAAAATTAAAAATTAAATAGAAATAAATTTTAAGATGAATAAAAACTAGAAGAAAAAGAAAATGTCAGTCTTTCCCTCTGTTTATTTTTCTGCATCCAGTATTTGATTTGCTTCTTGAATTCTAGTTCAATATTAGTGACTCATAGTCACCAATTTTTTGTTTTCATCAGACATGACGGTCAGCAATTCTGGTGACACTTGTTTATGTTACCATAACCACATTGGTAGCACCCAATGACCCTAATACGTAGTATGTAATTAGTAAAGTGTAAACTCTGCCAAACAAGTCATCAGAGGAATCAAAAGAGAAATATGATAAACCTTGAGAAAGACTATATTTAATCTCTCCAAGTTTCAGTTTGTCCTTCTATAAAATAAGTGTTAAAAATACCACATATGGGGTTGGAGAGATGGTTCAGCAGTTAAGAACACTGGCAGTTCTTGCAGAAGACCCAGGTTCAAATCCCAGCACCCACATGGCAGCTAACAAGCCTCCATAACTCCAGTTCCAGGGAATCTGATGTCCTCTTCTGTCCTCCACAGGCATTGCAGGACACAGGTACACTTGCATACATACATTCAATACGTTTGTACACATAAAATAAAAATAAAGTAAAAAATTTTAAATAAACAGCACATATTGAGGCTGCAGAGATTGCTCAATGGTTAAGAACATTTACTGTACTTCCAGAGGAATTAAGTTTTGGTTTCTCTGGGAGATTAAGTCTATTTTATTCCTACAACTTTGTTATGTGTGAAATATAGACAAAAACTAGTCCATAGCAGATAGATTTATTATTAAGATCTAATCCTTGAGTCTTGGAGCAGCAATATCACTTCAAAATTTGTCAGAAATATATTCGAGAATCTTGAGTCCCAGCCCCAGCCCTTGGAATCTGATCTACTTGGTAACAACATCTCCAGGTGATTTGTGTGAATGCAGAATGTTGAAAAACACTGGGCTAATAATATAATGTAAATCAAACACTTGATACAGTGTTTGGTGTGTCATAAACCACACAGCAGATACTACTTATTACTGATTTTATTAGTAGAGTTATTTTCATTCTGAATCACCATAGGCAGACACACTACTTAAGAGCTGTAAAATGATGATCCTAACAGTTACCTGAGAACCAGATGATCTTGTAAAGTCCTTTCAGATTTTATGAGGCCTTTGTGATGCTCATGTAATATAATGGGAGTGGTTGTTTGCACTCCGCTTTACTAAATGTCAGGTGTTCTTGCTGTTTTAACACATCACCTCACTCATTCAGCAATGCTATAAAATAGGTACTATTTTTAAATTTATGTTTATGTGTATGAGTGTTTTGCCTGCATATGTATAAGTGCACTCATGAATAAATGCCTATGGAGGCCAGAAGAGGGCACTGTACCCCCTGGAATTGGAGTTACAGATGGTTGTTAGCTGCCATGTGGGTGCTGGGAACCAAACCTGGGTCTCGTAGAGTAGTAAATGTTCTTAACCACTGAGCCATCTCTCCAGCCACGTCATCTTTTTCTTTACCTAGCCTCCCCCAGGGAGACACTCTTTCAGTCGAAAGGAGGTGAACAGCACTCTCCACACCATCTAATGAGAGGAACATGCCACAGCTGGAAGAGAGAACATGTATGAGTATCACGCTTGGGTGAAAAGAAAGGAGGCACAGAATCTGCAGGTATGCAAGCAGAGTAGAGCATCCACATTTTGCAGATCATTCAACATCACAACAGGCCTACAGAATCCATTGATAAAGCATAGACTTGAACCAACCTTTAGCTTTGACATACATGAAACCAGACAACAGTCTCATCACACACGAAGAGTCTGGGATATCAAAGAGTAGAGACTTTAGACAAAGGAGAGACCCCTGGGGAAAAGAGATTCTAACAGAAAATAATCCTCAGACCGTTCACAGAGGAGAGAGAATTGGAAACCAAGATCAAATTCTGCTTTATGATAGTTTGTTCTTTGTTTTTGTTAATGTTGAAGTTGTGCGTAAGTTTTTTTTTATAGAGAAAGAATAATTTCCTATTTTGTTTGTGTTTTGTTTTTGTTGTTGTTGTTGTTTGTGAGACTAAGTTTCCCTGTACTCCAGCTGGCCTGGAACTTACTATGTAGACCAGGCTGGCCTTGATCTCACAGAGATCCACCTGTCTCTGCCTCCTGAGTGCTGAGATTAAAGACATGGACCACCACACCAGGCAGAATTTACATTTCTAATTAGCACACAACACATTAGGTTTCATTACAGCATTTTCAAACAAGAAAATGTTTAACTCTTTTATTTAATATTCATAATGCATGCATATGATACATTTGGATCCAGTCCACCCCCATCCCTCCCACATACTTTTTCCTCTTCCTATGTTTTCTCTCTGCGTGTTTCTCTTTATCTCTCTCTCTATTTAATACGCACTGAGTCCATTTAGTGCTGCTGCCTCTATGTACATGGGTGTAGGACCATTTACTGGAACATGGGGAGCCTCTCAGGGGCCTACCTCCCTGAAAAGAAGTGACTCTCCCTCACCAAGTAGCCATCAACTGCCAATAGTTCCTCAGATAGAGGTGAAACTTCATAATCAAAATTGTTCTTGATTCTCTCCACCCTCCTTCTCCCTCATCCCCTTGACACGCCCCCCCTTGTATCCTTCCACCTCCAGGAGCCTCCTTTCCACTTTCATGTAATCTAGAGCATTGGTCTTGATTTAGGTGTTTGGATTCAATCACTCTCAAGAGATCATTTTATTGTCTTTATCAAGCTTTATTTCAAGAGACCTTCAAGATTATCAAATATATCAGACCCAAGCTGAGTACTATGGTTCAAGTCCGATGTTCAACTTGAGTAAATGGAGATGCTCAGAACATACTGCCTCTAGCTCTATGCTACTCTGTGTGTAGCACACTACCAGACATCCCTCAAGGCTACAGAGCAATAATGGGTTAGCAAACAATGAAGAAAAATTGCTCTTTCTGTGAATATTTAAAATAAAAAATGAATACTCAGTAGTAGTTTATAGCATACATAGTAAAAATTCTAGATTGGAATGGAGTGAAATCAATTTCTACCACTGAGGAGGCATTTAGGTTTTTTAAAAAGAAGACAGCCTTTCATGAATAAAGCTTTAATTAACATTTAGTCTTAAATAGGTATTACAGATCTTACTTTATTGTGATTTAATATCCAAGACTTTTTCAGAGATGTGCTGGGTATAAGGGACAACCCAGATAGTAAATAATTTGTGCAGACGATAGAGCCATAGATTTGAAAGCAAGAGAGAGAAAGAGTTGATTAGTTTTTCCCCAAGAAATTGTTAATGTTACATTACATTTTATTGAACTGGCCTCAAAACTAACAGAAGCTGAACATTATTATTGCATTATTACCTTTCCTTTCCAAGAGCCAGATCTTGTTCTCTCTTGAGTTGATACATTCTGATTACTTTTGCTTTAGAGATTTGCTTTTTCTGGGAAAGAATGCTTGGCTAGAACCTCTCACATTCAAATTTCTTCAAGTTACAGCCACTTGCTACAAATTTAAATAATCTCCCTTATCATATTGGAATCCATTCATTCATTTCCTATGGACAACTTCTGTTTAATATACGGGACAGTTCCTTCATGTTCTTTCTTCTAACCACAAAGGACAAACATGTCTTTCATTAGTCACAGTAGTAGTGCCCCGCTTCACCCAAGGAATCAGGACAGCTGACACATGCTCTGCAAATATGACTGCCTCTGAATTGAGTATGACCAAAAGAGTCCATGGGTCCCATTCACCTTGGATTAAGTTAGAAAACTGACTTCCAGAACCTTGAAAACAGCTGTCTTGGAGCAGACAGGCCATTTAGTGAGAGGCACAGATTCAGGGCTTGTTCAGGCTGTTTGCCTCTTTTCATTCCCCAAGAAGCTTCAGTGACCAACACTACTCGGTTTCCCATCAGGCTTATCATTATCTGTTGAAACTGGGTTATCCCCTCTGGTACACAGATCTCAAAATGCACCAGATGTTTCTGTCTGAGTGTTCATTTTATGGTTTGGGGTGCTTCCGTGTATGTGTGGTTGAGTGGGACATTATTTATTGATGTTGTTCAGAGAAACTGAGGTCAGGGTTCTTACTGCCAGCTTTAAACTGTAGGCTTTCCATCTCTTTGATCCAGTTTTGAATAGAATAAGTGAACAACCTGGATTCAAATTCATCTGGGAGTTGCAGAAGCTGTCCTGGTTCAACTGGACAACTTGGGGCCATGCTTTGGACACACACACACACACATACACACACACACACACACACACACACACACACACAATCAGGACAGGTTCAGGCTTCCACAGTTCGCACTTCTCAGTCCCCATCCTCAGCTGCTTAAAATATATTAAAGTACATGGGGTTAGAGTTGCTAGTATCAAGAAAAACTGAGATAATATCGATAAAATGCATTATACATAACCAGTCTGTCTCATTTCACAAACTGTATCTTGAAATAGTCACCCTTACATCAGGAGGGTCACCCATTGTAGTAGCTACTTTGTTGCCAGGATAAAGCACCATGACCAAGGCAATGTATAGAAAGAAGAGTTTATTTGGGCTTATGTTTCCAGAGGACTGAGTCCATCATAGCAAGGAGGCATGGTAGGAGGCAGGCAGAGCAGAGAGCTGTGGAGCTCACATCTTGAAGCAGGCTTAAGAATCAGAGTGACAAATTGGAAATGGGACAAGGCTATGAACTCTGAGCCCACCCCCAGTGACATGCTTACTCCAGCAAGGCCATACCTCCTAGGGACTCCATGACCCTCCCCAAACAGCACTACCAACTAACCAAGTGTTCAATACCTGAGCCTATGAAGGAGGCCTCATTCAAACTCCCATGAATGCCTGAGCTCTTGGACTCCCTCACCTCTCCCATACATCTAAAAGTTTGGAGATTCCAAATCTGTCAAGGAGGGAGTACCAGTTACACCTGTTTCATTACTTTGTTACTTTGGAGCCAGATGTACTTTCTTAAGGCTAGAAATTTTTGACAAGCATTATAGAAGCTGATTATCTAGAGCAGTCATATCAAAGACAGCTGAGGCTAGTCAGCTTGGAAGTGGCTTGCTCCCTGTGGTTCTGCTGCTCTTTAGATATGACCTACTGTGATCTGCAGAAGCCAGGGGTCTGCCCTTAGCTCAGGCTACAGCATTTCTTCAAATTATATGGAGCATTTCAGTCTCTTAATGCAAAGTTCAGTGAAGATGCTTCATACTAACCTTCCTAGGCCCTCAAACTATCTCACTCCTCACCCTTTGCCTCAGGTCAAAAACCCCATGGACCCAAAATTACCAGGTCTCTTAATTTGCTGCCTCTGAGAAAAAGAAACTGCTTCTGTTTTCCAGCACACACATAAGCTAAATGAATGAAAAATCCCCCAGAGGAGGAAAATCTCACCAACAAGTGGTATTATTAAATCTCTGACACATACACCCTAAAGTTTACTTAAGTACAAGTCTAGTCTCATGTATAATATTTTCTTGAGTTAATATCTAAAAACCAAAGACTGGAATACTGAAAGATCTGCTTGGCCCTATTTCATGTGTGCCAAAATCAATTAAACCACATACTATAATATGCAGTTTAAGTGATATTAATGGTGAACGTGATTACTTCTGATGATAAGGAGATGGAATGGGCAGGGGCTAGGACTCAGTGGTCGAGCACTTGCCTAACATACACAGGCCTTGTGTTCAATCCCTCACAACTCCCACCTCCCCACTTCATGCACAGAAAAAAAAATCAGGAAACCAGGAGAGAAATATCAAAAAACAGCTAACTTTCATAAAATACATAGAATTCCGAACTCTTTTTAAATTATGACCACTTGTAAATTTAACAATACAAAAGCAATTTGAAAATAATGTTACTCTGAGATGAAAACAAAAGAGCTTCACAGAGAAGTAAGACACATATGTAGCCTCAGGAAGAACAGCTTCAGATGTCTCACCAGATGCCAGAGTCAATGGAGCAATGTTTTCTAATTTTTGAGGAAAGTGCTTTCTGTTAGAATTCTATACCAAATCAGACTCAGATCTTACAGCAGACTAAAGACATTGTTAGGCATATAAGACATATTGGCCTACTCAGTTTAATAGAGACATTACTTTAACCAGTTAGGAAATGGAGCTGACAGGCTAGGGGTTAGGAAACAGGAGTACTTCTAGGAGAGACACCCTCCACCACAGTGGAGAGCCCATGGAGGGGGCCACTGCCTCCCAGAGAAACCACCAAGTAAGGAGGTTGCTATCAAGAGGCCAACTCCAACCAGCCACCTTTGCCACTAACCAGAGGTTGGAAGATCAGGTGATAGGGTCCCTCACTGGATTCCAGAACCCAACCACTCTTCTCACCCAGATCCATATACCAAAAGGGAAGCCTTGTGCCCGGCCTCTTTCCTGGCCACTTAGGACTGGATCTAGATTTCAAATCTGGCACAAAGTTGAGGGATGGACTCAAAACTGTTGGGGACCTCTGTTATGCAAAGTAGAAGCCCCTTCACGTCGGACAGCTCATGCAGCTCGGGATTATGTGCTGGGGCTCCTTTCATAGCAGGGTGCCTTCCTGGCATCTTTCCTGACTCTCCTTTTGAAGTGCCTGCCACAATGCTCTAAACACAAACATGGCCTCTGGCTTTAGGAATACCATGCTTTCCTGTGATTTTTCAGGCAGACAGCAGTCTGGCAGAAACCCACTTCCATATGTAAATACAATGTCTCACAAAGTACCTAACAGCCAAAGCTTTTACCACTACCCCCATGGTATAAATATCCTAGTCTTCTCTCAATATTTGGAGCTAGAAGCAGACTTAGAGCTAGAGTGAGAACTGGGTCACTGAGACTTGGAATAAAGAGCTGTAGACTGAGTTCTGTGTCTCCTGCCTGCAATCTAGCCTCCCCGGGGGGCAGCACTCCCTCGTTACCAACTTGCAGACATTCTAGCTTTCGCTGTCCTCGTACTCTTCCCGCGTGGTTCACTGGCCAGTGGCCCTGGAATCCTGAGGAAAGTACACGGGTGGAAAAGGGACAGGATTCGGCTGGACAACGCTCCAGTAGCAGAGAAACTTTCAGCACCAGAGATGCGCGGACAGAGACACGGGACCCGAGCCAGCCGGAAAAGCCTGCGGGACACCCGCCTCTGCGGCCAGAGATGCCTGTGGCCAGACCGGGCCGTGACTAGCCAGGTGTGGTGGGGACCCAGAGATACCCGCGCACACCACGCCTGGGGCCCAGAGCACTCCCTATAAAAATCACATGTCTAAGCTAAGTGTGATAGCTCACACCTATAATCCCAGCACTTAGCACTTAGGAGGCTGATGCCAGAGGATTACCATAAGTTTGAGGCCCACCTGGGCTACAGTGCAAGACCCTGTCTTAAACACAATAAACAACTCAAAAACCAAACATGCCTACAACCTAACAACTGGAAAATGGCCTGAAAAACTACTTTGTTAGAGGTCCAGAATTTATAGTGCAGAAAACAGTTAAAATGATGGCAGAAGCTGATCCAAAATTGAGGACAAGGGATGGACAGATGGTACAGTGAGTAACAGTACTTGCCACATGAGGCCGCTCGCAGCTGCGGACGCCCCTCCACTCTTCCAGCGCTGGGTGCTGTCTCTGGACGCTGCTCCTCCTGCTTGCTTGGGCGCCACCTGCAATCCCACGGGCTCTGCCTGCTAGCACATGGGCACCACCTCCTGGGCGCTGCCTGGAGCCGCCTGGAGCCGCCTCCAATCACACAGGCGCCACCTGCAATCGCACGGGCATCCTGCCCCGATCACATGGGCCCTGCACTTTGCTCCTCGCTGGGGCCACAAGCTGTGGTTGCTCTTCCACTCATTGCCGCACTGAGGCAGCTCTTCTGCTCCCCCCATGCTGGGGTGCTCTTCTGCTAGCTACAGTGCTGCCTCAGATCATCGCTACTTCTGTTGGTCCAGGACCCCAGGGCTGGTGAGGAGACTGTGTCAGCAGTGGAGCTGCATTCAGACACAGGAGACCAGGTTCGTTGAAGCAGATCCGGTTTATTGTAGAAGGGCACAAGCTTATATAGGGGTGGGGGTCCAATCAAGAAGTTACAACTCAGATCTTTGGCAGGGCTGTGTCCTATCCTGACATTGTGAGCCAGACACCTCATTAGCATAATGGGTTTCGGGTGACTTAGGTTCCGGTTCCCTTATGGGACCTGGTTTCTGGAAATCATGTGTCCCAGGCTAAGTGTTGCAATTTGGGATCTCAAGGGTGGTGATTAGGGAGTGGCGAGCTCTAGGCATCAGTCTCATGATCTGCCAATGGGAGCAAATGTCACAAGGTGTTCCTTGTAGCTCCAGCAGTAGGGCTGTCAATAAGACTTTCACCCTAGACTCAAGCCTGTCTCCCACAGCCACACAAGCGTGAGGAGCTGAGGTCAGATCCCAACACCTATGTGAAAAGACAGGTGTAGCCTCAAGTGCATATAACCACAGTGCTGTGGGTGACAGAGACAGGAGGATCCCTGGGACTTGCTGGCTGCTAGCCTAGCTCTGGGTTCAGAGATCCTTCTCAAGAGTGTAAGACACAGAATGATAGAGGAGGATATCCAAAGTCTTCCTCTCTGCCCACAGGCTAATGCACCTGTGAGTGCGCATGCGCACGCACACACACACACACACACACACACACACACACACACACACATGAGGACAGCCTGAATGGCAAATGACTGCTGTGCAAAACACTCTTTTATCTCTTATGAGCTCCTTCTTAGGAATCTACTAGAGGAAGTATTACTTTCTTCACCAAACAAGAGAGTGAATCAAGAAAGAGGGAGATACAAAACTGGAAACACAGTCTAACCTGGAAGGCAAAGAAAATTCCCAAGATGATGATAAAGTAAAAGTGTAAAAAGCAAACCAATGTAGAACAGGAAGACACAGCTAATACAAGAGGAGGGAGAGAACGAATCAGATCATACCATGTAAGCCCCACACTGCCAGAAGCCGTGGTCTCCATAGAGATCCCAGAACAACTCAGGGGAGGGGCGAGTACTAATCCTAAGAAAATAAAGTTTGTACTCAATGTGCTGCGTGCTTACATGGGTGTGATGGTGTCACAGAAAACATTGACAGAAACAGGAGCATAACTACAGGCAGAGGCTGGAGAACAGGGGGACAGACATGTGGGAAGGAAAATACCATGGGCACAAGCCCTAGGATGCCAAATTATTGCCTCAAGGGAGAAGAATTTGGGCCTGAAGTGGGGTAGGACTACTGTTTCCATATAAAGTTGGCAGTAGTACTTCATATATGAAGCCTTACTTCAACTTTATGTTCATTCTCCCAGATGTTTCTATACACATTTCATATATACACATATATACACATTCATTAAAATAAAATTTACATGTAGAAAAAAAAGCACTTCCTGCTGTACATTTGTAGGCTTTCTGTAGGTCTCATGCATCTCCTGTCTCCAATTTCCCAATCCTGTGATACACCTGCTCATTCTATAAACCATTCTTTCATCCTGTCAAGATGAAAAACTACCCTGATCACTGGCTCCTTTTCAGAAATCAACCCTAGAGAAAGGAGAAGCCAGAGGGAAATGAAGTTGAGGTACTAATAACAAAAAATAAATAAATAAATAAATAAATAAATAAATAAATAAATAAATA
>NW_008329666.1:2409574-2431007 GCF_000622305.1 Nannospalax galili
AATCACTGTGAGGAGTCCCTGGGGAGTGGGAAGAATTGACAGAAGGGAAGGAGAGAGCAGTTTCAGCCTGTGGGGAAGCGGCCAGAGGTGGCCGTGAGGAGGTTTAGGGGAACGAAGTTTCTGTTCTGCTGTTGGGACCAAGGCAGCCTGCCGGTCATCTGAGACACAGCGACTACAGCCCAGGCTGCAGGTGTCAGGAATGTACAACCAGAGCAAGGTAGAACCCTTCAGGAATGAGAAGGAAGGCAAAGTCACTATTGCGTACTGATCAGTTGAACATGGGCATTACACTAGGCGGGGGATTCAACCTGTGGAGACTGCTTGCAGAGTTTAAATGGGAAACAGGGGTTAGAGAATTTATTAGTGGGAGCTGGAGAGATGACTCAGTGATTAAGAGCTCTTGCTGTTCTTCCAGAAGATCCTTCAGTTCTCAGCACCCACATGGGGGGAGGGGCTCACAACAGCCCCTCCCCAGCTCCAGAGGATCCAGGGCTCTCTTCTAGTCTCACAGGTACCTGCAAACATATGGCATACACTCACAAAGATATACACATATATGTAAATAAAAATAAATCTTTTTTAAAAGAGAGAAATTATTTGTGGATAGTGAGAAAATTGGAGTGATCATTGCCAGACTGTCCCTCTGGTTTTCTCTGGCTTTATCTCACCTGGAAGTGTATAGACTGGATGCTGGGATTTAGCCCTTTCTCAGCTCATAACCGTGTCTAGTAACTGATATGGCAAGGGGAGGAGTTCTTGGCACAACAGAGCAAGCAAGCCATAAAAGGAATATATGTGGTACAGAAGATGATCTCAACAATATAAACCATCTAATTAAAATCATGAGATGAGATGGACAAGGACTTAAAATGGTGATGACCACAGTAGGAGGCTAAGGCTGGTAACAGCCACGAATCAATGAGAAGAAAATGTGAGAAAGGACAAAGTACAATGTTAGAGACATCTAGGTCCAGCAAGATGGTTCAGCAGGTAAAGGCACCTGTTTAGTTGGATTCAATCCCCAGGACTCACATGGTTGAAGGAGAGAATTAGCTCCTACAAGTTGTCCTCTGACTTCTACATGCACGCTGTACCACAGGCTTATACACACCCACACCCCCCCACACACACATACAAATAAATAAATGTAAAATTATTTCATTTTAAAACTCTAATGGTAAATAAATAATAGATGAAATATATGGCAAAATGGATAAAGATGAGGAACAAATCAGTTAGTTATAGGATCAGATTAAGGCACTCTTCTAGGGACTAGAGGAAATGGCAAAGCGATAGGAAATGTAAAAAGAAGTTAAGCTCTGTGGAGGGGAGAAGGAAGAGTAGGTTCTAACACGGTGGGAAGTGGCCTTGTAGGAAGGAAGTGGTGACATAGCTAGGCTGAACTACATTTCCCAAATTCTCTTCCTTACAATTTCCAATCAGGGTAGATCACAAGTAGCAAGGGACCCTCCAGTTGGTCACCTTCTTCACTAAGCTTCCACTCCTGGGCCAGGTATGCATTAGGCAACTGTAATGAAGGTCTCTAGTTTCTGCAAGAAACACGCACAAAGTTTAAAGGCAGTAAGAACTCCTCAGAACTTTAGCCTTCCTCATGGCTCCGGCTCTTGGTTTATAGTATCTGGATGGTAGAGATACTATATAACAGACATGCTGCTGTGCACATCTCCCAGCTCTGCACTCTGTAGCAGCAAGAGGCTAGCCATGGTGGGAACAATCATATCACAAAGTTGGCAATGCTAATGGGAGCTTGGTGCATTGCCCTGTTGACTGTGTGGAACAAGAGACACCCAACAGGCCAAATTCAGCCCATCATTTGTTTTTGTAGTTTTACTGGAAAACAAACATGGCCATTAATTTACATAGTGTCTACTGGTGCATCCATAATATATTGACAGTTGAATAGTGGCAACTGTCACCATATCAATCAAAAAAGCCTAGAATACTTTCTATCTGACCCTTATAGATGCTTGCAGAGCTTCCTCTAGACTTAAGCAAATTGTGGAGGAAAGGTTAACTGTTAGGGTTTAAAGATGGGATGCTTCTCACAGGCTCATGTGTTGGGGGGTTGGCCACTAGCTGATAGGCCTTTGGAAAATGATTGGATACTGAGTGCAAAATGAGACATCACTGGAGCCACACGTAGTAGCACACGCTTCTAATCCCAGCACTCAGGAGGCAAAGGCAGGCAGATCTGGGAGATGAAGACCAGTCCAGTCTACATAGCCAGTTCCAGGCCAGCTGAGGATACCGGATGACTCTGTCTCAAAAATCAACAATGAAAGAAATACCACTGCACACATATGAAAATGGTCAAAACCCAGAAGACTGACAACACCACATGCTACAGGGGATGTGCAGCAACAGGAACCCTCCAGTCATAGCTGGTGAGAATGCAAGATGATACGACGACTTTGAAAGACAGGTTGGCAATTTCCTGCAAAACTAAACATACTATTACGTTGTGATGGGGCAGTCATGCTCCTTGGTACTTATTATCTAGATGAGTTTAAATGTTATGTCCACACAAAATCCTGTACCACATACTTGTAGCTGTTTTATCATAATTGATAAAACCTGGAAACAATTACAGATTCTTTGTTAGGTGAGGGGACAAATTGTGATAAACCTAAATAATAGGATATTATTCGGCTCTAAAAATAACAATCATGCAATGAAGTGAGTAGGAGTAGTCTCAAATGCTTACTACTAAAGCTTAAAAATATTACTAAACAACTATTATTACTCTTTTAATATTTTTTTATTTTTATTTTATATGTATGAGTGTGTTGCCTGCATGTTTGCAGCAACCATGTTTGCCTCAGCCATGTTATGCAATGCCTGCAGAGGTCAGAAGAGAGTGTTGAATTCCCCTGGAACTGGAGTTAGGGATGGTTGTTAGCCACCACGTCGGTGTTGGGAACCAAACCTGGATCCCCTAGAAGAGCAGCCAGTGCTCTTAACCACTGAGCCGTCTCCCTAGCCCCTAAACAAGTATTATTAAGTGAAGACGCTACACTGAAGGACTATATACTGTATGAGTCTACCTATATAACAATCTGAACAAAACAACAGCTATGGAGACAGTAAGAGATTAGTGATTGTCAGAGAGAAAGAAGAAGGCAAAGACATCTTTAGGACAGTGAAATTATTCTTCTGTATAGCACTATAATGGTGACTGTGTGTCATTGTATATTATAGAATGTACAATGCTGAAAAAAAGGAGGAGGAGGAGGAGGAAGAGGAAGAGGAGGAGGAGGAAGAAGAAAAAGAGGAGATATAACACCAAGAGGAAACCACAACAAGCACTAGGGAATTGGGTGATAATGATGGGTCAAGGAGGTAGGAATTGGCTAGGCAGTTAGGGTAAAAAGACTCCAAAGAAATGTAGCCAGTTTCTTGGCTAAAAGTCAAAATGTCCTTGGGCCTCTTAGCAACATACTCTGTTCCAAGGCCAAAAATTTCAAGAAGTATTTGGGAGCTTGTATCTAATCCTGAAAAGATTTTAGGGTTACCTCTTCAGAGGGGGGAATGTTGGAGGGAAGGGAGTGGGCATGGATTTGATCAAAACACCTTATATGCATGGATGAAATTCTCAATAAATTTTTTGTAAAAAAAAAAAAAAAGGAAAAAAGAAAACCTCTAAACAAATAATCTAAGGTATATAAAGAAACTTGCAGAAGAATGTGGTGGTAATAATGAATATGTTTATTTTGTTGACTATGGTGATGGTAAAGTAAGTGCACTATGTACATCCAAATTGTCAAGTTTTGTATATTAACAATAAAGCTGGGAAACTCTGAAGAAAAAAAAGACCCACTCCAGAGTACCTACCCCAAGATCTCACACCTGGAAGAGGGCATACAAGAGGGATAGAGAACTGGGAGTTATCTGGGTGTTCATGACCCTGCGGAGACAGGAACAGGAACGGGTGAAGTATGAAGGTTGCAGCAGTTAGAAGGACACAGACTTGATAGACACACACTAATGTACATGATGTTTAAGACAGCAGGAAAGAAAAAGATACAAAAAGAATTACAGATCCATTAAAAGTACATTTTAATACACACATAAAAATGCACTTTAAATGCATTAGAATACTATGCTAAAAGAGGAAACAAGAATGAGAAACATGCATAGAAATTCTAATGTTTTTAAAATAAAAATTAAATGGCTGCTTTGTGTGTATCACCAATAGTAATAGCACGCTATAGACTAAAGAGTGTCATTAACAGAAGCTTCGCTAGCTGAGGTCTAACTAATGATATAGATAGAAGACAGATACATAGATAGAGGATAGACATATAGATACATAGTTGATAGATACATAGATATATAAATATATATATAAAGGCAGATGATAGGTGGATAGGTAGATGATAGATAATAGCTAAATAGGTATTATAAATAGACAAATAAATACAATAATTCATAGATGATAGATACATAAGTAGATACCAAGTTAGATCATATATAGATAGAGGACAGATCCATAGATAGAGAAGTGATAGATGATAGCTAGATAGATATGTAGACAGACAACTGACAGAACGGTGACAAATATGTAGATAGTGATGGGTGATATAATTTATATAGATGATAGATAATGAAGAATAGAGATGACAAAGATACATAGTTGATAGAGATAGGTAATAGAGATGTAGAGACAGAGATGGAAAGACGGTAGAAGAACTCATGCTGCGGAAATACCACAACTACCACCACAAACCCCAGAGAGTTCAATTTAAATCCATTTAATCTTGTTCTTATGTGTAATTTTGAAGTTCTTTATACAAAAACAAAATAATTAGGTTTCTCATTTCAGGATTTAAACACCCATCAGGTCTCTAACCTCAGCTCAAGAAGTCCCTCCCACTTTCCACACCTTGTGCTACGGATCTGATGCCTTCCCTGCTCATTATAACCTGCTCTGAGCTGTGCCTGTGGGAGAATAGAGGAAGGGTCTCCACTATGTGTAAGTAAATGGTGGCACATGGAGAGAACTGTATTTAGAACACTTAACCCTGGGCTGACTGCAGTTTCAGAGTGCGAAACTCAGGAGCTCAAGAGGATGAGTCCTTGGAGGGACACGAGGTCAGATCAGTTCACAGATACTACAGATGAGCCTGAGGAGTCTTCATTTGAACCAGAGGCAAACTCGGAGTCATCAGAAACTATGAAGCAAGGAAAGGAGTGGCTTGACTGGATTTGGGTTTCAAAGGATCACAAGACCATCCCATAAAGAAAAGGGCACAGGAGAAAGAAACAGCTTGGAAGCATGCTGTAGTTATCCATGGACCTCTGCCGTTCAGAACCTTTATGACTAGCAGAAACCAGGAAGCCTGGTTGTCTCTGAAGATTAGACGTCCAAGTATAAAGATCACTAGATGGAATGGTTTCCTCAGGTCCCTCCCAGCTCTATACTTTTCAAATTCTGCTTATTTTATTCAACGATGGGAATGATGAGGCATAAGCAGGGAAACTGGCAAGTTTGTAATCAATATGCAGGACTCCCGCAGACAGGAGGCATTAAATGCTATACAGGATACTGATTGCTTTGGTAATTCCCTGTGACCAAGCACACTTTACAATTAATGATAAACTTTCTGGTTCAAGTGAGACCTGCTGTTTCAAAAAAGTTTTAGTGTTTGAAACTTCAGGACAAAACTCCGTTGAATTTAAATGCTGAATATTCTGAATAAGGGCAGAAAAGCTTCACTTCACTGGACTCACTTCTGTTGCTCCCATCCTAAATGAGATCAGATTTGATAGAAAAATCTAGGGCATTGCCATGACAATTGCCAGGCTGAGTCTTAGTTTCACTTCAGGTTTATATAACTCCAATCAAACAGAAAGCAGAGGGCTGTGAAGGGCAGCATGGGTACTCACCTCCACCTCTTGTTAAAAGAACATTCCAGATCAACAGTAAATCAACATGGCATGTCTTCCCCAACCCTGGCCTGGCTACATGTTAGGATCACCTAAGAAGCTTTAAATTTTTTCTGGTGCCTAGGTCCTATCCCTGAAGTTGTTGCCTTAATTGGTGTGGAGTAAGAAGGCTTTAACAGTCCCAGGTGATTACTGATGTGCAGACAGGGTTAAAAACCACACACTAGGTAATTATCACAGCAGTTCTCAAGGTGCTATCCAGGAAGAGTTAGAAGGAGGTGACACATAGGGAGATGCTTCAGTGGACAAAAGCACTTGCTGCTCTTGCAAAGGACCTGAGTTCAGTTCCCAGCACCCACATAAGGTGACTCAGCCAACTGCCTGTAACTCCAGCTCCAGAGGATCCAACATCTACTTTTAGCTTTTCAGGGCACCTGTACACATGTGACACACACACACACACACACACACACACACACACACACACACGAATAAACATTTTTTAAGTAAAAAAATTTAAAAGGAACTAGACAACATCCTCCAGGTGGCCCGCCAGTCTGATTCTCACCAGTTTGAATTCTTTCATGGGTTTGGCAAAAATAGGGACTTAGCACATTAAAAGCAAGTTGGTTATTGGGAGGAAATATTTGCAAACCATATGTCTGCTAGACATCAATAATCATATATATATGTGTGTGTGTGTGTGTGTGTGTGTGTGTGTGTGTCCAAATGTAATAGCAAAACTATAAATGCCTGATTTTAAAAAGTAAAAAACATGCTAGGTATGGTAGGATACACCTTTAATCTCAGTACTTGGGAGGCGGATCTCTGTGAGATCAAGGCCAGCCAAGTGTACATAGTGAGTTCCAGGGCAGCTGGGGCTACAGGGAGATTCTGTTTAAAAAAAAAAAAAAGAAAGAAAGAAAGAAAAGAAAAGCAGAGAGATAGAGAGCGAGAGAAAGAATTTTTTTTAAAAATACAAATATGAAAAGAACATCAATAAATATTTCTCAAAATGTAGGTATATGATACAGTCATAAGAAACAGTGCTGCATATCCTACAAAAATTAAAAATTAGAAATTCAGTATTATCCAGCAATGCTCATTACAGCATGATTCATAATAACCAAATATGGGAACAATTCATTGTTGCATGTTTTCTGTCCATTGATGAATGAATGAACAAAGAAATATGACGTACATCCACAATGGAATATTACTCAGCCACAAAGGTAGGAAATCCTGACACTGAGGACAGACACTGTGCTCAGTGAAATAAGCCAGACACAAAGTGTAAAATACTATAAAAATTTACTTTTATGTGGAATCTCAAAAAATTCAAGCTCACAGATGCAGGGAGCAGAATGGTGCCTGCAGGGGTTAGGGGATAGAGGAAATGGGGAGAGGATAAGCAAAGAGTATGGGCTTTTAGTTTTAAGATGAATAAGCTCTTGTCTTACTGATGAGGGATGAATCCTTGTTTGCCTGCTCTTAGCCTCTTAGCTTCTGATGGCTCTCTGGCTGTCCTTGGCTTTCAGTCGAGTAACTCCAGTCTCATATGACTTTCTCACTGTAGCTCTATCTTCACATGGCTGTCTTCTTATAAGGACACTAGTCATAGTGGATTGGAAGTCCACCCTACTTGAGCATGTAATTAAGTCTGCAATACCCCTGTTTCTAAAGAGCTCCCATTCCAAGATGTGAGACGTTCAGGATTCATGGGGGGGGGGGGGTGTTACAGGACCAATTCACCCACTACAATATCTGACTAGGTTATTTACAATTTTCAAAAACACACTTGATTAAATTTTTAAAAATAATTTATTGAGAATCTCATACATGCATATAAGATTAATTTTTTTAATTGATCCATTAACATCTACATGCCAAATAACTGTTAATAAAGCCAGATTCCAATGCTGTTTGTAAAAGGCCCAACAATGAAGGGAACTCTATGCTAATAAAAGAAATCCTTATCTGAAAAAAATTTGCCCTGGGGCCATTTTTCTATAATTTATCTTCTTTTTGATTTATCTTCTTTTTTCTCAAAAGAGAAAATGGTGGGAAAATTCTCTTCTAATTCCTGTTTATCAAATTTTACTTAGAAGTGCATCTGAAAGCCTTGAGTCTCATTGTCAGAGAGGAGAGGTTCTTAAGGGAATATGAAAAGTCTCCATTTCGTTAATGCAAAACATTAGAATCTGAAAAGAATGAGGGCGACACCACTCTGAGCTTTGAAAGCTGTTCCCCCTTCTGTTTGCAATACTTAAAAACAAATTGAATCAGACAGGCCTTAATATGAAGTATTATGCTTCAAGGTTTTCTATTGGTAAAGTGATCTACATGGCTTTCTGTGCTATTGAATAAAATTCTAACTTTCAGTCTATTGATATATATCTATAGATATACCACTGTCGAGGATCTAATATAACAAAACCAAAAAGAAATATTTGTTTGTTTTTCGTTTGTTTGTTTGTTGAGACAGAGTCTCCCTGTTGCCCCAACTGACCTGGAACTCGCTGCGGAAACTAGGCTGGCCTCAATCTCACAGAGATCCACCTGCCTCTGCCTCCCAAGTACTGGGATTAAAAGTATTTACCACCATGCCCAGCATGAGGGAAATAATTTTAACATTTTTTTCTCTTTTCATATAAACATATGCTACAGATCCTTAAGACTAAAGATATAAATAACTAAGAAGGGAAACAAATGGTATTTCACTTCCCCACTACCAATGGTTGTTCAAAGTACAACCAGGCAGACTGGAAGTTACAGCAGTCACAGTCCTCACCTCACTTCCAAAAGACCTCTGTCCACTTCATCTGCCTGTCTACACGAAGGTGTAGTCACATTTGTGCCTAACAGTGACAGAATGTGACAGACAAGCAGCCATTCAAACTGCTGTAAGAAAAGAAAACAAACCTGAAAATAAATAGAAATAATTAATTAAATGTAGCTGGATAAAGTGACTCCACACAACCCCAGGGTTCAGCTCTTGAACCTCTTTACCCTCTGCTTTATTTGGTGTTGGGTGGCTCTTCTTCAGGAGGTGCCTAGCACAACAGAAAGGAAGCAAGTTCTTGTAGTCCCGAGAGGAAAGCCTCAATCACAGTATGTGTCTCTCCTTGATCAGTGGCCTCAGAGAGGAACAGCCAGTCATAGCTAAGGTTACTGCTTTCCCCAAAAGCGAAAGCGAGCAAGTTGAGCCAGCATCTTCGGAACTCCAAAGACAATCATGTCCTGTTACCAGAAGCTCAGAAAGTAAGCAGGTAGAAACAACCAAGGCACGTCACATGAGCACAAACATCCAGGCTAGGAAGAGGCTCACTTGGGGACGTGAGGCTGGGATAAACATACCATTTTAACTTTTTTCTGTAGTCCATCAAAAGCAATGGATCAGGGAATGGTAAGATGGCTCAGAGGATACAGAGCTTGCCACCAAGGCTGATGACCTGAGATTGATCCCCAGAAACTGCAGGGTAAAGGGAGAGAACTGACTGCCATAAGTTATCATCTGACCTCCACATGGGTGTATCCACATAGCACATATCACACACACACACACACACACACACACACACACACGTGAAAATAAAACAAATATTTTAAAAAGCAGTGTATCAAATGATAACTACTTTTTGCACAATGGAGATGCACCTTGAAACATACAAAAGAAGCCAGACACCAGTTTGTATATTATGACTACTCATATGAGTAGACAGAAAGGTTAACTCTCTAGAGAGACAGGAAACAGAGCGGTGGTTGTTAGAGAGAAGGACTAATAGGGAAGGGGTGTGGCCACCTGGTATGGGTTATTTGGGGTGGGGATGGGGAGTTGAAAATATTTTGGAACGTAAATGTGTTTTGGAGCCTGATAGGGGGCTCCAAAACATTGACATTCAGTATTGAGCTGAATGTCCTGAATTATTGCACATTTGAAAATGACTAACTCTATGTTAGAGAGAGAGAGAGAGAGAGAGAGAGAGAGAGAGAGAGAGAGAAACTCTAGTCACCACTCAAGCACTACTAAGCACAAAAGGGCTCAATGGCATCTTTATATTTTGATACCTGACCTGTGAAGCATTTAATCTGTGCATTTTAAGGAAGTGGCTTCTCTGTTGAAGCCAAACACGGAGAAGCTTCCTGGCTAGGGGGCTGTATAGGACTTGGCCTCTGAATCACTCCCTTCTTCCCTCCCTTCAGCACATAGAGAGTGGGCATGTTTTGCTTGGGGCACATTCTATTCCTTCCTTTTCTGCCTTCTGTGGAGATGGTTCCATTTTCAGTTCATAAGGTTCAGCTAACACCACATTACTAAATTCCCGTTTCACATTTTACAAATTCCAGCAGAGTCCCAATGTTTAGGCTGTATAACAACTGGTCTGGAGTGTGTCCCACAGAGTCCAAAGCCATTCGAAGGACGGCTGTGGTGTAGTTTGCTAAAGGTTTTATTTCTTCCAAGTGTCATATCAAATTTTTGGACTGAAGTTTCTGAGCTCCGTACAGTTCCCAGAAAATATGGTTCCACAAGGAACCATACTGTTTTAGGAAAGAGTGAGTGAGTTTTAAAATTTGAATCCAGCCTGAGAAACGTCAACAGTTTAAACAATGACCAGAGTAACTGTTCAAGACATTTGGGGGAGGAAAATAGATTGGTATAGTGAGGATGAATCACAGGAATAAATTCAGGGGTACCAGAAATAAAATTGAATTCTGCTGTAGTAAAATTTAACTTCTGTTTCAAAAGCCTATGCTTCCAGGTAGCAGGGCTTTCTTTTTTAATTGGATGGTTTGACCTTTGCCCAGGGTTGTACCTAAATTTCGGGAGGTTAGAATCACACCAAGTTTCTGGAAGAGAGGCATCTTATTCGCAGCCCACACAGGCATGACCAAGACATTCTCTGGTGCCATCCCCTGGCCCCATCTCCTCCTCCCACACAGATGTCACGATCATTTTGCTGATGTTCTTCTCAGTTACGACATAGGGCCTCCTAAACATCCACCCACAGTGAGTCTAGACTGTGGTCTTTCAACCTCCCCAGGACTCGACCCAGGAAGCAGTGTGCATTTCTCATCTGGGAATGCTTCCAAACTCTTTCCCTATCACTTCCCTTTGTTTCCTCTTGCATCCTCCCCCCAGGTCTACGGACATGCTCCCAGATAAGGAAAATCTTCCAATGGGAAGCCTAGAACTGCCCACAAGCTTGAGTAGGGTAAATGAGGGAGAAATCAATGTACACTTTAAAAATATTGCTTGTTTTGTTGCTTTGAAGACTGCAGATTAGAATAGCATAATAGTGCTTGCTGCTTCCCTTAACACTGTGTTCATACAAACAGAAAAACCCTGGGCAAAAGGATACACCTAGTATCAGGAAATTATATGACTCCTTTCTTAAGCTGGGACATTGGCATTCTCCTTGCCATCTATTTACGTTATCTTCCCTTTCTGTAAGCCCTACTTAATCAAAGAGATGCATTGTCACCTAGGACAATGTACAAGGTACACCCGTGCATTCAAATCAACATCGTAGAGATGGAGATACTGCCTTGCTTCAAAACATATCAGCATCATGGTTTGTGGTTCTTAAATATATATAAAACTCTCCCGATACATCTGTTTAAGAAGAATCTGATCCAGTGAGCATGTATGCCCACACAAGCCGCAATGATGCTCAATTGTCTTGTGTACTATTAGTCAATATATGTGAATTTTTATGTTGTGGCACAATGTCTAATCCCCAAGTGGATATTACGTTCTGAGAAGGCTTGGACTCTGTTTCACATTCCATTGTGTGTCCCATCATTCTCTTCTGTGAAGACAAAATAGTGCTCTGCTTAAAGAAGTGCTCTGAGAAATGCATGTAAAGAGGGTAGATGAGTGAAGAGTATACACTGTTAGGGCTAACCTCATCTAGCCGTTTCTGAAAACTTCAAGTCAGCCATACTAAAGCCAATTCAAAAGAGAGAGAGGGAAATTATTCACTATTGCAGATCTCCAGCAAAATATCTTTATGTTTTTAAAAATATCAGTCTGGCTGAGCACAGTGTGTGCCTTTAATCCCAGCACTCGGGAAGCAGAGGCAGGTGGATCTCTGTGAGAGCAAGACCAGCCTGGTCTACATAGTGAGTTCCAAGCTGCCTGGGGCAATGGGAGGCCCTGTCTATATATATATATATATAATCAGTCTAGAGAAATGGTTGCTCAGAGGATCTGGATTCAGTTTCTAGCAATCACAAGGCAGTTAACAACCACCCATAACTCCGGTTACAGAGCATCTGACACTCCTTCTGACCTCCAAGGGTATTGCATGCATAGGTGCACTTACATGCAGGCAAGCAAAACATTCATACACATAAATGAAATAAATATTTTTTTATTAAAAATAATATTAGCATGGTATTCAAGAACTCTGCCTAAAACTTCCTCAAAACATACAACCTGAATGGTACAGAGCAAAACCACCCTGAGTCATTCTGGATGAACCTGATCCCATGACCTACAAGATTTGACCTTAGCAGCATAATTTACCCAACCTGAATTTCCCTTATTTCATATGTCAAATTACTGGGGTTGACCAGAGTACTTTTAAATCCACTTCCTCTAAAATCCTTGTAATTTTCATCATTTATGCCAGGACATAATGGATGAGGGTACCTTTCATTAAGCAACTTAACCCTATGGTATTCTTTTGCTTTGCTGTTTTGAAGGGCTATAATAAAAATACTCATCTTTTGCTAGGAGAAATTGATTAGCAGCCTCTTTTGCCACCCCAGGAAGGAACAATTAGATTTTTGGTTATTAATGAATCCAAGAGTCTATTTTTGAGAGCTTATTTAAAAATCTTTCTTTTTTTTTGTTTTGTTTTGTTTTTTTGAGATAGGGTCTCACTGTGTAGCCCTGGCTGGCCTGGAATTTTCTTTGTAGACCAGGCTGGCCTTGAACTCACAGAAATCCTCCTTGCCTCAGTCTCCTGAGTGCTGGGACTAAAAGCTTAGCCACCACACCTGGCATTAAAACCTATTTTTAAAGGGCAAAGGAAAGTATGTTGAGAGCAGAGAGAGCACCTCTAATAAATATTCAAAGAAATGGATTTCTCCCCAACAACAACAACAACAACAAAACAATGGTGGTAAGATGGTGGATATGAGAGGGAGGCAGAGGTAGAGTGTGAAGAATACTGAATCTATTGTGGGAAAGTCACCCACAAACTAAAAGATACCTGAGTTCAGTGAAGTTTATGTGAGTCAAGATGGTACCAAGAGATCAGTGTGCAATTAAGCATGATCCTCCCAATTTTGTACCAGAGCCCTCCCTATAGATCACCTGTTACCTCAAGAGGACTCCACTTTTCATGTAGCACCTTACAACGCTGTACTCCATGGGGAAGACTCCCACATTGAGCACCAGGAAACCCACAAACACAAGAGAGGACGGTGACCAAAAAATGGGAGGAGTTAAAGAAACCAAAACATCCAGCCAGGACTCTGAGGCCAACAGTGAAACCCTAAAGAGGAATACCCAGGTTTCTAGACCCAAAATATAGACGGTGTGAAGCCCTCTTCAAGGAGTGGTCACAAGCACTTCCAGGAAAGATGGTGAACCAGAAGATGCCTTTATGTGACCTAGTGAAGGAAGAAGAGTCAGAATAAAAAAGAAATTGCACTCTGTTCCAAAGATAGGAAGAACTTCCAAAATCCACAATGGTAGACACCTAAAAAGTTCAGAGAAACACACAGGTGATGGACAAAAAACAAAAAAAAGGCAAGCCAAGCCCAACACAGCTCCAACTACATGGCTTCCTGGAAGGGAGAAGGGAAGCAGAAGCCTCAAGAAAAGGATTCAGGTCGCTCTAGTGAGAAGAGACTGCCAGTCTTATCCCCAGAACAAGCCCATAACCCTCAGAAGCTTCAAGCCCGGGTCCCAGTTTGGGTGAAAAAGTGACTCCTCTGACCAATGGGACAGCAGTGAAGAAGAATCCCATTTTGAAACTCTATATGACTCAGAGGGCAATGGATGGGCACTGTCTTCAGAGGGAACCTATTGTTTAAAACTAAGATGCTTGTATCTAACCCTTAAAAGATTTTAAAAGATGCCCTGAAAGACTGGGAACAGGGAACAATCAGGAATTAGGGACACTAAATTTAACTCCCCAAGCCTATGGTTAGAGACAGCCCTAGGAAGCAGTTGTAGTTAGTGAGAAGGCTGGACAGTGACAAGCCAAAAAAATGCAGATGACAGTGGTTTGACTCAGTTATGAAATGAATAAGGAAAGGTAGCCCTGCCCTGTGGATCTCATCAACTGCCAATAACTCTGGAGTTTGACAGCCTCGAACCTGAGGTCAGTGGGTAGATCAACCTCTGGAGCCACAGCTGATTCACTGCTATAGTCTAGAACTCTGAAGCCCTGGTAGTTTACTTGACATCCATAGCTCTATCCCTCCAACAGGGTGATTAATACTGAGGATCCTCTGCCTGTACAAATCTCAGGACTGTGATTGCTTCCTACACTCCTAACACACTGATGATAAAGTAAACAAAACCAAAATTAGAAGAGATTTTTTAAGGTTGTGCATATGAATAAAAGGAACAATTTATCAAAAAGATATAGCAATTATAATATATTATATATATAATTATAATATTGGAGCTTCTAATTTCATAAAACAAACACTAATGGGCATGCAAGATCACATGAGTCCTCATATAGTAAGAGAGTAACTTCAATATCCCACCTTTATTTTCAGATTGGTCATCTAAACTAAAAAATAAAGAAACCTCAGCACTAAACCACATCATAGATCAAGTGGATTTAACAGGTAGCTATAGAATATTTCATGCAGAAACAGAATACACATTCTTATCAACAGCCCATGGAACTTTCTCTAACATAGACCACATTCTAGGCCACAAATCAAATCTTACCAGACACAAAAGAAATGAAATGATCTCTTTCTTCTTAGCAATTCGTAGTACAATAAAACTAGAAATCAGTAAGAAGAAAAACTAAGGAATTATACAATTACCTAGAGACCGAACAATACACTTTTTTAAAAACTTTGTGTGTGTGTGTGTGTGTGTGTGTGTGTGTGTGGTTTTGTGGCGGGGGGTTGGTTTGTTGGTTGGTTGGTTGGTTTTGTTTTTGAGACAGGGTCTCCCTGTAACCCCAGAACTTGCTGTGTAGACCAGGCTGGCCTCAATCTCACAGAGATCTTCCTGCCTCTGCCTTCCAAGTGCTGGTTTGAGCCACCATGCCTGGCTGCATTTCTTTCTTTCTTTTTTTTATTTAATAATCCATTGACTCCAATTTATGCTGTCCATATACTTCTGGGTATGAGACCATACACTGGAGCATGGTTGACCTACTAGGAACTACACCCTTAAAGAAAACTGACTCTCCCTCCCTCAGAAGACATCAACAGTTTGTAGCTCCTCACATGAAGGTGGTGGGGGGCTTGTGAACCCTTTCCTACTTCCATGGAAGAATGTTGACTGGCTTGATCTTCTGCAGGTGTGGTGTGTAACCACAGCTGCTGTGGGTTCATGAGTACAATTGTTTTGTCATGTTCGTATGATGCCGTTTTGTTCCAGGCCTCCCCAACCTTTGGGGAAGGAGTGTAATAGATGTCATTTATGGATGAGCCCTTTCTCCATGGTCACTTATTCTCTTCACTTTGACCAGTGTGAGTTTCTACATTAACCACCATCCACCACACAAACCTCTCTTACAAGGTCTGAAAGTTGCACTAAACTATGGGCAGAGAGATACAAATTTAGAAGGCAGTTTGATATTATGTCCATTTAGCAAAATATGAGTAGCAGGTTCACCCCTGGGGCTTCTGAGGTACCCAGCCATGGATTCTTGGCCAGATTTGCAATACCAGGCATGTGTTTCCTCCTGTGGTATGGTCCTTAAATGAAATCAGAAAGCAATTGGTTACCTCTATACCATTCATGCCACTCTTGCACCCATGGGCATATCTTGCCGTGCCAGTCATGATTGCAGTTCACAGGGTCCAGAGATGAGTAAAACTGTTGACTGTTTTTCTCTCAGCAGCCTGTATAGCACCTTCTAGTACTATGAGAACCAACCAGAGGGAGGAAGCTTTCTGGTCAGTGCCAACTTGATTTCTTCATGTCCTGTGACAAATGCAAGTGGTATCTTCAGCAATAGGGTTCTGGTGGGCAACCAAGAGCAATGGCAATAGCCTGTATTGTTTTGGAGTTCTCCAGGACACATCTGACCAAGAGATATCCTACATCTGGAACAGGGCTTTTTATTTGGCAATCTATGGCTTCTGGGATGAGCCTAATCTCCTGTGTAGGGTAAGTCCAATTAACTCTTTTTTATGTATACATCCTTATAGTTAGCTATCCCTCCCTCTGCCCTACCCTCTCCTCCCTTTCCTGGCTTAAGTCTCCCTTGCCATTATTCCTTTTTCTCTTTCATATCACTTGTGTTCTGCTATCCCCTCCTTTATGATCTTCTTTCCCTCCCTTCACCAATAGCCCCTTTCCAGTTTCCTGGATTCTACAGGTACTCTAGTGAACAGTGCACTCTTGAATGACAAGTGGGTCATTGAAGAAATCAGGGAAGAAATTTGCAGATTCCTAGAATCAAATGAAAATGACAGCAGAACTTACCAGAATCTTTGTTTTGGATCTTGGGCAGTTTTAGGAGAAAAGTTTGATGCTATGAATGCTTATTTTTTTTAAATAATCAGAAAACTCTCAAATAAGAATCCTAATGACTACCTCAAGGTCCTAGAAAAGTATGAACAAGCCAAACCCAATAGCCGTAGGGCAGCAAGAAAAAATAAAGATCAGGGAAGAAGTTAGTGACACAGAGACGAAAAGAACAATATATAGTCAGTCAAAAAGACTTGGGTCTTTCAAAAGATAAACAAGATAAAAAGGAATTTTATAAAGATTAGCAAGACCCCTAGCTAAACTAGTCAAAAAGGAGAGAAGATCCTACTCATAAAATTAGAGACGAACAAGGAGACATTGCAACAGATTCAATAAAATCCAGAGGTTCATTATAAGAATATTTTGAAACTTGTATTCCAAAAATATGGAATATTTATAAGAAATGGATAAATTCCTTGACAAATATGGCCTACTAAATTTAATAAAGATATAACAACATAAACAGATCCATAACAAGCAATAAGACTGATGTCGTAATAAAAAAAAGATCCTAACAAAGAAAAACGCAGAGCCAGATTCCCTTACTGCAGACTTCTACAAAACCTTTAAAAAATTAACACAAATGCTTCTCAAACTCTTCCATAAACTAGAAAGGGAGGGAAAATTACCAAACTCATTTTATGAAGCCAGAAAGACCTCAATACTAAAACCAGATAAAACACAAGAAGAAAGAAAGAAAGAAAGAAAGAAGAGAAAAAAAAAAAGAAAGAAAGAAAGAAAGAAAGAAAACCTATAGGCCAGCTTTCCTGGTGTACATAAATGCAAAATTTTTCAATGAAATTCTTGCAAACTGAATTAAAAATAGATTAAAAAGATCATAACACCATGACCAATCTGGTTTCATGCCAGGAATACAAGGATGGCTTATCATTGCAAGTCAATACCTAAATAGACTTAGAAACAGAAATCACATGGCCATCTCAACAGACATAGAAAGATCTTTTAATCAAGTTCAAAATCCCTTCATGATAAAAGCTCTGGAGATTCTAGGAATAAAAGAAACACATTTCAACATAATAAAGGCTGTATATGATAAACCTATAACCAAAGTTACATTAAATAAAGGAAAACTGAAAGCATTTCTTCTAAACTCAGGACAAGAATGCCCCTCTCTCCATTGTTATTAAATATATTGCTAAGAGTTTTAGCTACAGTAATAAAACAAGAGTAAGGACTTAAAGGGATACAAATCAGAAGGAAGTAAGTCATATCATCTCTCTTTGCAGATGACCCTAAAGCCTCTACCAGAAAACTCAGACCTCATAAATACTTTCAGCAAAGTAACAAGGTACAAAGTCAGCATACAAAATTCAGTAGCTTTTCTATATGCCACCAACAAACTTGCCAAGAGAGAAAGCAAGAAAGAACCCCATTCATAATAGTTTTTTAAAACTTAAAATACCTGAGAATTAACTGAACTAAGGAGATAAGAATGCCTCGATGAAAATGGAAACTTGAAGACACTGAAGAAACTGAAGAAGGCAGAAGATGGAAAGATCTCTCGTGTTCATAGACTCACAGAATGAATATTGTGAAAATACTTTGTTAGTGAAAGCAATCTACAGATTCACAAATCCTATCAAAATTCCAATGCTATTCTTCACAGAATTCAGAACAAAACAATCCTTAAAGTCATACCAAACCACAAAAGACCCAACACAGCCAAGCAATCCTAAGCAGAAAGAGCAACACTAGCAGCATTATAATACCTGACCTCAAGTCATACTACAGCGCCATAGTAATAAAAATGACCTGTGAGATGGCTCAGCAGGTAAAAGCACTTAATGCCAAGTCAAGCCTGAGGACCCAAGTTCCATCCCAGGGACCCATAGTGGAAGAAGAAAACCAACTCCCCTAAATTTTCCTCCAGGTCTAGAGTACTTAAAGAACTGAAAAAAAAAATCAAACACCAAAGTAATAACTAAATAAATAAATCATCCAATCAATAAATGTACTAATGAACTAGATAGTCTGCAAAAGTAGAAACACAAATGACCAACAAATAATTTAAAACTGTGCAACAGTTTTCCATTAGGAAATACAAATTAAACTGCTTTGAGGCTCTACCTCACCCTAATCAGAACAGTTATCAAGAAAGCAAAAGACAACAAATGCCAGGGATAGGGGGAGAGAATCCTTATATTCTACTGATAGGAATCCAAATCGATGCCACCATTATAGAAATCAGTATAGAGGGTTCTTAGATAACTCAAAATAAAACTACTATATGACCCAGCTATACAACTCCTAGGCATATACTAGAAAGACTCTTAAATCAACACACCACAGAGAAATTTTCACATCAAAGTTTATTGCTGCACTATAATTAGGAAATGGAACCAGCCTAAATGTCCATCAACAGATAAATGGATAAGGAAAACATTGTACATATACACAACAAAATTTTATTCAGCCATAAAGAAAAATGAAACTCATGATGTTTGCAGGAAAATGGATGGAACTGGAAATCTTTATGTTAAGCAAAATAAGCCAAACTCAGAAAATTATCACGTTTTCTCTCATATGCAAAACTTAAATTTAAATGTTTGGGGGTTATGAAACTAGAGGAGAGTTTAAATGATGGGGGAGTGAGGAAAAGAAGAATATTTGTGACATGAAAACAGGAAATAGCTATTTAAGAGGAAGAGAGGTCCAGCAAGAGGGATGCAGGAGCCCAGGGGGAGGGCAATGGGGGAGAGGGACAAATCAGAACAAAGTATAATTAATTCCACATCTGAATCAAAATACCAAAATGAAACCCATTACTCTGTACGCTAGCTTTAAAAATTAATTAAAACCAGGCGTGGTGGCTCACTGGGCTTTAATTTCAGCACTTGGGAGGCAAAGACAGGCAGATCTCTGTGAGATGAAGACCAAACTGGTCTACAAAGTGAGTTCAGGCCAGCTGGGATTACAGGAAGACTCTGTCTCAAACAAAAGTTTTTTAAAAATTAATTTTAAAAAGTGAACACAACATTAAACTAACAAAATTAGGTAATACTATAAATATATATTTAGCAGATTTTTAAATCACAATTTTTTAAAGTTGACAAAGACCATAACCAAAAAATATAAAAAAGTAACAAAGTATATTTTATTCGTTAGCTGCCTGACACACCCGTCATTCTTTTTTCTAAACTTGAACCAGATTGTTTGATGGCCTCTTCATAAGAATGATTTTACATTTTATAGAGAAAACATGATTAATTAATTTTACATAATTAATTATTTTTACATAATTAATTTTACATAATCAAATTTTCTATTAACAAAAACATGGAATGTATAAAATGTTAGCTTACAATGGAAAGCATTGCTTTTTTGTAGTGCTGGCACAGATCTGTGCTAGAGGTACAGAAGGTCAGACAGATTTTATTTGGTACAAATTCTATTAAAAATTTAAAATGCTATATATGTGATATGTTTCTAACATGTGGTTAAAAACATACCACATACTTCATTAAAAGTATTCTTAATCAGTAATAATTTCCATTTTAACTAGGCATCAATGAGAACTTAATCCTTCTCTTTAAAAATTTGCACATCAGATACTTGAAAATCAAAAGCTAGAGAGACCTGAAGAGATACTGAATACCCATGTTCATTATGGCATTTTTTTCTGCACTATCTAAAAGGTAGGAGCAACCCAAATGTCCCTGGAAAGATTGCCTGATAAACAAAACACAGCATACACATGCAGTGGCAGAGACTCAAACTTTAACAGGACAGCAATTCTGACAGGTGGCAATGTGGATGAGCCCCAAGGACATTATGCAAAGCGAAATGTGCCAGTTACAAAAAGATAAATATTGCGTTTATATGAGTTCCTAGAGTAATCGAATTCATAGAAAGTCATTGCTGGAACCTGGAAAAAAAGGGAAATGGTAGATATTGTTCAATGGGTACAGGGTTTCTGTTTCACAAGATGAAAAGATTTCTATATATGGATAATGGTGATGGTTACAAAACAATGTGTGTTTAATACCACTGGGCATTATGCTTAAAATAACTAATATAGTAAACTTTGTTATGTCTATTTTACCACAATTTTTGAAAATAAAAAGTATTATGCATCAGATAACTGCAAGAATGTTCCAGAGTGACTTCTACCCCTGAACATTGTAAACCTGATTCTCCTACACTGCCCACTTCCAGTATTGGATGTTACAGGACAATGTTCCTTTCTCTGTGTGACCCTAAAACCGCTCCACCCTGTCACAAGGTCACAGTGGGCAGCAGGAGTATTACTGCAAGTCACCCCAACACAGAATGATTGAGAGCAACTCAACTACAACCCTCATAACTGTCCCACTCCATGCACGCTCCAAGCATCCTAAATTCAACTCTGTCTTACTTGGATTCCAGAGGTCTCTCTAACTGTTGTTCCTCATCCATCACCCAACACAACAGGAAGCATGACACAGGAAGCTGGGTTAAAAAGTAGTGATGCGACTACTATCCTCAGACCTCTTGGGGTAAGTCGATAGCGCAGCTCTCCGCGCCGGGACTCCCTAAGCCACATTCACCCTTCCATCCCCCCGCCTCGCCGTTCTATACTCCTAGTTTGAGCCCTGCGCCATTCCTAGTCTTGGGGCCCCAGACACCTGGGGAACCAATACTACTTCCTGACCCCTTTCATCCAAACCAACTTAGCGCCTTCTCTGTGTCCCAGGAGCAATGCTTCTGGACCTGGCCCCGCCCTCAACTCCCGTGCTTCCCTGGGCCTGCACGACCTGCCATCCTCTTTCTGGGACTTGGGAGCTGACCTTTCCTCTTCCTGACCCTTTGCATCCAGACCAACCCAGCTCCTCAGTGCAG
>NW_008329666.1:2437394-2447346 GCF_000622305.1 Nannospalax galili
TAATTTTGGTGTCTCTGAGCACTAATGGTATATATTGTCCACCATGAATCTCTCTCTCTCTCTCTCTCTCTCTCTCTCTCTCTCTCTCTCAGCTCATCAGTCCCCTAATTACAATTATGTAGTGTAGTGGGTTTTGTTCCTCTCTCTCTCTGAAATGGGTGAAAATCTTTTTAACACTAATACTAATTGGGCTTCCATGCCCAAGTTTTCTATTGGATGTTTACCATTCACACAGCAGTCAAGAAGGCATGGTGCAAAGTGCTTTGCATTTTGTTTTGTGGCTGTTCAGAAACAAACCTGCTTCAGCACATAGTGGTGCAGTTTGTGAGAGATGGTGGGTGATTTATTCTACCGACATTGTCAAGTGGGCATTAAGCAGAAAATGAGGGTTGGTTTCCCCTGCTGCATTTAGTAAAACACATGCTTTAAAAAGGAATACAATTGCCTTTGAATTACTGTTGCTTCATTTTGTGCACTACGGGGTCTTCGGGCAAATACTCTTGCAAATGGTTTTTCAGAAAGGATGGTAATAGCTGGCACTTGTAGAACATGTTCCAGTCTAAAGAGCATTTCACATTTATTGTCAGTGCCTAGCTTTTCTGTCCTCAGCTGCTAGCAAGTAGGGATCTCAGTTTCACAGCTTTGAGGTGACCTCTGGGACATAGCTCTTGATCTCCTTTGCCTCTAGAATGAATAAGGCAGATTTAATAATGTCTTAAATCACAAGTTTCCAAAAGCAAGAGCAAACTGACTACTTCCTGAGCATTTTCTATCCCCAAATAAAGCTATTTCCTATGAAGCAAATAGCTCTTCTGGCAGGGCAAGTCAGTGAGAAGGTAAGGATTGTAGATGGAGATGGGCACTAGGAGGAAGGACACTTCCATTCCACTGCCACCGGTCATCCTTTCCCTGTTCTCCACAGAGCCTGACTCAACACAGCACTCCAGACTAGCAAATGCATTTGATTCTTTGAAGCATTAAAAAACCAATCTCTGAACCTCAGAGATGACAGAAAACATCAAGATCATAGGAACAGCCAGAGAGGTCTGCACTCGTTACCTTAGAAAGGGACAAATTTCATGTTCTGGAAGGAACAAAAGAATCAGGAGCTCAGGTTCCCAGAATTAAACGGGAGCCTAAGTATGTTAGCCAGCTTTCTTGTAGCTATGACAAAATACTTGAGAAAAGCAACTTAAAAGGAGGAAATGTGAGGCAGTGAGATGTCTCAGTGGGTAAGGGTGCCTGCCACCAAGCCTAATGACCTAACTTTGATCCCCAGAACCAACATGTTGGAAGGAGTGAACCACCTCCTGCAAGTTGTCCTCTGACCTCCAAGTGTGTGCACAGACACACGGAGACAAAATAAACAATTAAAATGTAATCATAAATTTCAAGGAAGATATGCTTATTTTAGTTCATGACTTCAGATGTTTCTGTCTGTGATCACCTGGCGCCATCTCTCCGAGCTTGTGGCTGAACATCATACAGAGAGCTCATGATGGAGCAAAGCTGCTCACCTCATGGAGGCAGGGAAACAAAAAAGGGCTAGGGTTCTCATGCCCTTTCAAGGCATGATCCTAGTAACCTAACTTCTTTCTATAGGTCACAACTCCTAAAGCTTCCACTACCTCCCACAAAGTACCTCAGGTGGCAATCTTTAGTAGATAAGTCCTAGGGGGCCATTTAATGTACAAATTGTAACACAAGGTTGGGACCTTATTCCAACCTACCTCCTATCTCATCCTCTGAGCATTTAACCCCTTAGGCTACAGAAATGCTCAATTATTCCTCATCTATAAAAAAAATGAGCATCTAGATTCTAATCACCCTAGCAAATACTCAGCACCTTTTTTGTAGCCCCAGCTGTCCTGGAACTCTCTATGTAGACCAGGCTGGCCTTGAACTCACAAAGATCCTCTTGCCTCTACCTCCCAAGTGCCAGGATTAAAGGCGTGCACCACCACATCCGGCACTAAATACTCAATACCTTTAATTCTCCATCATTCGGAACCTGTACAGGATCCCACACTGCGCACCTGAGATCCTGTTTTCAGCATCTGGAAATGGGCTTCTTCCCATCCCTGCTTTCCACATCTTCTCATCCTGATCTCTACTTGCTTACTGTTGAAAACCCCAATGAACATGAGTCATTCTTTTCATTGCAGAGTTAAGCCTTTGGCATGTTGAAATGTTTTGCTCCAGCTGCTGATGCAGGTCTCTCCAGCCTGCCCACTCTTCCCTGCGGTTTGTTCCGACACCTCTCTGAGCTCCCTTTCCATGTTTCTGTACTCTGCACATCTCCCTAGTTAGCTCATTCCTTCCCTCTCTTCCAACTGCTACCTATGTGCTGATGTTCTCTCAGTGTTGGCCTCCTGCTCAGATTGTCTTCTGTCTTCAGGCAGATGTCATTTCTGTAAAAGAACTACATCGCCTTAAAACTAAGCATATGTTCTTCCTTCAGTCCCTTCCCTACCTATTTTTCATTCTCTGTTTCTACTATACGCTCACCCAAGTCACAAAGCCAGGGGTTACTCTCCAATCTTCCTCGACCCTACATATGTCTCAGTCCCTCTCTTCTTTTCCTGCTGTAATGATTTTAGTCCATAACTTGCTAACCTGCCTCCACAGTGCATCTCCTAACTGATCTCCATATACGCATATTTTCCCACAGAGTGGTTTATCCAAGGTGAAAATCTAAGCAATGGCAGAAAACATCTGTAGTGTGGCATAGACCTTTCCAGTGCTTTAACCTCCGTTTCCTCTTCCTATCTCACTCCTCCATCCCGTTACATAGCTTCTACACTCCAGCAAAATGGAACTGATGGTAGTAGCATCCAGGACCTACTACTGTGGTTCATGCCTATACACAGACTTGTGTTTAAAACAGTCTGCCTGCTGCCACATCCTTCCCCATCTCCTGCATCTATTCAAATAGTACTTATGTTCTAAAGCTGATCAGGGTCAACTTCCTCTAGGAAGCTATCCCTGACCCCAAGGGTATGTCACTTGCCTTTCTTTCATACCATCATCATATTCTCTGTTTTCACTTCATATATTAGCCCTTTTTGAAAATTGCTTAGACTCAGAGGTGCAACTATTGAAGCTTCATGGCCTAAACTGTACTGACCCCTTCCAAAGCCTAAACATCTCTCCATAGTCTTGCATTCTTTTTTTCCTAATGAGAGCTCCCAGATGTGTGTAAGATCTTTCAAATTTCCTGTCTGTCCCTTGTTTTGATCTGTTAATTTGCTATGGGCAGAGCCTATGTCTTCTTTTTCTTTTTGGTCAACTGCACACCAGCACGTAATAGTTTATTCTAGAATGGATGCATCAGTGAATGAATGATTGAGACATCTACCATAAGGTTGGGAAGGAAGGAAAAGACTAACAGTAATGTAGGCCATGGGCAAGATGTAGAAGCACTTATAGACCAAGGAGTGACCTGATTCCTTAGGAATACCAAAAGAGGGACACTATCCAGGACACTAGGAACTGAGCAAGATGGTGAATCAGATGTCACACAGAGAGCAAACGTCAGAAAGCAGTCAGAAAAACAAAAGCTTGGAATGTGCAAATACTGGTGAGCAGAACAGGACAGAATGGTCCAAGACCAGGCTAATGGCCAAGAAAACAGAAGAAAGACAATGATGGTCAGAAGACAGAAACGAAACAGCATAAGTGAGCAGGCACTTCCTGTACTTGAGTTCTACAGCTTTGTCTCTGGAACTAACCTGGAAAGGCAGCTCAGAGAAGGCAGGAATTCAAAGCATCAGTCAGCAGATGAGGCCTGAAGGGGGAAAAGGGCTCTCTCTGACTGCCAGCATTTTTCTTACTTAGGTTGATGTCTGGGGGATACCTGTTTCCAAGCCTGGGCATCTACCGTAAATTGAAGGATGAAAATGCTGCTGAGTTCACAAAGCCCTCTTTAAAAAGAATTTAAAAGAATTTAAAAAATCTGTATCTACCCTGTTTTGAGGTATTCCTTTTAAATATTTGCTTTCAATGATGTAACAATAAATGGTTATGTTGTAGTGTGAAATCAGGACCGCAGTTATGTAAAGGAGGCAAAAATTGCTTCATTAAAATGCATGGAGGGAGAAACGATGGATTATAGTATAGATCATGTTAGAGATGAGCAGATTCCTGAGCACCAGGCATACAAGGGAGACAGATTAATGAAAAATAAATAAAGGGCCTTCAGGAAAACAGCAGGAAGCTGCGCACTGGTCTGCTGCATATCACAGAATCTAAGTCCAGAGGTGTAGGGAAATGATTTCTTTTCATTTGGGATGTTGATTTTAAAATTAATGTTATTTGTTTCTTTCTATATTTCACATTTTCTTTATCTTTTATATAATTAAATATTTTTTAAGTAGAAAATATCAACTTGATGGGGCATCTAAGGCAGATTGCTTACCCTGGAAAAAGTCACTGGAAAGGTACAATTTCTTAATGGTATGGACAATTATTGAAAAATATAAATAATAGAATTGCTCCTTCTTATTATGACTTTGTTATGTGTTTTGCCTGAGAAACTTCATGGATCTGACTTTGAAGAGGAGACTACTTAAATTGCTGGGAAGAGAACAGATTTGGAGGTCAGATGACCCAGAGTTCAAAAGCCAACCCTAACTAACATCTGTAACATGTGAGTCAGACAAATCACCAAGGGTATTTGAGCTTCAATATTTGGAAGGATAAAAATGGCACTTGCCTTAATTACCTCAGCGTTTTCAGTGCATCTCAAATGATTCATTTTTTGAAGCAACCCTGAAAAAGTTGTATAAATATGAACTGTCAGCTCTGTGTAACAAACTCTATCAGACTCCAGGTGATTCCAGTTTCACATAATCTCTATAACCAATGGAAATATACACCTACCCATTAACTGTCAATACTGACAACAAGAGATGGGTAATGACTGTTTTTAAGAATGATGTTGGTTTCTGATTATTTAATCATCTAAAACTTAAATTTATACTTCCTGCAATGTGTAAGGTTAAATGACACACCTCTTGAGTCCAATGAACTCTAAAGCATAATAGTAATTATATATACTACTGAACATCTAGCTGTTTAGGTGTTTAAGAGTTGTAAGGCAAGTAAAAGTAGCCAAACTACATATAAGCACTCTGAGAAACGTTGGAAGATGATAGCAACTATAATCTAGCAATAAATCTCTGTGGCAGCAAACAATGCAAATAAAATGAAATTCTGTGACAACTCTCTATGCTGAAGTGGACCCTCCATGGGTCACTGGTCTTCTTCCCTGAGGGGAAACTTAGAAGAAGGGAGGTTAATGGGAAGAACTGAAGCTGTGTAGCAGCATCTAACCTTGAAGCTGATACAAATACATACCAGGTCCCTCCTCCACTTGGACTCTAACTTCCCCTCACTCAGCTATCACATTGGCTGGACTTGGTGGCTTACCTGAGTAGATGATCCAGACTTATCCCTGAGGCTTCTGAGCTTCTGGAAGCCATGTTCCTTGCAGTCAGAGTTGCTGTGAATATTTATGGTCAATATCATCAAATGAAGAGGTACCTAAGTAGCTTGAGTTTTACATGTATCCCTCCAGTGCATCAAAGCAGCCTTATGTTCTATCTGGTCATGAGGGACCACTGCCCCCTGCCAGGATGATGACTTCTTTTTTTGCCTCTTACTTTCTAAACACAGGGACTCCAAAGTGCTACAAACAATAACTTATAGCTGTCTTCTTGCTGTTTCCCCTTGCAAGACTATACTCTTTGGGGACAAGGACCCTTAACCCTTCAAGTCCAAAATCATGGGGATGGGAAGCAATACTTCCTCAAACAGGTCACTGAGACTGACAGTGAGTGGGGATATTCCTCCTTCTACCACTTGATTCCATGTTACTTCCACTTGAGACATGGTGCTTTATAAAGTCTCTGATTTATTGTACGATGTTGTCTCCAATCCAGTGCTTCAGGCCAGTCCTCATTTTCTAACTCCATGAAGCCAATTCCTTCTAGATGCTACACTTTGTAGCATGATTATTGGATCCCATGGTGATAGACACATTCCTTCTTCCTTCACTATGAAGATTCCTTCAGCTCTACCTCTTCGGGAGCATTTATGGAGATGATTCTACTCCAGGCTTCCAGACTCCAGCTGCTCCCAGTCTGGGAAATCACTATAACATATCTGCCTTTGCTGAGCTTTTTATTGTGTCCCAAACTGAAATTCTGTTATATTGAGCCTGCTTTCATCTGTGTCTGATCTCCGGCTGCAGGAGATGGGGGCTCCTTAGGTACCAGGTACCTAAGTCTTCTCTCACTTATAGGCTTTGTTAACCACCTGAGCTGTTTGTTTTTTTCCCCCTCAAAGTATCCCTCACCTCCAAAAGCATCAATACAACCTAACAATAACCAACCTGCATGCAGTTTTTATAGCTATTATTCCCATAGCTTTTAAAAACCTGAGTGATCACAGTGATAAGATGTTCCTCTCTACTTGGACATTTTCCTCACGTCATCACAGATAAAATCTTCATCAGTTGGACCACTACCTTATACCGGGGAGCAGAGCATCCATGCCCCATATTCCTTTCAGGATGTAATTCTTCTTGTCAACAAGGCAATAAGTGAGTTTTTCCCTGGATCCTGTCTTGTGGCTGGTTCTTGGACTACTGCTAGACCTGATTGCACCAATTCAGGCTCTCTGAGAAGCAAACAGCAAGACGGGGTTAAATGCTGGAGAGATGCATTGGGGAACTGCCTATGAAGGATAAGGTGGCCATGAGAAGCCAAGACAGAGACCTTCACATAACAATGCAGGTGTGACATCTGTGAAGGAGGATGGAGTAGGAGAAGCCTCATACTGCAGGACAGCTCTGAGGACTTCTCACCCAGGCCAACATGGACAAGCTCCTCCCATGCCACGGTTGTCTGTGAAAGGAGTCAAGGAACCACTTGGTACCAGTAGCTCTGCTACATTCAATCACTGACTAAGAGCATCCCCGGGAAAGAAAGCCTTGGCACCGCAACTGGTCTGAGGTACAGCTGCAGCAACTCAAGCTGTACCTCACTTGCACCCTCTCAGCAAGTCCTTCTTAGGGAAGTCTGCACCATGCTCCTACATAGTACCACTTACATTTTAAAAAAAAGCACATAGCATGGTGTATTTGAGTAAAGGAAGTACCTATGAAATTCTGAGTATTTCAAGTTTCATATTCATATTAATGGATATCAGAATAAATCACCATCTTGGTATGCATCTTCCTACATTTGATGTAGAGCAAGATGAACATGATGTGCAAATATTTTATTAATGAAAATTATGATTTACCAGAATAGCATGCTACACCAGGTTACAGCTATTATTAAGCATCAAAAAGAAAGGTTAGAGTACTAGTACATTGCCTCTCTGATGAAAGAATTACATACCAACCAGCAATGAATAGTCAAGAGACACTTCAAGCAAACATAAAAGAAGAATTTTCTGACATGTACATTTTCTCTCATTTTTGGACACTGTTTGCTGTTCCTATGCTAAATTTATGTTGTATTTGTTTCAAAGAGATGTATTTAGAATGGGGCATAAAATTTCCACTCGCTTCTAAGGGCAACAAACACACAAGTCTTTATCCTGCCATTTAATCTCTTCATAGATATTTTTCTTTCCCATCTAATAAATCCTCTTTTCTGTATCCGAATGAATCTTAAATCAGTCACATCAGGGTAGAATGATAATCATGCATATGATGTGAAGTGGATCTACATAGTAATAACATGAAACGTGATGAGTTATCATGTGAGCTGACTGGCATGGGAAGACACTGTTTAATTCAAGTTTCAAATAATTCAGGTATTTTTGTTTTTAGCTGAAAGTATCTGGCCCAGGAGCCTTTTATCATGGCTAACGCACCAGATAGTTTGCCTCATTTGTGATACTCTTACCCAGTTCACATTGTTCTTTTTCTGAAGTCCTCAAGAACTTAATATCAAAATCGTTCAATACACATCTATTTGTGTTATTCATGATTTATTGTACCAATCCTACCTCTATTGTCATCCTATATGTCCTAGAAATTGTTAATAATGAAATATATGAAATTAAGAATAACTCTGAATACTCTAAATGGCAAGACAAACATGTAAATCCACAATAAAGGGTTATTCCTGAGATAATAACAAAGTACTCTGGAACTAATCAACATGCAGACGGATACTCTTACATGGTCTTTCTACTAAATGCCATTCGGCCAGGTCTTTGAAAAAAATCGCATGGTTCTTTTCCAACACCTATAATAAACACAGGATCTATCACAGGTTGAATATCCATAGTAGGTATCATTAAATACTTCAGTTTCCATTAATAGTGTCACGTTTAATTTTTGTTGACTGTGTCTATCAGCAATAATCATAATGAATCCAGTAAAGAACCAAGAGATATTGCATGTGTTTCTTGATGAAAAAAAAATGACAAGAGCCTTCAGTGTAACCAAAATCAATGGAGGTACCATGAAGGTGCCCCAAGGATCAAAACATAATGTGTCACATACATGTGTGGTGGCACACACCTTTAATCCCAGCAGTAAGAAGGCAGAGGACAGTGGATCTCTGTTAGATTGAGGCTAGCCTGGTCTACATGGTAAGTTCCAGGCCTACTGGGAAAAACAAACAAACAAAAAGAAACAGAAAAAGCCATCATAATACCTCAGAAAGAATCAGCCTTCTCTTTTTCCAAACATTTAGTCATTCAATATTTTTTTTTAATATTGACTGAATGCTCTGTTGATATCAGGCACTGTGTTAGGTATTGAGGACAAAATCTAATAAACAAAATTGAAAATGATCCCTACCCTTGTGGTAGGGCAGAAAAGCAATTAATTAATTAATTACTTAATTAGTTAAATGTATACTGAATCAGCTAGTTATACATGTTTCAGAGTAAAGTAAGTTAGAAAAAGGTGGCAGACACTTTAGAATTGGAGTTTTAATAAGACTGGTCGGGTAAGGCTTGTCTGACCTGTACAGCAAACAAAGACTTGGCCAAAGGAATAAGCAGTGCAAATACCTCAAGCAAGATTGGTCTATGCAGAAGGTTAAAAAGCACTAGAGGGCCCTGGCCAGAGAGCATGCCCAGAGTTTCTAAGGTGCTGTGAAGAGCCAATGTAGGAGAAGGATGGTGAGAGAAAGAAGAGAGGAATAACTAGGACCCAGGCTCTTCTGTGCCTCAGCGACCATTATAAGGACTTTGGCTGTTACACTGAGGTGGGGGCCACTGGGAGAATTGGAGTAGGGGAATGACATGATCTGGTTCCTTCTCAAAAGGTTAACTAGACTACGTGAAGAAAAGGTTGCAGAAGAACAAGAGCAGGAATGGGAGACAGGAGGAAGAGTCCAACACGGTCGATTCTGCATGCACTTTGAAGGTAAAGCGACTGGACAGGGTTGCAAATGCAGAAAGGGAGTCAGACTGACAATTGCAGTTTTTCACCTGGCCAGTTAAAAGACTAGACTCATTGCTTGCTGACCTGGAGAATTTCACAGCAGTGAGTTTAGGGAGGAGAACTAGGACCAGTGCTTTGGGTATGTCTATTAGAATCCAAGTGTAGATGGCAGATAGTTGCTTGTCAGTACTTTGGGAAGATGATGAGACAGAAGATAAAGATGTTGGCATCATCAGTCAACAAATGACTTCAAATCACTCAAATGGAAGTAAGCACAGAGAGAAAAGAATTTTAAGACCTGAGTCCTGGGAAACACATACATTTGAAGACCATGAAAAGAGGATCAAGTCAGTAAAGTGTTTGCCTTGCAAGCACAAAAAGCTGAGTTCAATCCCCAGGACCCATGTAAAAAAAAAAAAAAAAAAAAAAAAAAAAAAAAAAAAGAAAAAAAAAAAACGAGGTAGGAGGCCAAAAAAGGAAAATCCCCGGTGTCCCTCCCACTATTGGGATCTCATATTAAAATTTTTAATTTTCTTT
>NW_008329666.1:2447786-2467860 GCF_000622305.1 Nannospalax galili
AAAAAAGAAGAAGAAGAAGCCAGGTATGAGGCCCAAAAAGGCAAATGCCACGTGTTCTCTCTCATATATGGATTCTAACTTTAAAGTTTTAGATTTCTGTGTTTCATTTGGAGTGTGTGTAGCGGTCAGAATGTTAGAAAGGGCCCATGATAGAAGGGAAGGAAAAGACCTTAAGTGGAGGAGGGGATATTAGGGCACATTCAATATGAAATTTGGAAGGCAGATAATGGGGGTTAAAGGCTTAAGTAAGAATGGGAGTGTGGGTAAGGAACAGTGAGGTAAGATTAGCTCTATCCAACCTGTTGCCAAGCTACTGTCCTATAAACAGAGACATCATGTTTTGTCTCAACTCAGCCCCTCCTCTACCTAAATTCCCAAAAAGAAAGGTGTGTTAGTGTAAAAGCAATACAGGCGGTTCTAAATATGAAAGAAAATTTATTTTAGGGGCTGAGGCCTGTGGCTCAGAGGTAGAGCACTTGCCTAGGATGAATGAGACCCTGGATTCAATTCAAATCATGACAAAAACAAAACAAAATCTAATTTAAGATAATGAAAACATTGTTCAAATGTGGATAACCTCAAACAAACAATAAACATAAATTTTATGAAAAAAGAAGAATGGGAGTAGGGGGAAGAAGAGACAGTGAGGGTGGGCTAACCAAAACTAAGGATATATGAGAAAGATTCATGGAAATGCACTACTTTGAAAGCTAATTAAAATATATAATTTTAAAAGAATTTGAGCCATAGACTAGCAAAGTAAAAGTCCAATGCCAAGAATGGACTCCCTCTTTTGAAGCTGTTGACCAGAGGTCCCATAGACCCTCAAACAATACTGGTCATTGCTCCTGCTCCTGGTTACCCACCAGAACTTCACAGTCAGACCATACTGCTGAAGACATTTGTCGCCAGAGTTCTCTTAGGGTCCCTTGCTGCTCATGCTATTAGACAAACCACATAGCACATATTTATCTGAATTTTTCATAGTTTATATCCTGGGTAGGGGGAATAGAGTGACTTACAAAGGCAAACACCCAGCGCCCCATTCTACTCTGTGGCTCAGTGACCCACCCACAGTCTCCATTAGCTTTTGCCCATGACTTGTGGGACCATGGTCTCGCCCATGTCAGCAAATGCCCCCTCTTGAGTCCACGTGGGTGAGACACCAGGGCCATTTTTTCCACACCATGCTCCTTCTGTTCCAAGATGGTGCCAAAAACCCACCTTCTGCGGCTAACTCTCTGCAGTCAATTCTCCACAGCAGGCCCCACCCCTTGGAGGAACCAGGCCCCTTGGAACACACTCCACCCCTTTCCTCTGCTCTTACAATCTTTCTGCCAGTCTTCCGCTAAGGTCTCTGAGCCTCAGAGTGGGTGACAGATGTAGGGTGATCTCTTTTGTATTGTGGTGAGATAGTGACTTCTTGAGCCTCCCCATTATTTGTCTTCAAGCCGTAGCCATTGATCTATCTCAGTGGTGTTTCTTCTACTATAAAGACAAATGGAAGGAAGTAGACACATTTAAACAAACATGAATGTAAATACAAATGCCTAGAAGATATCCCTGTAGGTGTACTATATTCATTAAACAGTATACTTGTGCTGGCTAGTGGGGACACTAGGGCCTGTAGCCTTTCTCAACACAGGGGGCTGGCCTAGTCTACAGCACCAGATGTGTGTTCCACCCCTGTGGATCGGGCCTTATCCAATTAGAAATTTGTCAGTTGTACGTATGTTAGCCGACCCATTATTTCACTTGTAGGCATGGCTTAGCATGTCCACAGTGTGCAGCACGAGGGGTCAATTGTTGAGTAGAATCATAGGGGATCCTTTTTTCCCCAACCATCTGCATAGCACCTTCCGATACTATGAAAGCCATCCATCCAGTGGCATGGAGTTTTTGGCTTAGTCTCAGCTCCATCTTTTCTTTTTCTCCCATGCTCACACCATGCAGTATCTTTGGCAACATGGTCTTACCAACCTTTCTAGTGTATAAACAACATTAGTGGCAATAGCCTCGGTGAATTTGAGGACCTCTAGGATCTCTTTCTGACCAACAGCTAATAGGGGGGCAATCCACCCCTGGTACTACAGATTTTCTTAACAGTTGTATAGTTTGAGAGCCTCTGTTTTTATCTTACCAAACCACAAAACTCCCAAGAATCTTACAGCTATAGCTGGCCTTTGTTTCTTCAGGTATCTTTCAAATGGATTTCACATCTGTAAAACACTGAAGGAAGGTTAACATCATATATTAAATCAATTATAGACAAGGTCTAACACAGCATGCAATCAAACATAGACAAGGTCTAAAACAACATGGAAAGGTTTTATCCATTCATATTAACTGTTTTCTCCATAGATCTTTGTTAGGTACATGGGTACAAGGCATTAATTTGGTTAGTTCTTTACTATCTTTAGTTATCCCTTTGGAGTCATTTCGCACTTGGGGAATTTTACATGGAGTCTCTTTGTATTCTTTTATTCCTGATACAGTTACAGGTGTTGGCTCCAGTTGCCTGACCTTACACTGGGCTAGGAGGCAGGGGGTTTCTCCTGTCCCCAGTGCACCTGTTGGTTCCCTGAGTCAGGCAGGCCCTGGGTCTGCCTCCTGACTGTAGCCATATCTGTCATCTCTCTATTGACCACACCTGGCTTCTAGGGGAGGCCTTGGTGGGAAAAACTGCCTCCATCCTTAGTATAGCCTTTATCAGAAGAGAAATGCACTTTATTTAATCTTTGGGGATTTTTAACCACCCCTGGGAAGAGTTTATATCCTTTGAATGCCTTTGTAAACTGTTGTTCTGGTTTTAAAGCCTTCCAGAAACTCCTTAGTACCAAATTTGGTTTTCCATCAATTTTTTTCTTTCTGAATTTGGGCTCAACATAAGTCCTGCCACATTTGTCTTCAAGTAACCCAAACGGACCATTTCTCCTGTCTGGTCTTTTTTATATCTCTTGTAGGGTGTTCTGTTATTCTACAGACATGTTTCACACATTGGTCAGAGTCACTTAGATCTGCTGAAGCTGCTCTCACTTTACAAAGATCCTGTCCTATTAAAGGGCTTAGCAAAACCATTAAAGCTCCAAACCATCCTTGAGGTCCCAGTTGAATTAAGCTCTCCTTTATACCTCTGGTGAACACAGTCTTATCTGGCCCAGTGAACTGGATATCATATATTTCTTTTCTCATACCTAGTTCTCTCAGTAATGCCTGTCCCTCCTTTATTATAGTCCTCCAGCCCCTGCTAATCATGTTAGTCTCCCTTGGTGATGGCCATGTATCTTTAATGCCTTCAACCAGCCACCCCATTAAGGACTGCTCCCCCCTGCATTGGCCTAGGTTGAACAGCCTATATTGCAAGGATGGATGGGTAGTTATATAACTCAGCTGTGAAGCTTCTGAAGGACTTAGACTGATGTTATTTGTTCCCATGTCCCATACCCCCAGGAGCCACGTGATAAGGAGCTCTTTGATTGCTTGGCTTGTAAGTTCTTCCTACTTTTGATAGTTCCAGTGTGGAGTATTTCCTATCTACAGTACTGTTAGCTTTTTTTTCCTTTTTATATCAAAGGTTGAACCTGAGTGGCAGCCTTAGCCACTTTCATTTTTAGGTCATTTCCTTTTTCATTATTATCTGTCTATTTTCCCAGAGTCCTTGGACCTTACACAAGTTAAAATGTCCCGTGTTTCTCTCTCTCTCTCTCTCTCTCTCTCTCTCTCTCTCTCTCTCTCTCTCTCTGTTCTGCAACTGAATCTGCCTTTTCAGCTTCCCCTGCCTTGGGCAAATCTTTTATTATACAAAATGGTCACGCCCCCTCTCTGGGTTCTCTGCTTATGTCCCAGGCTTGTGAAAGTCCTTCTAGCCTTTCTATAATCTTTAATAAATCTTCACATACCTGCAATTGGGCTGTTTCCCCACATTTACAACAGTGCTATGGCCCACACTTCTGTGTGGCTGGCTCCTTTTTAGTTACAGATTTTATAATCCATTATATAACCCATGTGCCTCTTGCTAACCCCACTAAATGTATGGGGTTTGCTTACCCTCTCCCTGGGTTCCTGCTAGCTGCTCCTGGATTTGGGAATCTGAGCCCACCTGACCCACCGCTGCAGCAAGAATAGCACTGCTTCCCCAAACCCACATCCCCAAAGCTGTGGTTTCTTTATCCTGGTGACCCTACACCAATTAGTCACCTGAGTTCTCTTAGGGTCCCTTGCTCCTGGTGCTATTAGACAAACCACGTAGCACATATTTATCTGAATTTTTCATAGTTTATATCCTGGGTAGGGGAATAGAGTAATTTACAAAGGTGAACAGCCAGGGCTGCACAAAAGGTGAACACCCAGCACCCCGTTCTGCTCTGTGGCTCAGTGACCCACTGTTCCAGATGGCTTCTGTGCCTTGCCTACAGTCTCCATTAGCTTTTGTCCACACCTTGTGAGCCTGCAGTCTCACCCCAGGTCAGTAAATGCCCCCTCTCGCATCCTCACAGGCGAGACACCAGGGCCAATTTTTCCGTGCCACACTCCTTCTGTTCCAAGATGGTGCCAAAAGCCCCTCTCTCTGTGGCTAACTCTCCACAGTCAATTCTCCGCAGCAGGCCCCACCCCTCAGAGGAACCAGGCATGGATATTTTGGGAATAACTAAATCACTCTCTAACTAGATTTAAGGTCTACGTCATAGGATGGAGTCCATATCTGACATTGATATCAGGCCTAAGAATCTGAGTTCAGACAGGTCACAGGCCATAGGGAAGAGCCTAATACTAGTTTTCTACTAACTAGATAGAATATTAAACAGATTCCTAATGACTTATTATACCCATAGATTAACGTGTCTCTCAACTTTCAGCAGAGAAGCTTCCTTATGCTATAGGTGGTAGTTAACACAGAGACCCACAATTGGCCAATAAATGTACAGAGAACAAGAATCTACAGAGTGTTTATCCCTGAATAGGGCACCTATATCAAACTTCTGCCTTCCAAGGCTCAGGAATCATTCCAGAAGAGGAAGTGGAAAGATTGTAAGAGCCAGAGGAGATGGATGACCACAAGGAAATGGTTTTTCCAGACAGATTGTCAGTTACTCTTATGAACTCAGAGCAATGGTAACAGCACATTCAAGTCTGACCTAAGCTCAAGTCAAACAGAATTCTCTAGCATAGACCTGGGGAAGGGAGTAAGAAACCCCAAACCAACCTAAGGAAAATTTGGCAACTGATGACTGCTGGGAGGGGGAAGAGTCACTTTCATTGAAGGGTGAGACTCTTGGTAGATTGACCAGGCTCCAGTGAATGAATCCACACCAAAGGTCATTTGGTGACACAAATTTGACTCTATAGGCATATACATGAAATTTGGTGGGGGGAGTAGCAAGGGGGTACAGATATAGGAGGGAGTCTAAATGTGATAAAAAGATATTGCATGAAATTCACACGCAAAAAAAAAACACAATTTTTAAAAAAGAGAGAGGAAAAAAAAGTTTGAACAGAGGTATCCTAGAGTGGGACAGCTTTTTTGAGTGGCCATTTGTAATTTTTTTAGATTTAAAAATTTTTTTGCTTATGTGCACATGTGTGTGTACCCATGGAGGCCCAGAAGGAGATGTCAGATCCCCTGAACCTAGAGTTACAGGCAGTTGTGAGCTGCCTGACACAGGTACTGGCAATTAAACTTGGGTCCTCTGGAGACTGAAAGAGCAGCACATACTCTTAACTACTGAGTCATCTCTCCACCCCCAAGACATAGGTTATTAAATGAAAATTTCAGTGACAGGTATAGGATACCTCCCTATGAGTTATTGGTCAGGCAGGCCCAGAGGTCCCCAAACAACCCAGGCTATTGCCATTGCCCTTGATTGTCCATCATAGCTAGACAGTAAGACCTTTTGCTAAAGACACAGAACACTTTAGTTGTAGTACACAGAGAAGTCAAACCAGAACTGACATGGAAGTTTCCTCCCTGCTGACTAGTTTTCACAGCACCCAAAGCGCTATGCAGGCCACTAGGGGAGAAAAGTCATCAATGGACTTAGCCATCAGTGAACCATGCATGCTACAATACTGAACTGCAAAGCAGGATACATCCACATGTACAATAGTAGAGTGACTATTGGGGGGTGGGGATGGACTGATTTATTTTGTGATTGGATTTGAGGCCTGCTCCACAGGAAGGAATTTATACCTGGTACTGTAAACCTGGTCAGAAGCCCATGGCTGGGGTGGTCCTAGGCTGTTCTCAACATCCATCAGAGAAGCTTCTCTTTGCAGTAGTCAATAGTCAAGGCAAAGACTCATAATTGGTCAAAATGATAATATATGATTGTTGAGTGTTCAGTCCTAAATGAGAAATCTGTTTCAACCCTCCCAAGGCTCAGGAAATATCACAGAAGAGGGACCAGAAAGAACGTTAAAAGCCAGAGGATAAGGAACAGTGCTGTGCAATGCTGTTTTGTGGATATGGCAAGGCCATTGCACTCATGAACTTATTGCTATGGCTACCTACACAAGATCTTCACAAAATTACAGTCAACATTCTATCATGGATGGGAGAGGGATTCATGAGACTCTATCCCTAGCTGAGAAGCCATTGGCAAACAATGGCTTCTGGGAGGGGAGTCATTTCTTCAGGGGTGTGGCTGCTGGTAGATTGCCCATGCTCAAGCAGGCAGGCATCACTAATTGAATTTCATAACTTAGAAAAAAAATTGAAGCTGGGTGTGGTGGAGCACGCCTTTAATCGAAGCATTCAGGAGTCTGAGGCAGGTGGATCTCTGTGAGATTGAGGCCAGCCTGGTTTCCATAGCAAGTTCCAGGCCAGCTGGGGCTACAGAGAGACCTAGTCTCAAAAAGACCAAAAATAAATAAATTGATTAATTAATTAATTAATTAAAAGAAGAGCCGGATATGGTAGTGCACATCTTTAATCTCAGCACTCAGGATGCAAAAGCAAGCAGATCTCTCTAAGATCGAAGACAGACTGGTCTACGTAGTGAGTTCCAGGCCAGCTGGAGCTACAGAGAGACTCTGTCTCAAAAAAAAATAAAATAAGGAGGAGGAGAAGGAGAAGGAGAAGGAAGAGGAAGAAGGATGTGAAAGTTGAAAAGGCAGGTGCTAGGAGGGTCTAGGGGAGTATGAGGGGGCAATTGGGGGTAGATATGATCATTGTATACGTGTATGAAATTTTCAAAGAATCACTACTAAGTATTTTTTGTAATTGCCTGGTAGCACACATTTGTAATCCCAGCTTTGAGGAAGCACAGACAAGCAGATTCCTGGGACTCACTGTCTAACCAGTCTAGCCTAATCTGTGAGTTCCAGTTCAGTGAGACAGCCGTCTTAAAAATAAGGTAAGGGACTGGAGAAGTGGTTCAGTTATTAAGAGTGCTTAACACTCCTACAGAAGACCTGAGTGTAGTTCCCAGCTCTCACATCAGACAGCTCACATCAGCCCGTAACTCCAGCTCCAGAGGATCCCACCCCTCCGACTGTATGGGCGTCCTCATTCATGTGTACATACCACGTGCAGACACACATAATTAAAAATAAAATTAATCTGCAGAAAAAACAAGGTAGATGGGTTTTGAAGAATAATACACAAGATTTTCCTCCAACTTCCACATGTGTGTGCACACATACAAAGGCACATGCCTACACACACATACACACAAAAACAAGAAAAAGAGGGTGACTCCAGCAAAGGAGAAAGACTAAGGAGGATTAGCCAGTGAGGTAGAATGGAGCAAGTGTCCTGAAAGACAAATGAGTGACCAGTTCAAGAAAGAGGAAGCGCCAATTATTTCAAATGCTGCTGATAAATCAAGTAAGATATGGAATTAATGGAAAACCTTGATGATCCTAGCAGCTTAGAAGGCAGAGCTGCTTTTTCAAGAGCAATTTCAGCAGATTGGGCAAGAGTTAAAATGGAGCTCAGAAGTCCTGGGGACCCCTGTCTAAGTATGTTCATTTATTCTATTATCTTCCCCGTGAGCTTTTTATTTTTTTTAACTGGAGCCACATATTTAATGTGTCCAGAGGATGAAAAAAATGAGGGGAAGACCCTGGAACTAAATTTTCCTCTATTTGAGACAAAAACTACACTTTTAGTTTATAAAGTTTTTCTGTACAATAATAAAATTAGGGTTGATGAGATCAGTTCCAAAAAGGCAATAGGCCTAAATAGGCCACAATCTGTATATTTTCTGATAATTTTTTAAATGTGAATTTGGTTGAAAAACATTGGTTTTACATTTACATGTGTATTGAAGAGCGTGGCTACCTAAAATCATGAACCTTCTGAAATTTTTGAAGCAATTGATGACTGTATAGTGTATGCTTTTGCCTTTAGCCAGAAGTGTATATTTGAACCTTGTAAATATTTAATATTACAGGAAGACCCTGTCTCAAAAAAAAAAAAAAGAAAGCCAGACATGGTGGCATACGCCTTAATCCCAACACCATGGAGGCAAAGGCAAGTGGATCTCTGTAAGATCCAGGCCAGCCTAGTCTACATAGCAAGTTCCAGGCCAGCAAGGGCTACAGGGAGACCCTGTCTAAAAACAAACCAAAACAAAAAAGAGTTAATATTGAGTCTAACCTGGGTATGGTAGTAGACACACTTGGATGGCAAACAGCAAGAGGATGGCATGTGGCATGTTCAAGGCCAGCCTGGACTACATAGAGGGTGCCTGTCTCAAAAAAAAAAAAAAAGCACTGGCCTTTAACCTAGAAGCTGCTATATGCTATAGTAATATGTTGAGACTCAACCTTAATGTGTATCTCCCCTCATTAACCATCACAGTGCACCATGAGAAAGCTCTAATTCAAATCTCTTGGGAAATCTTGGTGTGTGACACCTTGATGACTTTGGAGTCTTTTGCTGGATTTCACAACAAACCATTAAATATTCATTTCATTTTATTACTATGAAATGAGGCCAAACAAAATTCTGCCTCTATTCTTGAGTTTTAATCCCCTCTCACTTTTTTCTTTCACATCCAAATGCTTTGGTTTGCTGTAGGTTTTCAGTGCACTTGGTAGGTAGGGAGGCCCAGAAACAGCTCAGCATCTGTGGGGCATGATGCTCTTTTAACCACCATCTGTCTATCCTGGGGGTGAAACCACTGCCTCGCCTAGCATTTGTCTCCATTAGTCCTTTTGTCCAATGCAGCACTCATTTTCACTCCTCTTGTCTAATCTCATCAAACCCAGTAGGCTACAAAATTCTAGGAAAAGTCTGGCCCAATTTCACAATGATTTGATTATTCTACAGTTCCTACAAGTTCAGTTTCTCCTAAAAAAAAAAAAAAAGTCTAAGATTTTGCTTTTTAAAAAATTATTCCTCTTAAAAACGGCATTGCCTAGAGGAATATGCCTTTCATAATGTCCTTCTTTGCAAACCTATTATTTTCCATTTATAGATAGAATTTTCATGTTCATTTCCTCTTCAGTGAACTACTTTCCAGTACTTCCTTTCCTCCTCTCTATAATTACTGCCACAATCATGGGTAAAAGACCAATATTACCAGAGAGCTGAAAGCCACAAGAGCATATTCCATGTTCTTGAAGGAAAATTTTCCATCACGTCAGTTTATATAATCAAGTAAGAAGTTGTATCCCACATAGGAAAGAAGAAACTGGAAAGCTTGAATTCTTTATAAGCATTCATTTGTTCAACAATTAGTTAAAGAACAGCTGCTGTAGGAGGGGGCAAGAAATGACAACAAAGAATGACATATATGTATGAAATGCCATAATGAAACCCATAACATTCTATGCTAACTTAAAAAAAGAGGAAAAAAAGAAAAAGAAAAAAGAGATACCACATTCAAGCTATGTGGACCCCACTTCTATGAAGATGACTGCACAAATTCTGCCCTGAAGGTCCTTGTAGTCGAGAGCACAGAGTTGAACAGTACCTGTTAAAGGACAGTGGAATACGTTGAGGAAAGGTCCTGCTTGGAAAGAGCTTAAAAGGAGGGCGGTGAGAAGGTGGTAGCTGAAGGGCTCATGAGGAATAGATTGGGCTTAGAGTAGGGCTGGAAGACTAATGAGGAGAAACGAATTGCCAGAGGAGGAGTGGTGTGAGTACAGGAAGGAAATGAGTCAATGCAGGGAACCAAACATTAGCTGCCTCAGGAGTGTGTGTGGAGGGGAGTGAGAGGAGAGTAAATGGACAGGCAGGTTAGAGCCAGGCCTTACAATGCTGAGAATGCCAGGAGGAAGCCCAACCCAGTGAATATCCTCCAGGCGATGGCTGGGCAGAAGAAAAGCACCATATGAGCACTGATGTATAGGAAGGCTGGGGATGAGGCAAAACCAGAATGTCAAGGCCAACTACATGGTCTTTATAGTTGTAGACTGGCCTTGATGAAGTTACAGGATAGCAGAGCAGGGGATTCAGAGAGGAGGAGGAAGATTTCAAAGTCGGTTTGAAATGAGAAATGACTGGACTTGGTAACTGGTGGGCTGTGGAAAGGGTGATGGAGGGAGCAGTCAGAGTTGACCTGGAGAGCTCAAGACAGACTGACTGGGATGGGAATGAGAATTACAGGATAAAACGTTTAGGAGAGGAAATGTGGATGGGAGAGGCTATAAAAGATGCCTAGTGATGGCTGGAAAATAACATACATAGTCTTTTCAGAAAAATATATCCAAAACAAATGTTGAAACCATCTGCACAGATGTGACAACCAAAACCACAACTTTGAAAGAGATTTTTAATAGCGAAAGAGCTGAAATTGCAGTCTGTACATCATGAAGTCAAACGGTGTTTTACTAATTATCCACTTAGGTTGATGAATGTAGACAACCAATATCAGATCATTAGAGCCTAGATATTTTACAGACCGAATGCCAGTTTTGTAGTCCATATCAGTTGAATTAAACAAATCATCCTCAAATCTGTCCTTAACTTTGTACTGTGTCATAGATCCAATGGGTGCATGCACAAACTAAAACTGAAAACCTAACGCAAGACACTGAAGAGGCAGCACTGCTCTCCAGGCCTGCAGGGGTCTCAACTGCTACCTGGCCAACAACATCCTACCCAAAATCCCACTGTGCAGTTTACAGACAAATATCATCCTTTAAACAAGACTCTAACTCAATAGGTAAGTATATTTACACTTTATAGATGCAGAAATTTGAGGTTCAGAGAGGTTAAGTGGTCTAAGGTCATATGGGTAATAAGGATTCAGACTCTTGGTAAACGACAGAGATGTTAGTGTGATTGTTTGTTTAACTAAACTACACTGCACTGCCTGAACTTTTTTTTTAAGGAATGTTACACTCATCACAAATTAGTACAGCTGAATGAAGAAGGAAGTTATCTCCATTTCCTTTCCTTCATGACCACTTCTTTTGCTTTTCCTTATGTTATTTCACCTGAAATGTTTGCATGGTATGCGTAAACACACATCACATACACACATCTACATACACCTCTTCCTCACTAATATAACCTAGTAGGCCAACATATAAGGAAGGCCATATTTCAAATAACATTTATTTTCAAATTATACACTATATTGATTGACTGAATGATTGGTTGATTGATTAATTGGCACTGGGTTTAGCCTAGGGGCTCACACATGCTAGGCAAGTGCTCCACCACTGAGCTTCAACCTTATCCCTTTTTATTTTTATTTTTTATTTTCAGATAGTCTCACTAACTTGCTCAGGCTGGCCTAAAACTTGTGATTCTCTGGACTCGGTTTTCTGAATAGCTGGGATTACAGGCCCACTTACCTGACCCCCCCTTATATGCCCTTTTTCTCTGTTTGTAGACAGTCAATACCACCAATCACATCTTCATGTAACACACTGCACAAAATAAATCTGAAGTATGATATGACTTTCCCATATCTGAGGGCAACTTCTAAGTCAGGCATATTATATTCCAAACTTCAGAACAAGGCTATAAGGAAAGATCAGTCTGAATGAGTCAGGCTATGTTTTTCAGCTATGATGGTGAAAGAGCAAGAGGCTGATGGAATCAGTTCTTTGGCCTTACTGTGTGGCTCAGTCTGGCCCAAGCTTCCAGGGCTCCAGCCTCTGCCTCCTAAGGATGAGATTGCAAGGATTTATTGCTATGCCTGGCTTCTGAAAAATCACTTTGTATCTTATGCTATGCTCACTGGCTTTACAATATTTCTTCAAAGACTATTAAATACTAATATATGAGGTTCATGGTATTGTATTTCAGACCAGATTTTTTAAACAAGACCATGGAGACCATCCTAACATGCCTTTGCTTCAGTTCAAGCCTTCCACCAAGAATCAAAAGGGAGAACATGTCAGACATTTTAATTGCAGAAGGTACCCTTGGGGAGCCAGGTACTAAACTGTACCTGCTTCTGGAAAGTGGCCCAGACAAACAGCCTTTCTCCTATTTACCACCCACTTATTGTCATTAGAAAAGTTTCCCAAGAAAGAAAAAAGGGACTTACTGTTATACTATAAGAATGCAGACTTAAACTTCATGTCTGATGAGTGGGGTGACCTAGAGAAAGTCACACTGTAAGGAGGAGCAACGGTGTTTCTGATGGAATTTCAGCTAAAGCCCAAAGTGGACAGGTGTTACAACCCAAATGGTTTTATATTTCCACACAGAAACTTTAGAGTCGGTAACAAGAACTGGTGATCTATCGCTTGGGTTTTTCACTTATACAGAACTCATAGACACCTGGATTCAGAGGACTGGAAACCTTCCTTGCATGAAGAGAACTGTGCTATGTGACCAACACATGCCCTCCCAGGCAGGATGGGTGGTATCTACTCTTCATGTCAAGCCCAATGACCAAGTTCTCCTTAAGGAGCATGTGGGCTCATGTCTGAGTCTCATTTAAAAAGTAAGATGAACTGACGAATAAGTGAAAGACTACTTTCTATTGGTTAGTCTATACTCTCAGTTTGTCAAGAGGGAAAAATCAGTATTTCTCACAGGCAGAAATGGATCATATAACAAAGAATTAATGTGGATCATTTCCTGTCTTTTCCAATTAGATTTCCTGGAGGAACAAACAGGCCTTAGTGGAAAGTAGCCAAGGACATTGCTAGCTCTCTAGGTGCTGCAAGACTAAGTAGTCAGCCATAATAGGGAGGCCTGCAGCAAACACCTATCAGACCCACAGACTACAAAACCCATCTAAGACAGTGTCAGTCAAGTGAGAAATTCCTGCTCCCCTTTTAACATCCTTCTTCCCCTACTCTATTTCACCCTGACAAAGAGGCCCTGACCCTACGCTGCCCCTCTGTCTGTGCCACCTCCCACCCCCTGCTGTGCAGAGGTTTAACGAAGGGAGAGAAGATTTGATTTTAAATCAACTTCAGAGTGTTGGCATTTTATGGACTAGGCTTGCTGAGTAAAGATTATGTTTGTCAACTTTAAAATGTTTGTGTTTATTTGCACTATCCAGTCTGTGTCAGATCTTAACTGAGGGAGAAATGATTTGGTTTAAAATCACCTTTGGAATGTTGACAATTTATGGGCTGAAAAACATGCTAAACAAAGATTACTTGGCGACATAAATTGCCCTTGTTGCCTTCCAGAACTTGAAGGTAAGACTCTATTGCTGAAGACACTACATACTTCAGACACAGGACTTTGAGGAATCAAGCTGGAACTGACCTGGAAGCCTCTTCCCTGAAGACCAGCTCTCAGAGTACCAAAAGGTGCTATGCAAGCTGCAAGGGAGAAAAGCAATCAACAGCTCTACCCAGCTGTAAAGCCTGCGAACTATATAGCAAAGACCTGCCCAACAAGATATTCCTAATGGTACAACAGTAACATTTCTATCCTGGAGGTAACCAACAGTTGTCTAATTAGACTTAAGACCTCAGTAGGAGGGAATTCATTTCTGGTACTGTAAACTAGCCAATTACCTGTGGCTGGAGAAGTCATAAATCCTAGAGGAGAGCTTACTACTTCCTAAACCAATTTTCCTAAACCAATACAATTTCTAACTGTATTCTAAATACTTCTCCTTCTACCCACAGATAAGTGTGTGTGTCTCACCCCGCATCAAAGAAGCTTCTTACAATGGATGGAGGCTCTTATAGAGATCTACGACTGGTCAAAATGCAGAGAATAAGTGACCATGGGATACTCAGCCCCAATCAAAACATCTGCAATGAAACCCCTACACCTAAGGCCCAGGGAGCATCAGGGAAGAGAGGTGGGAAGATTATAAAAATCAGAAGACCAGGACACCTGCTGCTAGATAGGGTCTTCTAGACATCATAAGGAAGTTGAACCCATGAAATCTCTACAGTACGGCTGCCTAAACAAGACCTGTATAATGACACCACCAGTTGACATGCCAATGTGGATGGGGGAAATTTCACTAGGTCCCATTTCTAAATCAATAGCTGCTGAGAAGAGAATCGGTTTTCTCAGTGGAAGATAGGACTAATAGGCTATCTAATCCTACCTAGTCGGCCCTAAACACATGCACATATGTGCAACACTAGATGAACTCAGTAGGGTGTGTGTGTGTGTGTGTGTGTGTGTGTGTGTGTGTGTGTGTGTGTAAAAAAAATAGAAAAGTCATGATTTGAGATAGAGTTGAGGGTAGAAGACACAGGAGGAGTTGGGGGGATAATGAAGAGGTCACAAAATTAGAGGGAGTGGGGTAGGATGTAGGAGGAGTTGGGGGAGAGGGAGAAGTGGAAATGATGTAAATACAGTACTCATATATGAAATTCTCAAAAATATTGGCAACTTAAAAATTTGTTGTTGTTTTGTTCGATTGTCACAGGGTCTCACTATGGAGCCCAGGCTGACCCAGAATTCAGTCTTCCTGCCTCAGCCTCCTAAGTTTTACAGGAGTATGCCACTGTACCAGGCTGAAATAAACCTCTCTGTGTATGTCTCTCTCTCTTTCTCTTTTCCTTCCTCCCTCCTTTTCTCTCTCCCCTGTTTCTGCCTCCCAAATTCTGGGGTTGCAATTATGCACCCCATGATAAAATTTCATCCAGGTGTGTCCCCATGTCAGTTGCACACACTGTTCCTCCCACTTAGCCACAGCCTGCAATGACTTACATGGATCTAAGGAGCATTTAAGGGGGAAAAACAACAGCCACAAACCAAAACCAAGAAATGCTGAGATTCAGACTTAGATAGCCACATGGGGTATACACTTATACAGCTGCGGTGGGTGAAAGTCAGATTTCACAGGAGGAAATTGTCACCCAGATGTCAGGTGAGGTCATCTCACCCTGAGAGAATTACATAAAATTGGCTGACAGTCTCCTCCTGAATGTTTCTGCAAATCCCCAAAGGCAGGGAGCCCATCCAGTGGCTACCCAACATGCTCCACATTCTAGTTCCTCACATTTAGAACTGAGACTCCCTCACTTTCCCTGAAACACTCACTGTGGGAGCCACATTTCAGCATGGAGCTAGCAGTTTAACAGGGCACATAAGCATCCTTGTCTTTCCACATCCTCTGCTTGTAACTGGTGATGTCTACCTGGTGGTGTTCCCACAGACTGGCTGAGCTCCTCGGTGGAGCTCAACCCTTAGCTTTGCCTGCTCCTTCCTCTAGCCTTCTTTGCTTTCTCCCCAGAAAATCCTTGTTTACTTTTTATGCTGATTGGTTTAGCTATTGCTTTGTTTCAACGCTTCTTCCAAATCAGGCCCTGGGGGTCTCATCTTTGCTAAATAAACCGCTATTTACTCCAGAGAGAAATTATGCTCCTTTCTCCAGGCTGAAGCTACTGCAGTCACTTGTGGTTTTAAATAGTGATTGCTTTATCTTGTCAATAAGATTCAGTAACAGGACTTGATTTGGAAGGGAGGGGTAACTATGGCTATCGAGTGGTGACAGGTTTCAGAGCTCCTGGCATCCAAGAGACTGACAGCCTGAAGAGAAAAGGATCTCATGCATTGATCGAAATTACATTAAAATTCTGGTTCTGATAAACTCAGTGTGGGTCCTTTGGACTGCTCTTGCATCTCCACCCTTTCACTTGCACCCTTGTCTACCTATCTATACAGAGAGCAAGTGAGCGAGCAAGAGAGAGAGCGAGACTTTATTTGGTAGCTGTAAGTAGTGGTGATTTGATTCTCTGACCTTCAGCAGGATGAGGATATTTCTATCAGAAGCCTGTGACTTCCCAGCTTTATGAGGACCTCTGCATGTAGAACAAAGACAATGGGAAAGGATTTTATCACCATGCCATCTGTTGAATTATTGGTCCTGGCCTCTTTGGAATTTTGGGCCCAGCACCTGCCAGTAAAAGAACTCTCATCAGCAACTACTGAGGACTCAAGCAACCTTACAGGAGCTATCTCGACCGAGTGGAAAAGAATAAAAAAGGAATATCCTCCATGCTCACAAAAGCAACAAAGAGGATCTTAAGCCTTGAGCTGAGTGTTGCTGCTCCATTTTTTAAAAAGGACATTAAGTATGGGGATCTCCATCTTCATTAGCTGCAGCAGCCTCAGCAAAGGAGAGATGATAGGAAAAGTAGGCTGGGATCAGCAACTCAGCAGAAGCGAAGGGACATACAGCTACAAACCTGGGCTCAGCAGACAGTAGTAGGGAATAATTGTGTGTGTATGTGATCACTCCTCAAAGGGGGCTCTGCAAAAGTTTGGGTTTCCTTGAGTCAACAAGAAGCCAGTCAGCTGGGGTTTGCTGGCCGCTATTGACTTTCAGGTTTAATATGACGTGACTGCATTTGAAATCAGCAGCTGCTAAATCCCAAAATACTTGGATTATAGGACTCTAAACAGCTTTTGTTTCTAAGTACAGGAAATTTACAGAGATACAAGGTTGCATTGCTATGGAATTATTCTGTGACTTTAGCTCATTCTACTGGTATTGTTTTCCAGAATGCTGCTAGAGAAATTTCCATGCAAAAATATTGCAGGAAGCATGGGTAAGAAAATATGAATACTACCTATAGTCATTAGATAAATGCTTTGCTACCTTATCTAATTACATCCTTACCATTTGGCCTAAGACGTAGGTGTTTCTCTCTCTCTCTCTCTCTCTCTCTCTCTCTCTCTCTCTCTCTCATCTTGCTATCTAGTCCAGGCTGCCCTCAAACTCATGATTCTCTTGCCTCTACCTCCAAGTATTAGAATTAGTTTTTAAATTTTATTTATTTGTATTTTATGTGTATGAGTGTTTTGCCTGCATGTATGTAAGTGCACCCTGTACATACAGTACCCAAGGAGGCCAGAAGAGGGCATCAGATTATCAGATCCCCTTGGCACTAGAGTTACAGATGGTTGTCAACTGTCATGCATGTGCTGGGAACCTGCAGGAACAGCCAGTGCCAGTGCTGTTGACTGCTGAGCCATCTATCCAACTCTGTGCTAGAATTCTTTATCACATTTTAGAGATGTGAAAAGCTCAAAGATTATAATAATTTAATCTCAGGTAGCTAACAAACATTGCAACCATTTAAATGAAGATATGGAAATAAACACTAAAGTACGGCAACCCAAAGATTCAGAACACCTCTGATACCCTTCCTCTGAAGTCAAGTTCCCTAAAACAGCATTTGGGGTAAGGATTCCTGTGGATTGATTTAGTAAGGAAGTCCTCTTAAAGTCACAGATGAGAGAGTAAGAAAGGCAAGACTGGGAAGGTCAGGGAATCAAGTAAGAATAAGATATCAGGAAAAGGGGCTGGAGAGATGGCTCAGCAGAGAAGAGCACTGGCTATTCTTGCAGAATACCTGGGTTCAAATCCCAGCACCCACATGGCAGCTAACAACCATTTGTTACTTCAGTTCCAGAGGATCCAATGCCCTCTTCCATCTTCCATGGGCACTACATGACACAGGTGCACTTACACACATGCAGGCATAACACTCACACATATAAAATACAAAATAAATAATAAATAAATAATAAATAAATAAATAAATAAATAAGAGCACTGGCTACTCTTGAAGAAGACCTGGGTTCAAATACCAGCACCACATGGCAGCTAACAACTGTCTGAAATTCAAGTTCCAGGGGATCAGACGTCCTCTCCTGTCCTCCATGGGCATTGTACTACATGGGTGCACTTACATACATGCAGGCATAAGATTCATACATATAAAATAAAAATAAATCAAAAAACATATTTACAAAAAAGATCCCAGGAAAAGACCTACTACAGAAAGTGACTTTCTGATCCTGTGGAGAGTGGAACCTGATGGGTAAGTTGCACCACAGAACTTTCTACTCAGAATCACCTTCACACCTGTCAGTCAAGGTTATACCCAGAGGAAACAGCCACAGGCACTTCAAAAACAAATCACAACCAACCCACTGGGCACATGAAGAGTAAAAAGGATCTGAGGACTCTGGCCAGAGCACTGATATGTCCACTAAGTCCATTCAACAGCAGAGCTGGCCCACATCCAGCTACAACCTTGAATACCATCCCCAATGAGAAAGAATTAGAAGGAGCCTTCCTATCTGGGGCTTCTGACTGACACTGTATACCCAGAAAGAGTGGAAAGTCAGGTTTCACTGTAACTGGATTGTGAGTTGAGAGCCTAGCATTTTCAAGTTTCCATAGGGTTTGTTGTGGGAGGAAACGATGTCATGCCATCAAAAGATCTCAGCCTTTTCAACCCCAAGGTGAAGTACTTCACCACACCTCCCCCACAATGTGAGCCTCAGGTCCCTGAGCAGGAAAAGGAAGAAAATTATCCAGTCCAGAATTTGTTGGAATAAGCAACAAGGTGATGTCTGTGAAAGTGCTTTGTAAATGGTCAGTGTGAAATGAATAGAAGTTATTAGCAATATTAGCTCATAATTGGATTAAAAAGGATCATATTTCCATTCAAATGAGCTGTTTGTGGGTAGACTCAAGCTTTCTTAGATGTAAATGCAGGAAAAATGGAAGGTTTTTCTTTTTTTAATTCACACAAAAAACCCTAACGCTGCCTGTTCACTAACATCGCCATCCAAGCCATCATCCATCTGGAGATTAGAAGGATTTGAAAAGAGAACAGGCTTGAGCTTCAGGAAATCCCAGCTCTCGATGGCACAAAGCTGCCAAGGCCACCTCTAGAGGGACCTACAGCTCCCACTCCCCACACATCTTGTAGCCTTGGCTCTCCCCACCCTCCCTGCCCAACCTGAGCTGAATGTCCCAGCATTCTAGAGAACAGGACTGTGGTGAACTTACTCACATGAAGGTGAGTGGCATAACAGAATAAACAGTCCCCCACAGGGCACAGCAGGAACCCAAAGGAATCATTTTCAAATGTCTGTGGAAAGCCAGTTGGTTACACAGCAAGGAGTGCAGATTTGGATACTCAAGGCATGATTTGAAGTTAAATAAAGTAAGCATTGTTTATGAGAAGAATGCTCCTTTCTGATGTACAACACAAAGGATCTCAGCTATTGAACAGATCTCATCTCTTATGCAAGTGAAATAAAGAAAAAAGGAGTTTAAGATCAGCTTCACTTCTGGATTTTTGTGGCTTTGAACATTATCTGAGCCTTAGTTTTCTCATCTGTGAAATGGAGATATGATTACCTCCCTGTGAGGTTCCTGCAAAAATGTCTGCAAACTTCTGAGCAGTCCCTGCTGTTTGGCAGACATTCAACAACTCTTAGCAAATAAAATCAACAATGATATGTAAAGGGACTAGACTGGACAATTGCCTTTGACACAATAAAGCATTAATTATTATTATGCTCATCAGAGGATACTTGGGTGATTTGCAAGGCATGCAATATCTATTGGTTAAAGTAATGAAAATTGCTGTGGCCAACAGTCCAGAGAAAAGAGAATATTGCTGAGTTCCTTTCTCAAAGAATTCCTTAAAGGACTGGGATGCAGCTCAGTGGCAGCATTTACCTAGCATGTGTGAGTCCTTGAGTTTGATCTCCCTCTGGTACCCCTTTTCCCAAGAAAAGAATCTCTTACATTCTAGGAAGGCATAAAAAGAAACTCATACATCCTAGACGCATGCACACACACATACACACACACACACACACACACACACACACACACACAAAGTACACTGGAGGAATTAAACATAGGACTTTGCACATAGCTAGGTAAGTGCTCAACTACAGAGCTATATCCCCAGACCTTTTTTT
>NW_008329666.1:2468006-2468994 GCF_000622305.1 Nannospalax galili
TTTCTTTCTTTCTTTCTTTCTTTCTTTCTTTCTTTCTTTCTTCTTTCTTTCTTTCTTTCTTCCTTCCTTCCTTCCTTCTTTCTTTTTTTTTCTACTCTAACACTACCCCTCTGGGGCTTTTTGCTACTCTAACACTACTCCTTTGAAGAAGTAACCCTAAAATCTTTTAGGGATTAGGTAAGAGCTCCCAAATATTTTGTCATTTTTGGCCTTTGGAACGGAGTATGTTGCTAAGAGGCCCAAGGACATTTTGAGTTTTAACCAAGAAACTGGCTACTTTTCTTTGTCCCCAGAACTTTTTTTTTTTAAAGATGGCTCAGTGGTTAAGAACACTGGTTGTTCTTACAGAAGACCCAGGTTCGAATCCCAGCACCCACATGGCAGCTAACAACTGTCTCTAACTCCAGTCCCAGGGGATCTGACAGCCTCTTCTGACCTCCACGGGCATTCCAAAGGAATATTAATAACTGATTACTGCTAAATGAGGAACAGCTGACCATCCTAAACAAAGACCTCTAGATATGCTGACTAGATTCACCAGATGGACAAGTACTGGGGAACGGCTGGGGTGCTGACAACACAGCGGACAGTAGCAGGAATAACAGAGTATAAGGGCTCTAGTTGGAGGGATGAGGCTATGGGAGGGTGCCATCTGGGAAGTGGGTGTATAGATGGATAAGATTGTTTGGGATGTTCTGTGTGATATACACACAAAAAAATCAACAAATTTTTAAAATGAGTTATATTTGAGGAGGAAGCATAAAAATTTATGTCATGTTAATTAGTAGAGGTGATAAACATTACCATTGAAATCTACCCAATGACTTTATATTCATACACAGGGGCCAAGGATCCGAGTGCAACCAACTGTGACTAGTAATAATCAGATACATACAGATTAGAGATGCATGTGCCAACATCTAAGTGTTATGAGTAAAAACAATGAGTCTTTCTGTAAGAAACAGTATATTTTAAAATGAAATGGAGA
>NW_008329666.1:2469016-2470519 GCF_000622305.1 Nannospalax galili
TTCAATTTTATGTCTTATAGGGTTTATACTGAGTTCAATATTGTATAACTGTATTAATTCAACTGTGAACCTAAAAATTGTATAGCCATTTTTGAAAGAGATGTATCTTTGTTCTGGAAATTATGTTAAAGCTGTAATGAAATGCTTCTTCTAAAAAATCAAAAAAAATTTTTTTAAACCTTTAAAAAATTATTTTTTTTATTTTGAAAGTGTCCCGGAGTCACTGAGGTTGTCTCTGAACTGCTCTCTAGAACCTGTGATTCTCCTACCTCAGCCTCCCAAGTAGCTATAAATACAAGCCTTCACTACCAGGTCCAGCCATCCTACACATCTTTAAAGTAACCTCCTTAGCCTGAAGAGGGCAAAGCCTTAGAGCAGTGGGTAGTACACAAGGCCTTTGCAGGTGAGCGGCTGGACTGAAGGGCTGTGAGTCACAACTCTGTCTGGGATCAGGGTAGAACATGTGACCCTGGTGATAATTTATTTGATTCAAAAGCCAAACATCAGCATAGAATATTTTAGATACTTGTGTTTGCTTCTGAGATATCTACTTTGACTTTGTATAAAATGTAGCTTTCTATGCCAGCAGAAAACTATGTAAAAATACAGGAAATTTTCAATGAGACAGTCTCACTCTAATAGCTACCTTGACCACTGCCTGACAGCCCTTCTTTTGTGGGATTTTTTGAAGGGGCAGAAGAAGGTGAATTTGCCTCATCAGGCAACTGATTCAAGAGAAGTTTTTGTCTCCTTGATCAGACTTGAAAAAAGCCAGAGGAAGACCTCCAGTAAGGGGAAAGGGAACTGAACACACTACAATAAGGTTATGTTGGACACAGGACAGAGAATCTTTTATTGATGGTCTGAAGTTCAAACAGCACAAGGGGATATGGCTGATAAGTACTGGGGAATGACAGAAAAGAAGGAAGAGACTATTTATTGAATGCCTGCATGATGACTGTCACTGAGGACACAAGCTGGGCCCTATGTAAAAATTATCTATCTGCATAATAACCCTGTAACAGGTACTACCTACCTAAATACGCTAGGGCATAACAACAATAACAAAATACAGACTTGATGAGTTAAACAAGTTTATTTTCTCAGAGTTCTTGAGACTGGAGGTCTAAGACCAAGGTTGCTTTCCTCTGAGGGGCATCATGGAAAGGCACGCCCAGGAGTCCTTGCTTAAAGATAGCCACCCGTCTTTCTGCCTCTTCACATGGTGGAACCTATGTGTACATACATCCCTGATGTCTCTTCTGTGGATCCAGATTTCTCTTATAAGGACACCAGTTGGATTGTAGTAGGGGCTCACTAGTGGCCTTCTTTGAACTTACCTCTTTTTAAAAAATTGTTTTTTAATTCCTTTTTTAAGTTTCGTTTCCAAATATAGTCACATTCCGGTTAGGGCTTTAGTGTGTGTGTGTGTGTGTGTGTGTGTGTGTGTGTGTTGGGCATGCAATCTAGGGCCTCCAATCTGCGAGGAAAGTATTTTACCAA
>NW_008329666.1:2471154-2566554 GCF_000622305.1 Nannospalax galili
TCGTTCTCTCATTCTACCTTGTTTTGAGGTTGACCTCTCTTGTTTCTGTTGCTGTACTGCTAAGGCCAGCTGGCTCATGAGCTTCTGGCCAATTCTTCTGTCTCAGCCTCCATTCTCACCATAGGAGTCCTGGGCTTACAGACACATGCCACTGCATCCACCTTTTTATGTGGATTCTGGGAAATCAAACTCAGATTGTCAGGCTTGTATGGCAAGTACCTTTATGAGCCATCTCTCCAGTCTAAAGTTGGGCTTTAACATATGAATATTGGAGAGTCACAATTCATCTGCCTGCTGGAACTGATTCCATGTTAATGGTAAGGATTTTAAGATCTGTGTGTACAGTAAATGGTGAAGTAAGGATTTGAACTGAAGTCCATTTGACCTGCAAGTCCATTATTTTCACCATATGAAACTACCTCTAAAAGCTGATGCTTAGCGCAAAGATAGGAGGCTGACAGTGGCACAGTCATCCATATTTGCAGGCAACTGACATGTCTAGAAGGTCTGGGTGGGTGGTTTGCTTAGAAGCCTGCTTTGAAATACATAAGAAGCATAAAAGGCCTGTAGTTGTGGCTCAATTTACATTTTGTTCCTTAGTTTCTATAGAAAATTTCTCCAAGCAACAGAAAAATCTGTAATCTGCCCCTGCAGAAGCATATACCTTCCCTAGCTAATTATTTAAGACATTGTTCAAAGTAGTGGTCCTAAGTAATAGTGTACATGGCCTATGCCGAAATAGAAGCCCAGCATCTCTTGCAGTTTGTAATCCATCTGGTTTCCAGGCCCACAAGCTAGTGTAAGGTGTGGCTGCTGTCCCCACAGCCACCTAGCCTCCTTCATGGAGGGGAAGGAGGGGGCCCATGGCAGGTAATGAATCAATAACACTCAGCCAATTCCCTGGATTCTGTTGACATGCATGGCCAGTTTCATCTTGTGATTAATTACACTTCTTTTTGCAGGAGGATTAATTCACTTTTGTGGAGAGCTTTTCTGATTTTTCTGCTATTAAAAAGCCAATCTCAACAATCCCCTTAGCTCAGAAGGAATGGAATCTGGTTCAGTGTGGCTGATCAAAATGTCAAAATCTATGGCTTTTAAAAAGAGAGTGGTTACAAGCAGAAGGTTATAAAAGTATGTGAGTGAGTGTGTATGGTTGTAGATGCATACATATACATGAACACGAATATACACCTTTTACAATTATGATATTTCATATTAAGGATATAGGTATGTACCTTTTTTGTGGTTGTCGCCTATTTCAAAAAGCCTACTAAATTAAATGTACAAGCAAATCAGATACTGCACATTTCAGATAATAATATACTCAAAAAAGAAGAGCAGATAATTAGAGACATATTCACAATTAGACATAACTCTCTTCAAACAAAGAACAACCCCCCAGTTAATTAGTGTTTGTCAAGCACTTTAAAATCATGTAATTCAACACTAAGCATTCCCACATAAAGATAGGAAGACAAAGAGTTGGTGGGGAGAGAGTCTAGGCTGGTTTGAGGTCTGGCTTTGCTCAGCTACTCATCAAATTTTCTGAAGAGGGAGGGAAATCACCATGTACACACACAGTAGCTGGAACTAATTTTCCTTTAAAAACTATTTCTCTGTCTCTTCCCCCCATTTTTCTTTATGAGTGAAGGGGGAATAAATCTTCTGAAAATCATTTCACAGGAACAGTAACATCGATTCTTAATTATTAATACCGTGATCTGTTATTTATTCAGCATCGTCAGTGCATTAGATGTTGTCCAAAACTAGATAGTTTGAAGCCTTTTTTTTCTTGGTCTTTTTGAGACAGGGTCTCCCTGTAGGCCCAGCTAACCTGAACATCAATATGTACACTAGGCTGGCCTTGAACTCACAGTGATCCACCTGCCTCTGCCTCCCAGGACTGGGATTAAAGGAGCATGCCACCAGGCAGAGAGTTTGAAGTCTTGAATCAAGGTATCTCACTTTAAAAATATGGATCTTTAACTGTTTTGTCTTGTTTTGAGGGTCAGTTCTTTTGTTGTTTATTTTGCGTGTCTGTGCATGTGTATGTGTATGCGTATGCATGTGTGTGCATGCATGGGTATGTGTATGTATAAGTATGTATTTGTGTGTATGAATGTATGTATGTGTGTATGTGTGTGTCCATGTTTAATGCACTTAGGAAATAGGCTGGATAATAGGATGTTATTTACCTTTAATAGAATGTCTTCCTAGCCTTTGGATTTTCAAAGTTACTAGTCAGGTAAGAGCAGATTATTTATGTGTGAATCAAAGACTCCAATCTAGGAAATGGACCCTGAAGAATGTCACATCTAAATTATTAGATGTGGCTAGGAAGACATTCTATTAAAGGTAAATAACATCCTATTATCCAACCTATTTCCTAAGTGCATTAAACATGTACACACACACACATACATACATACATACATTCACACACAAATACATACTTATACATGCATGCACACACATACACATGCACAGACAAAGCAATCCATGCGGCTGACCAAGCCCTCATATTTGAACAGACAACTCTATTAATTTTATATACTCAATTATAAGCTACATACATATACTACGGTACTGATATATTATGATTAATATAAAGCATTCAGAAGAGAAAATTTTGAAGATACTATAAAGTATTTTAAGTTGACTTTTGCTTTATTGTCCTATTAGGAACAAAGAAGTTCATGCTCACTAAAAAGATACTGCTACTGACAACATTTCTAAACTAAGGATAATGCAATAGAATATGCTCTGCTATTATTGTTTTAAATGTTGGTTTGGTATTTTGTGATACAGGGATTTGAAAGTCTGATGTAGCTATCGTGGCTGCTATTGCTAAGAAAGATGCTTCAAAAATATGTCCATCCAAATATTAGGGAAAATGCACTGTTGGCCGCCTTTAAAAATCATGAAACTTATAAATCATGAAACTTCTTAATTCCACCCACTAGTTTTGTAAAACTTTTTGTTGAAATTCACTAGTAAATTTCATTTTTTCTTCTCTACCATTTGTCCTTGCTAACAAATTGGAACTTAACTGCATTTTTATTTAATAAGTGAGTTCTGCAAAATACACCAAACTGCTCTAAAATCAGTCTTGAAATTCAATTACTACATTTTCTAAGTTTACAATGTCATGATATTTAAAGACTTCACGCTCAGACGGCTTTGCAACAAAAACAACATTAATGATGAGAACGTTTGGGGGCATTATTTTCAAAATACTTTCTCTGTAGCATAAGTTTTTGTTTTCCAAAAAAGACCCGATTTCTTCCCTTTAAAAAGCAATGATCTTTAATCCCAGCAGATGGAGCTCTGTGAGATCAAGGCCAGACTAGTCTACATAGCAAATTCCTGGCCAGCTAGGGGCTGCAGGAAGACCCTGTCTCCCCCCAAAAAAAGATGGGGCTGGAAAGATGGCTCAGCACCCACATGGTAGCTAACAACTGTCACCCCAGCTCCAGGGGATTCAACACCCTCTTCTGGCCTCCATGGGCACTGCATGACAAGGATATACTTACATGCATCCAGGCAAAACATTCATACACATTATAAATAAATATAAAAATTAAAAAGCAATGATAGTTTAGCTGACTGATTAAAAGCCTTCATTTGAAGCCCATTATTTCCTTAATTAATTGATTATGAGGAAAGCACTTCCTTTGTCTGGGCTTCTATTTCCTCATCTCCCCATGGAATCAGCTGTCTGTTTCTGCCTTCTAAGCCTGTGCAATGGATGAGTCATGACTTAGCCCACCTAAAGCAGAATCCTTTCTGGCTCATACATACAAATGGAATCTGTTAAGTTGTGGGATTTTGTTGTTGTTTGTTTTTTAAATGTCTTAAGAGGTCTATTACCTAGACCTACAATAGCTATTTATTGTCACAGGAAGATAGCATAATTATATATGTCTTTTGTTAAAACAAATGAAAAACCACAACTTTGACTATTTTATCTTACTCTCAATATAATCCACAAATCTCTTTTGACACATTAAAAATGACATAGTAATCCTGTTTTGTTCAAATTATGATAAAGATTTTACTATTATATAATTCTATTTAAGGTAATGTAGTCCAGAAATTTTGTTAACAAAGCCCAATTAAACTACAATACATGGAAACATTGTGCTATAAATGAACAATATACTGTTACAGTCTTTGTTGTTAAAGGACTCTAGCCCTTGCTGGGGTATCCTAGGCTGTCTGATTCACTAGACATCAACCACTAATAAACTTGCTTTCCAACTCTTTGTCTTTCTTCTTTTTCATTAGATGAAGTATAAAAACACGTACAGGAGACTACATTTCTCTTCTCCCTTCCACTGTGGAGTCCACTGCTCTGGTCTATCAGTTTCTTAATCAGGATGCTCTGGATTCTACCACAGCTACTAAATAAGACTCCTTGGATGCAGCCTGCTGCTCCTCCAGCTCCTAGCAGGCATTAGCCTGGCAACTCAATACCTATCTACACTCCCAGCAAGGGTGGTTCCTTGATCATACCTTTGACAGATGGCCACCTTTTTAAGAACTTCAGCTGACAAAGAGCTAATTATGTTCCAGTATAGTGTGTCTCATTTTGAGAATCCTGTATTACCCAAAACATGTTCCACTTTCCTGTAGTCTTACCCACTACTGTAGTGTGTTGCTCTCTGCTGGTCACAGAAACCAAGTCACCATTTCTATCTCCCATTCTCCCTCTCTCCACCCTACATCTTTAAATCAGCCCTTACTTGGTTCAGTGTCTACAATGTTTTTCCCATTCTGAGTCCCCTCTTCTGGCTGCTCCTACTTGGACATGATGCTCCAGATCCTGCTTGTCATCAGGCCAAGTCAGAGAGTTGTAGGTGAAAGGAACCTTCTGATTGAAGCTACAGTAGCTTTGTTAATGCCAAAGACATTCATCATCACCAGACTAGGTTTGCCTGCTCTCTGTTTGTGTCTTTCATGCAGAAAAAAAAAACTTTGGTAATTGAGTTGAAGAATTTTCAGACTCTTCAAGACATTTCGTCTGTATCAAGATATCTGCTTTGCATCTTTATCTTAGTCTTCTTTCTTCCTCTAAAGAGAGGATATTGGAACAAATACTGAGCCATATATAAGCTGATACCAACACAGGCCAGCTCTGCTCTACAGTCTTCGGGGGTTGAATACTCCTTAACCTTCCTAATAAGATGAGAATACTAGTGCCTACCCTACTGATCTCAAAAAGTTTTAGTGATAATTAAGAGAGTTAGCTGGGTGTGGTGGTTCATAGTTGAAATCTCTGTTCCTCCCAAGGAGGCTGGGGAGTGCTTGGGAGGATTGCAAGGACTCAGGACCAGCCCGAGTTACAAATAGTGAACTTAAGGTCAGCCTAAGATACAACTTGAGAACCTCTGCCCCCAACCCCCAAAAAGAACTAAATGAGTTAGAGATTTTAAGAGTCCTTAAAAAGTGTACACATGCACACAGTTATTATTATTATTGCTATTATTATTGTGCAACCTCTAGGCACTAAATAAATATTAAAAAGAAAATGAAACATATAAACATAAAATAAATGACAGAACACATACTGAATAATGACAAGAAAGGAGGATCAGAAAAAAAGATAAGACATAACATCAATTCAAGCTTTTGGCACCTAAAGCCAGTATCTGTCACTGATGACAACACAGGACAAATCACAATGCTTTCTGTTCAGTGTAGTGTTTAAAGAATGCAAGACTTATTTTCTGGCAAGGAATCATATCACCTGTGATTTCCATAGCTCTGCACAGTTAATGAGGCATCTAGTAGCACCTGTTCAGAATTTGCTCAGGAAGAAATATAATGGGTAAGAGGCAGGAGCTAAAAGAGGAGGCCCACATTCATCAATGCACATTGCTAGTCTTCCAGGGACAACAAAATATTTAACTACCGAGCAGCAAATCCCATTTGACTGTTTAAGTAAGAGGCAATGATTAATATCAAGCTAAAAGTATGTTCCATCCCACATTTTATCATATAAAAAACACTAGTGGCTTATGTATGAATTAAAATTGCTCTCTTACCAAGTTCTCCATTCTCCCATGAAATAAGCAACATAGGATGTTTACTCCTGTGCATTTAGGCATCCATCCATTTATTCAAACAAACATCACATAAGAGAATAGTCTATGCCAGGCTTCATTCAACTATAGTAAAACTAAGAGACAAATAACCTTGCAGTCTGGGCATAGGAAACTTGATGGTGGTGTTTGAGAAGCACAAGTATGTTAAATCACAGGTTGGCAGCTCAGGGTGTAGTGGACTGACAGGTGATCAGTCATGACTCTGTAATAGCTCTGAGAAAACACGCTGTCATATTTAAGTACTAAGGGATTTAGTGCAAGGAATTGGGTGCTAACAAAATCTTTGGAAGGTTAGAAGAAGCAAAATCCTAAGATAATACTTCAGAACAACAGCCCCCATGGGAGATGCCTTCCATGGAATCTTCAGGAGGCCTGGGAATCAAGATGTTTGCCAACGCAACCATTGGTCCCAGGAATATACCTCATTTGCAACTCTCCATGGATCATAACTCTTAGTTCCCATTACTTCCTTACTTGGGAGTGGGAAATTGGAACAAAGGCTAACAGATCAACATTGTTTTCATTAACTCAGGTCTGAATTTTTCAGTTAGAGGAGCCCTAAGTCATACCAGGAAACTTAGCTGCAAGGGAATCTCTTTCCAACATCTGCAGTGGAGGGATACAAGGGAGGGGTTGGCAGAATTGTAGTTGAAGTGAGCCCATAAAACTTTCTTGCTCAGAAGAAAAATAGATGGAGAAATCCTTGGGTAGGGATGAAGGGATATGCTAAAGACAAGCAGAGCACAGCATGCACATGAACCCAGGACCCCATTTCAAAAGTCCAATTAGTATTGGTCATTGTTGGTACTGACATTTAAATACTAAAGTCAGATCCATGCAAGTATGGTATTCTGGTAGACTACAGATGAACTCAGAGTCAAGAGAGAGCAATGCAACAGTGTTCTTCCTAGTTCTGCCACTAATAATGTCCCTTGGGAGGTCACTTAGCATCTCTGACTTCAGTTTTTCCATTAATAAGATCATGACAATTTCCATGATTCCCTGCTAAGAGAAATTAACAAGAAACAGAAACATCAGAACTTATCATTTTGAGGTAAGTAGTTGCACACGCAAAAGTTAAGCAGCCTATTGAATGGAGTAAAGGGGGAATCTGCATGGTTTTTGTATGGACAGTTTCCTTTTTGCCAATAAATTCCTTTCCCACTAATACAATACTTCAATTTTGTTAGGATAATTTGAGCATAGGGGCTATTCAACAAACATTCAGATAGCCAATAAAAGTGAAATAATTATGGGATTCTGTTTTCTTTGGAAATTCATGTCTCCTTCCTCTCATGGCATGTTACAGAAACCTCAAATCATGCAGCACATGCTTACTGGCTAGGTAAACAGATGAGAGAGCCAGAGCTTTGCATTCCTTGCCAGGCATTGCGCTCAGCCAAGGTGAGTGCCTGGCAAGTAGAGTAGGCTTCCTTTAGCGGTGTTCATGAATATATAATTCATCTAGTCACAATAGATGGTTTTCATGCAGTTTGGGAAGCCACATGCTATTTCCTCCCTATAATGACCTCCTCTACTCTGCTTAGAGGCTCAGCAGCTGTTGAAGGTCAAAGTACTACTGAGTTGCAGCACACAGGCAGTGGAGACTATGTGCACAAAAATTACCTGCAGGAGCATAGGAAACATGACATGGCAAAGTGACCTGAATGCCCGCCTCCCAACCAGTAGGAAAGATAAGTTCAAGAAGTAAGCTATGAAATATATAATTAGCTACTACTGCAATCATAAACCATTCACCTGTAGACTCTTATCATCTGCCTATAAGAGTCAATGATAATCAAAGAGGAGAACAGTGCTATGCCAAGTTGGTATACAGCTACAAATATCCTGGGAATAGAGCCATTGTGACCAAAAACATGTAAATAGGTAGCTTCAAAGTGATAATCTACTTCACCATAGTAGACAAGCAACAGTAGAGAAAGTAACTCTAAGTTTTCAGTTTTTTCCAGATGTCTTTTCTTCATTTGCATACATATGTATATACATACGCATACATACACATGCATTTATACACGGGCACATAGATACACATGCTCAGAAAGAAAATGTCATAAAACACCTTAATTAATTAACAATCTCAAAATAAGAAATATGAACATACTATAATTGAATTGTCACCAGCAGTACAAGAGGGCAATATCAAAGTTTCCTTGTACTTGGGAGTTTTTCTTATATTAAGTTTCTTTTATTCTACCAAGTTTATGCCACTTCCTCCTATCTTGTCTTTTTGACTAATAAGAATAACCGATCCCTACTTTCTTTCTACAGTTCATATCTGCCAGCATACTGTTATCCTTCAGCCTTCCTGCTTCTTCCCAGAAATGAGTCACCACTCATGGTTTTACAAAGAACCTTTTAAGATTTATTGCCATTTTGAGAGGTTTTTTTTTTTTTTTTCTGAATCCTGGCCAATTTGACTTGCTGCTAGAAAAAAAAAGAAAGAAAGGAAGGAAGGAAGGAAGGAAGGAAGGAAGGAAGGAAGGAAGGAAGGAAGGAAGGAAGGAAGGAAGGAAGGAAGGAAGGAAGGAAGGAAGGAAGGAAGGAAGGAAGGAAGGAAGGAAGGAAGGAAGGAAGGAAGGAAGGAAGGAAGGAAGGAAGGAAGGAAGGAAGGAAGGAAGGAAGGAAGGAAGGAAGGAAGGAAGGAAGGAAGGAAGGAAGGAAGGAAGGAAGGAAGGAAGGAAGGAAGGAAGGAAGGAAGGAAGGAAGGAAGGAAGGAAGGAAGGAAGGAAGGAAGGAAGGAAGGAAGGAAGGAAGGAAGGAAGGAAAGAAGAAAGGAAGGAAGGAAAAAAAAGAAATGTTTAAAACTCAAGAATGTTTTCCGTCTGCAGGGTGATGAGCGTCAAGGACAGCTGTATGACTAATTCAAGCAAGTTTCCCCCCCTCTATTTTAATCTTTTTAGTGTGTGGTAGCTATCAAGTGCATGGATAGAACTGAGATCATCTTTGGCTGTATCAAAATAAGGGTGTCAGAGAAGCCCAGCACCTTTTGCTTTGGCTGTATAATTGTCTTAAAGGGTTGTTGGAAAGACTAACTAAGGCAGGCAGAACAGAAATTATGGCAAAGAACTATGTGCAGAACTATGGAGCCTGCCCCGTGAGATAGGTGTGGACCAAAGAAACTTCAGAAGCATTCTTCCAAGGCCTTTAGATTCATATGAGTACCTTTCCAGAAGGGCAACTTCTCAACCTGCCGAGTTATCCAGATGGACTTGGTTCAAGGAAAAGAACCACTGATTCTCAAAGGCTGAGAAGGAACACAAGCTTCATCAAAAGACCTGCCTTCCCTCCACAGCCAGAGGGCAAAATCTGCCAGAATATGATGCCTGGGACAGGTAGGTTAGTCAGTTCCTTCCCTGATAGGGAAGAGCATTATCCAGCCATTCCAACAAACAATACATTCAAGACTCACAAAGTAGGGGAAGACCCTAGTGGTCTCTTGCCCAAATATCCACCACCTCATAATGGTTACAAGTCTCTCAATCTCTTGATAGTTGTTTTTTGCTTCATTTTTGCCTAAGCAGCTTCAATGCCCGTGAAGCTCCTATGAGGGAGATGAACGTTCCCACAGAGACATGATGTATTAGCCACAAATAACACCTTTGCCCACTGCAAATTTTGTCACTTTCCTTGATCTGCTTACAGGAACTAAAAAAAAACTGTTATTAATTATTCTAACTATTTGCCAGTTACTTAGGTTTTAAGGAGGCTTTTATGTGCTTTAAAATCACATTTGTGTTAAATACCAATGTAAATGAACCGCAGGAATGAGCAGAAATGCTGTAGTGCCTGAGTATTTTCACAGAGATGGTTGTTCCTCCCCCACTTCAAGCTATTTTACTCTGAGGACATTAAGCCATTATTAAGATTATCTTCCCATCAGGCCTCAAGGACAGATTTAATTTTGTACAATTCAGACTTGATGGCTAATAGCAATAATGCTGAACACAAACATCTGGACTTGCTATAGGAAATCATTTCCTTCATTGTGAGCTGGGGGCCCACCTGAGTGAAGGGTGGAAAGAGTGCCTCAGTCTCCAATGCAGAAATAAAATGCAAAGGCTTGCTGTGAAGCAAGAGACACTGACAAAAACATAGAACTTCAAAGAGCATTCTCCACCATCAAAGTCATCGTCTATGTGCAATTTTTATATTTAGAAAATGCCAGGGCAAGAGAGGTGGAATACATGCTTTTTTGTTGTTGTTCTTTTGTCTTAAAGTAGCTCACAAACACCTATAATACAGCTAAAATCTTGCACTGCACCCTGGAAAGGCTGACAGTACCAAATGACAGGGCAGATTTTTCGTAATTATATTTTACATTCTAATCCAAGTCCAACAAGGTGGGGAGACGGTTGCTAAAGCCCCAGACAAGAGATTGGGAAACCAACATACATCCAAATATCTGAAGGCGGAGGGGGATGTCATAGTGTTCAATGGTGTTTTTCTCAGTTTTCCAGTCTCCATCAAATTGCTCTCTGGAGACCTTCTGTGATTATACCTTTCATGTCAGTGACCCCAACATAGGGCCCAAGAGTGCCTCGGGGGCTCTATTTGTGACTTGCCTCCTCATTTCCACCATCAAAACACTAACAAACACATGTAGAGCTGGCTGGCAGAGTAAAGCACCACCATGAGTACTGAAGGGAGAAATTTTGCATCTTACTCTGTAAGAAAAGCACTTTAAACCCCTTTATTAGTCCTTTCATCCATCCCACTACTAAATTTCTTGCCAGTTATAAGCATCCTAATTGTCTAACCTCCCATGATTTTTCTGATTCTTCTTATCTCTCTTCCTGTTATAGGTTCAGTTATCTTACTTTTGAAGACAACATACCAAATCCCAGTCCCTGTAAATGTGTCTTTATTTATAAATAGAGATGTAAGCAAGTTACGATGAAGCCATTAAGGTGGACACTAATCCAATATGACAAATATTCTTTATAAGAAAGAGATGTCAAGGCATAGGGAGGATGCCGTATGATAACAGGGACAGAGCTGCAAACCAGGAACAGAAGTTAAGAAGAGGCAAAGAAAGATTCTACAGGGAGCCTCACAGAGGGTGCAGTCGTGCTCATAGTTTGATTGCCAACTTCTAGTCTCCAAAATGGAGAGGATAGATACCCGTTGTTTTAAGCAACCCAGTTCGTGTTGCTTTGTTATGGAAGTCCTAGGAAATAAATTCTCTCTCCCTCCCTCTTATTTTCTCAACGGAGATATTTAGCATCCCTTTTATTGTCTTGTCATTTACCCTTAGATCCTCATCTTTGACCCACATGTTGCTGAATGCGATTTCCTGAATAAGGACAGCTCCTTCCTTAAAAGAAATTCTGGGGCCAAAGATTAAGAAAAAAAAATGGTTTTTCTCCACATTATACCATTATGATGTATTTACATTGGAAAAATCAAAGTGCCCATATTAAATCTGAAGGTCTAAAATCTACTAAACTACAAATTGACTATTATTCTTCATAAAACAAAGAGCTTTGCTTCACCTGCATTGTCAACTTCCCACTGTAGGTAGGGATGAAGACAACCATGCTTGTCAGAGCTGTAGAAGCTGTCATGAAGTGGTCTCAACCTTCCCTCCACCTTGTCCTGTAGCACTCCTTCATTCCTGCTCTCCACACCACACTGCCTTCTTTCAGTTCCTCATTTTCAACACATACTCCCTCAGTCCTCATACCACAGCCCCAGTGCTGCTGCTCTCCAAGGACTCACTTGTCCTGAGGATGCCTGTCCCTGTCCCTCTCTTAGATAACTCTAATGGGTTTTCCATCTTGGCTCAAGAGTGAGGTCTTTGGTGACTCTTCCTGACTTCCCAAGGTAGGAGCCTGACCCCCCCCTCCCCCCCCCCCCCGACTACAGACCTTTATGGTAAGCACTGCTTCTCCTTAGAAATGTTTATTAGTTTTTCATTACAATAGAGGCTCTTTTAATTGAGCTCCTCAGGAACTTAACTGATGTTTTCAAATCCCTATATAACATGTATTGACTGATTGCCCACAGTGAGATAAATGCTTGTGGCTTCTCTCTGCCTGGTATCCCCATCACTTCTCCTCCCACCAGCTGAGTTCCATACTTACTCAGAGTGGGTTGTTTTGTTCTCAGACCTGTTTATGGCAGCTGTACTTGATTACTATAATTATAAGGTTTAATTAAGTATCACATAAACTGTTCAAATATGAACATAGAGTTGCTGTTTCTATGAAAGCTAAGTTAAATGCTTTATAAAGACCTGAAAAGGCAGGGAGTGATGGTAGGGGACTCTTCTTAAATTAGTTGTAAGCAAGACAAGTGCAAAAGACTAGTGGGGTGGATAATAAAAATCTAAATGAATTCAAATTACTTCACCGGCGTCTTCAAGTCTTTCCTCTATTTTAAAGCAGCTGAAAGTGGAAATTGTACATAATATGTGTAATTTTAAATGAGCTTTATGCAAAAAAGATGGGGTAAAACTTCAATTACTGGACCAGTCCTCTAAAAATAAAGTATCTTAGCTGTATCAAATTTGGCAAGTCTATATTTACATGTTTTAAGTAAAATATATACATATATTTCCTTTCTACTTTCTTTTTCACTGAATGAGACTTTCACAAAAATTATCCCTTTGCTTTGTTTTGTTGTGTTGTGTTTTGTTTTGTTTTGCTTTGAGACAGGGTCTCACTATGTAGCCCAGGCTGGCCTCCACCTCTCCATCCTCCTGCCTCAGTCTGACATTGCTGAAATACTGGCATGCATCACCAGGCTCAGCAGTAAATACTTATGAACATGGTCATTCAGTTAACATTAATCAATCTCCCTTACTAGACTGTGGGTTCCACTATTAGGGGTAAACATGTTTAACAGTGGGTTTCAGTGCTTAGGCTGGTACAGAGTAGGTAAACAGGAAGTATTATTCTGAATAAAGATAATTTCTCTTTTTTAAGTTGTGCAGACATAGCAGACAAAACAGCCAAATATTCAGCATATCTGTCTAAAGGAGGGTCAAATTTGGAAAAAAAAAATATATATATACTTAAAAATTCCTCTAAGCAGTAAGTTGTTAGACATGTTTGCACACAGCATGTTAGGGTATGTTTGCAAACAGAAGCTCTTTCTGAGTTGGCTGCCCTGTTTGTGTGAACACGGCTCCCTGGACGATGTAGATCAGCACCAGGGAGCCAGGGAGATGCTTTTTACTCTCCTCCCTTCACACTGTGAGAAATCTATGCTCTTCCATGATCCAGCATTAGTGAAGATAACAGATGGGCTTAATCCATAAAAATGAAAACCTTTCCCCATTTCAAATCCATTTCTTGCCTCCCTGGGTAAAACAAAACTTTCCCTCAGGAAATGATGTAAATATCCTCATGCTCAAATACTCACAGCACAAAATATTGCTGTGAACTAAACCATAGTTCCTTTCACTCGCATTTAAAAACATAAATGAGGTAGAAAAATACAGACAGGAGTGAGGAAATGCTTTCCTGTTTCATTGTGATCTTCTTTCCTAAGTTTCAATTTCCCTATCTGTAAAATGGGATGACGAAAATGTACATTCTATCTTGAAGAATCATTGTGAAGAATGAACAAAACCCTCGAAACACTACAAATAGTAATAAAATGTAAACTGTAAAAAAACAGATAATACTGTTACTGCTACTACAAGGTCTCCTACAGCCCATTTCCTCAACAGCTTCAGTCCCTGCCCTTTTTCTTTTTGGCTGTCAGGCTACACATTGATTCATTTCCTTTAGCACTGACACAAGCAATCTTCTGTTATTACATGTGAAAGGAAGTTGGAGGCTACTGATTTTGGAGTTGACAAAAATGGTCTGGCTCCAACAAACCTTCTGGTGAGATCCACAAGACACTCAAACATCATCTCACCCCACAGCTTTTTAACACAGATAAAGAGGCCAGAGTCAAGGCCCCTGTGAAAACTGTAATTTCATTGCCAGTGTGGATTTAAACTTTAACAGCTTTGGTATCCATCTGTAAAATGTCATTTCTGTTGGTTCCATCTTACTAGCTCAAACAATAGAAAAATCACACATCCACCTCTGTAAACGTCTACAGTCTCTCTATAATGTATGGGCACTCAAGCTGTACTAATTTATTCTACAATTACTTTTATTTTTTAGCATTTTTATTTGACTCTTATTCTACATAATTAATGGTGTTTACACAGAAAGGTTGTTTAACTAATGTAAATGGCATAAGTGAATTACTTGAGCAAGGCTTAAAACAAGCATTTTTCTTCTTTGAAAAATTTTTCCCTCTCTTCCTAATGTCTGGACAAGAGTTTTTAAGTGTCAAAAGGGATACAGAAATCAAGTTTCTGAGGACCATTCTCTCCTGGTGTAACAGGCTTAATGATTCTGTTTCCTACAGTGGTTGACATGGGAGTAGTCAACAGTGGCCCCGAGGACCCAACGCATCCTGGACTCAGAAGCATGTCTTTTCTTTGGGAGGTTGCCACTGTTTTTTGTTATGACCTTAAACATAACCCAATATCTGGCCCTTTCAGATAATTTCCTGCAGTTTGCAGTACTTGCAAAGAAAGACTGATGAGATTTTTTTTTTTTAAATGTTGCTCTTCATAAAGACCAGAAAAACACCAGGGAAGAAACGCTCCCAGGTCTCTGAATACATGTGCCATCACATCACCCAACTGTAGCAATTACTTGAATAACCCCTCTTAGTCAAAGTCCAAGCTATATGCTCTTTGAGTGTCAGTACAAATCTAGGCTACTGTAAAATAGGGCAGGTATGACAATCACTACCTGCCAAGATGTTATTTTTCTCAAATATTCTGAAGGGAAAGCTTTCATACCAATAGCCATTTCTGTACTCCTGTTTTCTCAGTGGCAAAGTCAGGGGAAAGAGTGAAGACACCTCCTCCCACACCCATATGCCCAGCCCTTATAAGGCCTTAAACAGAAGCCTGATTCCAAGTCATTTCTGGAAGAACAGATAGTATGCCATCTAAAGTACCCTTGACTTATCTCAGGCGTTACAGTCCAGCCCTTCCCAGCAGGCTTTCTCTAGAGTAAGTTGAAGCCTCAGAGAAGACCATTAAGCTAACAGAGCCTTATGATCTAAGGATAAAACCAAGTTTCTGACATAACAAAACACACGAACTGCAGCTTCTATCCAGTGCTATCCAAATTCTCAAAACTAAGACTAGAATTGGAGTCCACATCTAGAGGGCAAGATATAGGCCAAATGTCTATGACAAGCATATTCTGAATAAACATAATGATACAGACCCAGTGTTATATAAAGACCCTCAGTCTTACTTTCAGATCATTTGAAACATACTAAAAGCTGTGAACAGCCCCCATTTAATAATTTTTCTATAAAAGAAACTTGTAATTTTGGTTTTGAAATTATTTGGCTAAAATAACTAACAATTATGCTGCAATTTCCTAGGCCTCATCACAGTGTAGAAGCTCTCACTTGATGAGAGTATCTCGCCTAAAATTTGTTTTCAAATATGAAGAAGTTATAACAAGGCTAAATCCAGTCATTAGCGAAGCTTATTACAACATTTTACTTTGTGACCACTGAATAAATGTTTACAATTTTACTGTGGCCATTTGAGGGGGAAGAAAACAATCATTTTCTCCTGGTAAAGCCCTATAAATTTCCTCAAACAAAGGTCCTGTGCTCAGCACTAGGAACTTGGAATTCTGGGCCTAGAAGTCAAACGGTCATCTAGGATAACAGCCCTATCCCAAGGTGACTGGGCTCTGAAAACAGTGAATTTCTAGGATTCACAGCCATTTCATGACAATCCCACTTTTAAGGGAAACACTATGTACAGATTCCAAGCCTTGTGCTATATCTTAACAACCATATAACTGCCCAAGAAATTCTTACTAATTAAACTCAAACTCTGCAAATGAATGAACTTTTGACTTCTTAAGGAAATGTGCCTTTAACCAGTGCTAGAAAGCTTTCATTGTGGCCTTTGAGAAAACTATTTTCTTTTTCAGTTTGTGAAATCAGATTTCATAAATCCAACTGATTCTGTGAAACTTCATTTTCCAACTATATGAAAATTGGAAACTGATCTGGGATTACATTTCTAGGAAGCTTTATGGCTCCACAAAACATCCAATACATATGCTCTATCAAGATGCTTATAGCTAGACACAAGATTACTTCTTTTTGAATTAAAAAAATTAATATTATGTATATGTGTTTGCCTGCATGTATGCAAGTACACGCATATGTGCCATGCCTCAGAGACCAGAGGTCAGTGTTGAATCCCCTGGAACTGGAATTATGGATACTTGTTAGCCGCCACATGGCTGCTGGGAGCCAAGCCCAGGTAGTCTGAAAGAGCATCCAGTGCTCTTAACTACTGAGCCATCTCTCCAACCCTACAAGGTTACTTCTTAAGAGATACTTTATTAGTGCTTGTGCTAGATAGCTTTAGTTGTCAACTTGACACACCTGGGTAGAGGAAGTCTCTATTGAGGAATTGTCTCAATTGGTCCAGACTGTGGCCATGTCTGTGGGGTATTTTCTTGATTGCTGAGTAATGCAGGAGGGCCCAGCCCACTGTGGGCAGTGCCACCCATGGGCAAGTTGTCTTGTGATGTATAAGAAAGAAGACTGAGCATGGGCCAAAGGACCAAGTCAGTAAGCAGTATCCCTCCATGGCCTGTGGGCTTTAGCTCCTGCCTTCAGGTTCCTGCCTTGGGCTTCCTCATTGATGAACTGCAACTCGAGAGATGTAAGCCAAAGAAACCCTTTCCTCCCTAAATTGGTATTGGTCGGAGTGTCTTGTCACAGCAATTGAAAGCAAATCAGAACAGTACTCTATTAGTAACTGTTCAAGAGTGACATTTCCCCCTCAGAAAGATTACATCTTATCAGAGTGTATCAATAAAAAATAATCATAGGTGGTTTACAGTGCCTGAATTCTCTTTTGGGACTGTCAACAAATGCTGAAGTGGTAAATATGAACTTGAAAATTCTACTTTCAGAATGTGCTCTCTGCCAATATCACATAATCAGTGTGGTTTGTTTTGGGGATTCATTACTGGCCTGTTTTCTTTTTCTAAACACTGAATAGACATTGAGTGTGATAAACCCACAGATACTGGCAGCAGTCAGTATGAGATGGAATTTCAATCTGCCACTTTCCATCTATGAGAATTTGGGCAGGTTATTATTTCATCATGTGTAAAACGGTACTTAAAAATTGTTTTCAGGATTAAACAAGAATTTCAAAGCTTTGGGTAAATAATAAATACTGGTTTCAGGAGCTGGGGAGATGGCTCAGAGATTAAGACCACTGGCTGCTCCTATAGAGGTCCTGGGTTTGGTTCCTAGTATCTACATGGTGGCTAACAACCGTCAAAAACTCCAGTTGCAGGGACTCCAACACCCTTTTCTGGCCTCCAATGTCCAGTTGAATTTACATACAAGCAAACACTTAAACATATAAAATATAAAATCCAAAAAAATTAAAATAAATACTGGTTTCAATTTTGTTATAATTATTACCCATCATTTCCTCACTTCTTAGGATACCAGCAAGGGGGCCAAGACTGTGCAGTTGCCTCCTGATTTCCCTGTTTGTCCCTCCTATACTAAATCATTACAAAAGCGACCACAGCAGCTCTTTCCTATACAGGGACAGTCATAGAAAGCCTTCCAGCTGCCCCTAGCACAAGCTTGCCCCACCCCCAACCCCACCTAGCCTTTCTCAGGCTTTAACTCTCCAGCGGCTTTTCACTTCTCTTTCCCATTCTCTTCAGGCTTCATTCTAGTCAATTGTCTGTACATGGTCCTTGCTGTGCTCCTTCAGCCTAGAGTTCTGTTCCTGTCTCAGTCAGGTTTGTCACATCCCAGCCCCAAAGCTACCTATTTTAAATAGTTCACACTCCTATCTTTTGATGTCATATTTCTTCTCCTCAAAATGTTTAGGTCAAATTTTCCTAATGTCTGCCTTGCCTACAAAATTATAAGGTTGTTAAGTTTGGGGAGGTACGACTGCCAGTTTTGCTCATCCTGTTCTTTATAACCTAGTTCAACCCCAATCCAAAGGAGGAGGAGGACAGAAACCATTACCTTAAGAAATGAATACATGCAGAGAGAGGTTAAAATGACCTGGACTACACAGTCTCGAATGACCGGCTCCCACCCCTAGGGTTGGTTATCAAATGGTTTCCTTTTATCTTTTCTTCCTCCCTTCCTTTCTCCTTTTTACTTTCCTCTTTTCTTTCTTTTCAATATATTTTGGGTTGCTCTTGGGGTTGGCCTTGGTCTTTACGTCTCATACTAGCGACTCAGGCTCTGCCTGCCCGCCTAGGAAGACGATAGGATCTAAGAAGACGCGACACCAGCCAGCAGGGCGGCGAGCGCGGGCCGGAAGTGCGGCGCGCGGCGGAAGTGCGGCGGGCGGAAGTGGCGGCCTTGCGGCCTGGCTGAGGTGGGCGACGCGCTGGCTCTCTGGGCTCCCGGGGCCGTTCCGGCAGAGGAAGGTGCGATCCCTACTCAGAGCCGCGGGGTGCGGGTGTCCATGGCCTTCCGGGCATTTCATTGAGCCGGGACCGCCCGAGGAACTTCCCAACGCGGCGACCGCGCTCCGGTGGTAGAATAAATGACGGAAGGGCAAGGCAGCGCTGCAAAGAAAGCATCTCAACTGTATGCTGCGCCCAGTGATTCGCAGATGCTCCGGCCCCGGTTCACTTGAAGGCTATGAAGTGCGTGGGATAGGACGCTCGACAGCCTCCTGAGTTGACGTCCTTTTTAAATAAATGATTTTGAGCAGCCACGTTGACCTTTAATTCAGGTGAAAAGGTGCAGGAGGGAACACTGTGAGTGCCAGGGCCCTCTGGACCCGGCTGTCGGAACCCCATCTTTGTTTTGTTGGGCAGAAGCAGCCCTTTGGGATCTGAACAATGAGAAAATAAATCAGAGACTTCATAGTTCTCACCATTACCTAGCCTTGTCAGTCACCCCTGACAAATATCAGTTCATACAGGTTTTTGCGCTTTTTTTTTTTTTATTGGTCTTTTGGAGATAGGGTCCCCTGTAGCCCCAGCTGGCCTGGAACTTGTTATGTAGGCCAGGCTGGCCTCAAACTCACAGAGATCCGCCTGCCTCTGTCTCCTAAGTGCTAGGATTAAAGGTGTGTGCCACCACCCCTGGAAGGTTTCTGCTCTTTAATTTTTATGTGTATGAGTGTATTGCCTGCATGTGTGTAAGTGCACCCCGTGTGATGCAGTGTCCTCGAAGGTCAGAAGAGGGCATTGGATCCCATGGAATTAGAATTACTGATGGTTGTTAGCCACCTAGTGGGTGCTGGGAATCGAACCAGGTCCTCTGCAAGAGCACTCAGTGCTCTTAACTGCTGAGCCAGCTCTCTAGCCCCATGCAAGTTTTTAATAAGTTCAAGGGTAGGACTGTCTCCCCTAAATTGTCACTAACATGAATAGGTATGTGGTTGTTTCTAAGGCTGTGGTTTAAGTGGTTTTTTGCCTGAGTAATCTTTATTCTTGTTTATTAATCGTGTTTATATAATACCTTATATTTTAGTGCTCTTTTTAAAAAACTCCACAGTGTGACCTAGCATGAACTAAAGATTCTCAGTTCCTCAAAGACAGGGATAGTGTTTATGTTATATTCCAACACTTGTGGCACATTTCCCAACCTAAGCTGTAGTTACACAATGCCTAAGCTAATTAATCACCTCAGTTGGCTCAGTGTGTATGACGTTGAGCAAGTTGAAGTGGCTGTTGGAGGCCACAATCTCATTTGGTAATATTTTGTGGAATAGCTTATAAGACTGTATATGAAGCCAGGCATGGTGGTGTAGCCTTTAATCCCAGCACTGGGCTGGGCAGGGCGGGGGGCGGTGTAGGGGCAGGTAGATCACTATGAGACAAAGCCAGCCTGGGATGGTCTATGTAGGAAGTTCCAGGCAAGCTGGGACTACAGAGTGAGATCCTGTCTCAAAAAATAAAAAATAAATAAAAGTGCATGAAAAGCTGTCTACCAATATTTAGAACTGTGTACATGAGGTATATTATAGGTAAACAGCAAAGATTAAAACCTAAGGGCAATTGTGCTTGGTGCCAGTGCTTGCTTATAATCCCAGCACTGAGGTCATCCGATCTCAAGCTCCAGGCCAGCCCTGAATACACAGTGAGACCTTGTCTCTACAAACAGCAACCACAGCAGAAAGCAGGGAAACAGTGTACCCTGGAAATGTTGAGTTATTGTGTCGCTGGGAGAAAGCAGAACTAATCATGGTTCTGTGTGAGATGTTGAAACCTAATAACATGGGCCCTATTCTACTGGGGAACTGCCTGGAACCATAAAGGCCCAGTTGTGAGAATTAAGATTTATAGGGTACTTTAAGCAGAGCCCAGATTTTCTTCTGCTTGCTGTGGTCCAGTTGTAGCCACCTCTAGCAAAGGATCCATATATTTTTTTGTATTTCGCTAGAGTAATATGTGACTATAGTTTTATTTAGGTAGACTATTGGCAAGTAATAGAAATGAGGATTCTCTAGCTTCAGAATTTATTGAGTTGTGTTTCTATTTTGTTCCAGTTACCTGGCTATATTGTACTCACAGAGGAACTGTGCCCAGAGGCACTGTAGAGAGATGCTGTCAAAATAAGTTTGTTTTAATTAAAGTTTTTGTATTTCATAACTTATATATACCCTAGCTGGCCAATTTATTTACTTACTTTGATGCTAGGGCTTGGGCTTTAAGCATATCAAGACCTTGAAGTGATCTGGTATAAGTAGTGAGGGTTTTTTATGTTCCTTATTGTAAATCTAATTTTTGTACTACTTTATTCAGAGTGTACATCAGTGGAAGCCCAAAGCCAGCTGGAATAGTTCCTGAGTGTGTTTTTAATCTTGTCTGCAATTTTTTGAAGTGGGGACACCATCTGGATCAGGTATGTGCAGCTACACAGGCAGGACAGATTGAGTATCTACTGTCCTTCCCTTCATACTACCTAGAAATTTCTAGAGATAGAATCACTTGGGGAAGAATATACAAAATGAAAAGTTGTGACTAACTTTAACATAGATACGTGATTCCACATCCCTAACTCCCTATTCCTGTACCGCAGGGACACGGATCAGGAAGCATAAAGATATTACTCTCCATTTGAATTCTTACTAAGAATTAACTGTTCAGAAATGTAAGCAAAACTCAAAAGTGTCTGCTGTTTTTAGGATGTATCAATCAGATCTTTTCATTAATATCTTTTTTTTAAAAAAATTTTTTGAGACAGGGTCTCCCTATAGCTCCGGATGACCTGGAACTCCCTATGTAGACCAGGCTGGCCTCAATCTCACCTACCTCTGCCTCCTGAGTGCTGAGATTAAAGGTGTGTACTACCATGTTTGTCTTCACTAATATCTTAATCTGTTTTCTATTGCTTTAACAAAATATTTTAAGCTGGGTAATTTACAAAGTAAAGAAATTTATTTGGCTGGAGGATCTAAACACTGCGATACTGAAGTCTTGGCAAGGGTCTCCTTGCTGTGTTATATCATAGAAGAAAACTAAAAAGGGCTAAATGTACTATAACATTTCCTCTGGAGAGAACTAATTCATTCTGAGAGAACACATTAACCCGTTTGTTGGCAGTAATCTTCCCGTGACCTAATTACCTTCCACCAGGTCCTGCCTCTTAAAGGTTCTGTCACCTTAGCACTGCCAGATTGGGGACCAAGCTTCCGGCACAAGAATCTGCTCAAATCACAACCATCCTGTAGCAGTCAGTGTAAGTAATGGCCACTTTACTGCTATAACTTTCATTACTGTGCTACTGTGTTGTCAGTCTTTCCTTTGCCCAAGGTGTGAGTTCCTCAAGGGCACGGACAAATTTTTTCTTTAATTTTTTTTCTTAAATACTTTTTATTTATTTATTTATTTATTTATTTATTTATTTATTTAACAGGGTCTCCCTGTAACCCAAACTGGCCTAGAACTCACTATGTAGACCAGACTGGTCTCAATTTTCCAGAATTTTTTTATTTAATTGAATTTTTTGCAATTTTCACACAATGTAATTTGATAGTATATAGATCTCTTCCCCTATGCACACCTCCCCTATTGCCCTCCCAGCCCAATTTAATGTTCTGTATTACATATATAATAAGGCCTATAAAGACTAATTTGTGTCCCTAAATGTCCTTCAGTATGGGTCCATCCACTGGGGCCTGGTTAACCTAACAAGAGGCCAATCCTTGAAAGAGACTGTCTCTCTTCTCCCAGCAGCCATCAGTTGCCAAAATTTCCATAGGTGGTGTTGGGGTTTCTTACCCACTTCCCCATTTGTACATTGGCCAGTTGCGAGTTTCTGTGTTAATCACCATCTGTTGTATAAGGAAACTTCTCTGGTGAGAGTTGAGAGATACGTTAATCTATGGGTATAACAGTAAATCATTACAAATTAGTTTAATATAACTATTTAGTAGAAAACTGATGTTATAGTCTCCCCTATGACCTGTGAACTGTCTTAGACTCAGGTCCCTAAGCCTGATATCAATGTCAGGTATGAGCTCCATCCTGTGACACAGAACTTAAATCCAATTAAAGAGAGATTGGTTATTCCCATAATATTCGTGCCACTATTACACTGGTGGGCATATCTTGCAGGCCACTTGTTGTATTCACAGGATTCATAGCTGGGTAAGGTTGATAATTATTTTTTCTTTCTGGTAGCATGCATAGCACCTTCCCAGGGACAGTATCTCAAATCACTTTTCTATTTCTAGCACCTGGTGCATTGCAAACACTCAGTTCATGCTATAGAAATGAAAAGGCAGTGTCTCTGAAGGAAGGCTGAGCCAATAAAGAGTATGAAAACATCTGCAGGAGTGCTGCAAGGAAGAGAAAAGAAGACAAACAAGAACCACTTCTCAGGGGTCACTGGGTGCAGTTGGAAGTAATTTTTTGCTTAACGCCTTGGACCAGGGAAGGGTATATTTGAAAATCTATAGCTGGTCACCAAACTGCCTCGTAAGCCTGGTGAATTGTAGAGCATTGTTTGTGCTGAGTTAAATATATGAGTTTAAAAGGCCCTAATAGCCTTATCTCTATATCCCTTCCAGCCTGCCATACTCAACTCCTCACATAAATATCTTTTCAGCATATGTTTGAAGATCTATGAAGGTATACTAAATTAATAGTTTACCCAGGCCACCAGTATCTTAGATTGATCTTGTCTCAAGGAGAAAGGACCTGTGTCAAGTTACTATTTTAGGCTAGATTGCTCAAATAACAATGAAGAAAATCCATACTTGTTCTTTCTACTTTACTAACAACATTCCAGTGGAGTTCAAAGTTGACCACATTTTGTGTTGTAACAGGTCAGTCATGGGGTATATGCTGCTTCCTTCTGTTGTTAATGCAGTTGTAGCCAAAATGAGTATTACAGCTGTACACAAATGAACTTCTTATTATTCCAGTACTTTTTCATATTAATAATGAAATAATAGGAAAATGATTTCTGGTTTAGTCACATGGGAAGGACATGACATTAAATTATTTGATTTTTTTTACTTAATATACATGGTCTTGGTTAGCCAAGAGAAAAAATACTGTTATTTAAAAGAAAGTCAGCTTGGGACTGGAAAGATGGCTCAGTGGTTAAGTGCATTGGCTACTCTTGCAAAGGACCCATTCATATTCCAGCACCCACATGACAGCTAACAACTGTCTGTAACTCCAGTTCCAGGGGATCTGATACCCTCTTCTGTCCTCCATGGGTGCTACACGACATGGGTGCACTTACACACACGCAGGCATAACACTCATACACATAAAATAAAAATAAATTAAAAATTTGAAAGAAAGTCAACTGAGACAATTTGGAATATATGTGGGAAAAAGAGGTCTAAATCAAGCTGCTTCTTCAAGTTTAAAAAGAAATTAATGTGAATCTTCTTAGATTTAGAAATCAGAACATTATTTTATGCTAAGAGGATTTTTCCATATGGAACTTAGTCTTCCTTTCTTCTCATGAATCTTAAAAGAAAGGGCCTTAAGGTGCTGGAAAGATGGCTCATAGTTAAGCATACTGACTGCTCTTACAGAGAACCCAGTTTCAATTCCCAGCACTCACTGGCAGCTAGCTATTGTCTGTAACTCCAGTTCCAGGGGATCCAATACCCTCTTCAGGCCTCTATGGACTTTGCATGACTCAGATGCACTTATATACATACAGGCAAAATAATCATATACATAAAATGAAAATAAATAAAGCTAAAATAATTTTTTGTGAAGCCTTGAAACAACATCTCGGGTTTTTTGTTTTGTTTTGTTTAGAAAGGAAGTTAAGCTTAAGGCATATCTTCTAGTTCTGAAATTCTGTGTTAGTCTCCTTGAATATAAACATAGGCCATTCTTCAAGGAAAACTCGAAAGAAAGAAGTTTAAAAATATAATGTAGGAAAGATAGCTAAGCATAGTTTTCTTATCTAAAGTCACTTTCTAGTTCCAAAATATCAAAATAAATGATAGCTGTGAGAGAAAATAATAGGACCCAGGAGATTGTAGAGCTTAACACAACTCAGAGTTGTGGGGGCCTGGTGGCAAGAGTGGATCGTCCTCAGCAGTCAGATTGGCCTGTCCTTGTACAGACTTATGACTTATTGATACTGCAAGATCAATGAATTGTTGGATTTGTAATGAAACATCTTGCAGGTCTTGGGCATTATCTTTGGGACGATGAATTGGAAATGAGCAGAATATTACTTAAAAATGGAAGACATTTTGAATTTGCAACTGTTGTTTTTGGAAATGGGCTTGGGTGCTCTTAAATAGCAAGGAAGCTGGTATTACTATCTGTGCATAATATGACTAACATGTTTCAACAAAACTGCCTTCCTTCTGGGTCAGTGTTAATCTCAAAGGGAGTGGGTCGTTTTAGTCAAGAGGAGTAATGTAGAATGGAGTCTGCATTAATTCCCTGTGCACTTTGTTTCCATTCTTTGAACTGGATGATTTTGCCCCATCTTAGTGCTATCTTTTTGGAAGGAAGGCGTTTTCAAATTGGTTTTTAAACTCTGTTAAACCTTCATGTCTGATATAACCTAACCACATTATTCAGGTTTTCTTGGCTTTCAGGAACTAGTTTACAGCCAATTGTATCATAATTGAACTGAACATTGTTGCACACTCTGAATTTGGAATATGCTGCTCTGGCTCTAAGCCAGTTGCTGAGTCAGTATCTTTGGGGTTGAGAAGGGAGGGAGGGGTACAGCATGTGCAGACTCCATTGTGTTAACAGGAATTAGTCCAGGATTCCTTTTATACTCCTGGGTACTATAGGGCATGTACTGGGAAAGGACATGACTGTTCTTGATTAGCACTGTTTTATTTTTCTCAGCTGAATGTTTTCCTGGAAACCTTTCCTTGACATTGTCATGTGTACCAACCCCATTACTAGGTCAACTCCTCTGAAGTAATGATCTGGAAGGAGTGACTGCTCAGGTCTAAAGATTCTAAAATACACTTGCTTACACTGAAGATTTCTGTCCTACTTCACATCTGTCAACTTACAACAGGCCAAGGAAAGGGCAGCAGTGCTTCCGGATGCAGGGAAGAGTGCCACGGTGAAAAGGATTATGTCTTTGAAAATAACACTTAAAGTGTGTCTTATGGTGAGAGAAAACACATTCTTCTTCCTATTGAGGGAGCTTTTCCAACTCACATGTTAAACAGTTTCCACATGAGTGCCCAGCCACTCTAGTTCACCTCCCGTTTCCCAGCTCAGTGCATTCTGACACCACTGCTTCTCAGTTATGAACAGAATGAGAGAAACGAATTGGAATAAGCAATTTATACGTGTGCATAGATCTCTAAGAGAGTTTTGGTCTTCTCTAAAGAGCTATGCATTGCAGGCTCCTAAAGACAGAAACTACTTCAGATTCCTTGTTTGAGGCCTTATGCAGGCAAAGTTAATTCCTGTGTTGTTTCCTTGGTGTGGAATTTCCCTTTCTTGGGTTAGGAGGCCCTCCAAGGCCCTCAGGCTATGAATATGAGTCTTGAGTCTCTGGAATATGAGAGATCAGGACAAGTGGTAGAATTTCCATTTTATAGTTGACAAAACTAAGGCTCCAATGTCCCAGAACTTGTTAGTTGCAGTTGCCTTTCACTTTGGGTTCTGTGTTCATGAAATCCTCATGTTAAAAAATGTATTCAGGAAATTCAGACACACGGAATCCAACCTAAACTCTACATGAAGATTAAAATTTAACTCTAAATAAAAAATTGTATTATTTATGCTTAACTCTTCTGATTGATGGGGTTTACTATGAACGGTGTTCATTTAAAGTATTTTGATCTCCCTAGACAAGTTTATTCAGAACTGCTTGGAACAAGTTTTGACTTTAAAGATTATCAGTAATGGCAACTTTACCATTTCTGAGGGAGCTTCTGTTTTGATATGCACAGATTGAGGATGACAGTACAATAGTAATGGTTGATTTTTTTCATCTGTAAAAAATGAAGACAAGTACAGAGAAAGAGCAATTCAACTGGACTATTCTTTGTTTAAAACCTCGTTCTTGAAAACCTGGTTTCGGTGTGCTGTTTTGTAATTCTGTGAAACCTGAGTGAGCTAAGCCACTACTTTGTGTAAGGTATTTGCTAGTCAGTCTTACCTAGACCTAGTGATGTCGTATTTAAGTGGTGTTCATAATCTGAAATTTTGAGATCTTTGTTTGAAATATTTTTCAGGTTTGCAGTTTTACAGTTCCTCACTTCTGAAACTACTATTACTAAGAGTTTAAGTGTTCCATTTGAGGTCAATAAAAGCACATTTCCAATGAAAGAAGCATCATTATTATTTATAAAAATACCTATTAGAATTATTTCATAACCAGTAATTAAGCCTGAATTTTATATTATGATTTATACAGTTTTTAAATTGGATTATCCCTTTCAAGATAACTTTTGCCTTCACTCTCCCCGTGACCCACTGTCTTTACCCATACCCAAATATCCTTTTAGTAAAGATGCTAAACTAGGCAAGAACAAATCAAGGGAGGTTTTTAGGCACCAACATTGGTTGTGAGGATTAATGCCTTTAGAGCAAATCAGACTCATCTCTTCTACTTTGAGTACGTTACCTCACTGCCCCTGTTCTCAACAAGCCTTCCTCACTGCTTGACAATGAACTGCTCCCTCATTCTAAAAACAGCTTTTCCCATTGTCTTCTGTGATACAATACTCAGCTATTGTGCTTCCTGTCCTTACTTCTCCCTACCAAATCTCTAAAAGTTGGATTGCCTCAAAGATCTGACTTGAGCCCTCTTTTTCTGAACTATTTAGATGATCTCATCAAGTTTTATGGCTACCGACACAATCTTTAAACCAATAGAGATTCAATTTTTTTTTTTTTTTTTTGAGACAGGGTCTTCCTGGAGCCCCAGCTCACCTAGAACTCACTATTTAGACCAGGCTGGCCTTGATCTCATAGAGATCCACCTACCTCTGCCTCCTGAGTGCTGCGATTAAAGGTACGTACCACCATACCCTGCTGAGACTCAAATATATATCTTCGGCTCTGCTCCTCTCTTGAGTACCAAGTCTATATATGTCACTGCCTGCTTGAGTCACATCATGTCTCTGTTAACAAATTAATCTTTCAAATCTATCAGTGGTTCCCAAGGCACATATGGCAATGACAGATCACACACTGCTTAACAATTATTAAAAATTCTCTAAAATCTCATCCTGTTCCACTCTCCTAACTTATTTTCTACTGTCCTTTAAAAAAATTTAAATAGTATATTTGTTTTTATTTTGTGTGTATGAGTGTTATGCCTGCATGATGTAAATACATCCTTGCATGCAATGCCCACAAAGGCTACAAGAGGATATCAGATCCCCTGGAACTGAAGCTACAGAAAATTAACTGCTGAAAACCAAACCTGGGTCCTTTGCAAGAGCAGCCAGTGCTTTTAACTGCTGAGCCATCTCTCCAGCCCCTTCTATTCTTTATCTTTTTGCTTTATTCTTGTATTCCCCCATTAAGTGTCTAACCCCAAATCTGGAGTGTTTCCTATTTTGCCTATATATCCACAAATCCTAAATGATTCGAGTTCCATTTCTTGTAAAAGTGCCTGCAGTCTTATCCCTCAGTGCTCTTCTGTGTGCTCTTCTGTCCCTTTCTCTTACAGCATTTTATATCACTGTTGTTATACCTCCTGTCTTTCTCATTTACCTGTCTGCACATGTTTTATCTCCTGACCAGAATTTTACCTCTTCATGAGTGGAGAGCGTCTCTTAATCCACTTTCAGCCCTTCTTTTCCTCACCTCTGTAGAAGTAATGAGTGAACAATGTCATTAGTTTGCTAATACTATAATGCATGACATAACTTTTGTCTCAGTTAAAAATTAATGACCTTTCTAAATCCACTAAAATACATCTAGAATTCTTGCTGCTTGTATTTAGTATATGAAGTTAATATGAACTTTATTTGGAGAGAGATAAATAAGCTTAATACCAAGCTGGGTGAAGAAAAAAATGTGATGGCTTAATTTTACTGAGAATTAGAGGGGGTGTTCATGTATTAAGTGGTGGATATGTAAATTATAATTTTAATGAAATTATAATCTTGCTGGATAGGCAAAGACCCAAATTTCAAGCAGCTAAAAAATTCTTTCAAAAGGTTCTTGCAAATTGATTGTATATGAATGCAATTGAATGTAGCACCTATTGAGTCTGGATACTTGGACATTCCATGGTCATTGATGAGAATTTGAATGGAAATTAAAAGTTTCGTTTGTGGGCACTCATGTGACTATTAAGTCCTTCTAGACACTAAGTCTTCTGTGAGCTGCTCTGGTCCTCTCTATAGAGAACCTGCTGGCACTGAAATCTGGACGTCAAGTTGTGGTCAGGGTGAGTGTGGTATAAGGGATTCCTTCCCCTGGGGCTGAGGCACTAAGTAGAGCTCACTTGTATTGGGAATTTTGTGGAAGCAAATCAGCAATTCAAACTTCATAGGCAGAGAGAAGCTGAGTAGCATGTCATATATAATGGTCCAGACGTAGCCAGTTAGCTCAGTTGTAACTTCTTGTCTGATTTGGTGTCACCATCTTAGTTCCCTAAGCCAGGTTCCTTGATTGCTGAAGTTGAGACACTAGAAAAGCACCTGAGATTCCACCACATTAGTAAATTATGCCCCATTCTAGGTGCCCCTTCTTTTCTGCTTCCTATATTCCTGTTTCTTCTATAGTCCCTTGGAATTGGCACTTCAAATCTGTTTAGTTTTCACTTTGGGTTTTGACCCTGCATGGTGACTTTCTGATCACTTAGCTGCACGAATGCTATTCTCTCTCTCCTGTTCTTGCACCCAAGATCTCGGTTAGTTTCCCATTCGTTCAGGAGTAAGTGGGGTTCAGATATAGCTGGCTGCAAAACAGGAATGCTGGGGAGGCATCATTTTTCCCTATTTCTCTAGATTAGATAGCACCCTGTGACCCAGGGGAATCCCCTTAGAGCAACCTCCCCTAAAATATTGGGTTTCCTAAAGAGGGTGTGAGTTTCTATTCATTTGTGTAAAAATAGGAACGTTGTACTTAGGTGGTAATGCATATGAAGAGGAGCACTTAACTTCTCACATGGCACAAATGACTAAACTGAACCCCCCAGCTGTCTTTGTAAAACACAGGTTCAGCAAGAGCTATGGTAATAGTGTTTGGTTAATGTCAGCTCAGCATTAAATTTGCATTATAGTCTTGCGCAGAAGGTCTAACATTATCTGTTAATAACCAAGGCAGTATCTAGACTTGTATAGACTTTTTGATTTTGCACATGAACTAACACTGCGGCTTGCTGATGAATGAGCATGTGAGCTCAGAGCTTTGGTATGCCAAAGGACTCTTTGTATGAATAAAATTCTGGTCAGTGAAGGTCAGTTTCTCTACTCAAGCAAGAACAGTGTTGTTTCCCTCCTAATCAGATGTACACACATGGTGTTTGAAAATCCAGGAGCCCCTCGTAAATGATGTGCAGTCATAGCCTGGGCTGCTGGCTCTTCATGCAAGAAATGAAAACTCCTTAATAAAGGCTCAAATGACCACGGCTTCTTTCTGTACTGTAATCAGCTGCTTTAATGGTATGCCCTTCAGTGCTTCACAGGGAAAATGCTATAAAGTTAAGTTATCTTCTCTATCTTGCTTCAAGGAGGGCTGAAATGGTCCAATCAGTCCTCCCCCCATGTTATATTTGATTTCACCATAAAGACCAATGAAGTCTGCCTCAGTTTTGTTGAAAGGCCAGTTTCCCTTTCTCTTTCAGGGGGATCTGTGCTTCTGAATAGCAGTGGACTTGAAACAGCAGGCGTTACCATCCTTATTGTTAAGCTTCTGAATTTTCTTTAAGCACATTCTAAATCTAGTCTTATATTTTTCCTTTTTTTTTTTTCAGTTGTGACAGAGGTGACCCAATTGCGCTTCTTTGATATCATAAGCACAGTTCTTTGTGCTTATATCACAGAGACGTAACAAAATACAAAGAATAAAATTGTGTCTGCCTGTATAGTAAGAACACATATTTCATGACTCAAGTCAATGACATCATCAAAAAAGTATTGTCAGTCAGGCCTGGTGGCACAGGCTTATAATCCCAGCTACTCTGGAAGCTGAGGCAGGGGAGTGAAGTTTCAAGGTCAGTTTGGGGAGCTTAGTGAGCCACCATCCCCAAATAAAAGATAAAAAGAGGGCTGGGGATATAGCTCAGTGATAGAGCTCTTGCCTTGCATTTGTGAGTCCCTAGGTTCAATCCCCAGTACTGAGGAGTGGGGAAGAGTTGTCTTCCCAGTTGTGAGCTAATAGGCAGAAACCACCTTTTAGGATATTTTTTTATAGTCTAAGATAGAGTTCAAAAATAATCGAACTAATGAAAATGTCACATTGATAGAGTAGCCCACATAAAGATTTTACTTCAAGAAGGCATAATTTGGTGAATGTGACATTGACAGCAATGGTGTTAGGTTTACAGAGTTAGTAAAATGCTCTAAGAAGAGGATTAAAGCATTTCCATTGGACTGTATCATTTCTCTTTTTTGTTTTTTCTTTTATAGCCATAAGTAGACTTCAGGAATTAAGGAATTTTAGCTTTAATATCTACCTAGAAGAAGAATAAGGAGCTTTTTCTTTATATCAGACACTAATATAAATGTATAATACACTACTTTGAAAGAAATAAATTATTGAACAATGTGGTAAAAATGTGTACCTTAGGGCACTTAGAAAAGATACAAGATGTAAAACTGCATAACATTGATGCCTTTCTCAGTAAATAAATGTGCCAGGCTTAAGTAATTAAAAATGTGTGACAAAACTGAAGTAGAGAAGAACAGTAGAAAAGCAGTAGCTGTGAGCAGTTGGGCATCCCTAAAGACGTTCTTAGCTCTCTGGCTTGGTTGAGCAAATATTCCAGCAAATCTGGATGAATAGCAACTCTGTTTACTATGACAGATTTTATTTGTCTTGGGTGCAACCAAGACCACATGCTGTGTTTTGTCATGTTGGAAATACTGAAGCAAATTTCCATTGTAAATGTGAATTTTTTTTAAGACCTTAAACCTCAATTCCAAGTCAGCTGAGTAGAAGTAGTAAGTTTTCCTTCTCTTTCCAGCTAAACATCAAGGAATCTTCTGTCCCTCCACCAAAATTGTGTAGCTACTGGGTTCACCAACCTGATGATGGTCTTCCTCACTGCTATAGAAGGCCCCACCTTTTCATTTCCACAAGCACTCTCTGCCTTTTTTTTTTTTTCCTAAAACAGTACTAGGGATTGAACCTAGGGCCTCGTGAATGCTAGGCAAGCAATTGCCGCTCTACCACTGAGCACCGTCCTCAGCCTATCTCTCTGCCTTTAATAAACTAATTTTTAAAAATTCTTTCTCTCCTTCATATATAAGTAAAGCTTCTTTTGATACATATTCTATTAAGGTGGTATTCCTGGTGACACAGAGTCTTCCAGATCCAATGATTCAGAAATCTCTACGTACCTATTATATGTCAGGTCAATTCCATGCTTAGAGACACAGGTCAAATAAGTACCTGTTCTTAATGTCCACTCCCCACACTCCCACCTCAGTAAAATCTTATATTGTTAAAGCTGTGTCTTCACCTACATTTACATTTTAGAGTTGTTGATTCTGCTAAATTTGCAGACGTTATGGGTGCAGGGACTTAACACTAAGCTGAGAATCACACAGAATATTGTGGAATTATCTATCTTCATTTTACCTTTGAGTAATTCTAGATAGCAAATCCTTGTGGAATTTGCCTTGCATTCATTTTTCTTGGACTAGCAGATCATTCAGTTAGCAGGGAGATCTGGGCTTATGAGTAAAGGAAAGATCATTGCTTTCATGGATCAGTATCTGATCTTTTTGTCCTATGGTCTTTACTGTATTTTCTAAACTCATATCGTTCTGTTTGAAATGAGTTTAAGGCTAATTACACTGAGAAGCCTGGTTGCCAGTGAAGATTAGCACTTAATTAATACAGTCATGCTCTGTGAAGTAGAACACGGAGATTTGCGATGATGGCAGTGAAGAGCTTAGAACCAGCTGCAGTGTCTCAGTCTAAAGACTGGACACCCTGAAGAGTGGTAATCTTTGGTTATGAGATAGGCCCAAGTAATGACTGCTGTACACACAGAATGACTGAGGAATTAGAGGGGAGGTTGTAGAGGGAAGAAAAGACTTACTCTAATATTTTAACATTTCAGCACCTATTGTATACAGGTTGATTGTGGGTACTTAGAAATACTGGTATGAATACCTGTTCTTTCAGAACTTACATTGTCATAGAGGAGACATAATAACTGTAAATAGTCAAGGGCATCTTTAAAGAGAGACACATAAAATAAGGTTATACATTTGGTTGGTTCACAAAAATATTGTGAATATGAGGATGGAGAGTTATGGGTTGGCCAGCATTGGTAAGGTGGTCAACAAAACTCTTTAGGCCATATGAGTTCTAGGGCAGGAGACACCACATAAGTGTTTTTCATGCAGAGAGAAAGAGAAAGCAAGTGCAGACATACTGATGAAGAAATGGCCTCTGGGTCTCAAGGACTAGGAGGAGAATCTTTTCACAGCTCCCACTTGCCAAGGTAGGGTACAGGGACGTGCTAGATGAAGTTGGAGAGGTAAAGTGAAATTAAGAAATGATGAGCCCAGGAATGAGTCCATCTTGGGAATAGTGGTAAATGATAAAGGTCACTGTGCACATGTGGTTTAAAAATGAAATTACAACATTTGTAGATTCAAAGACAAAGCTGGAGGCTCAGTGGATTAACAAGGAATAATAGTGTCTTAGTCAAGCAAAGTAGCAGGATGAAGGAGTCTCAAAGCCTAATGTTTGACATGCTGCTGTTAAACTGTTCTAACTGGAATCTCTCCAGTAAAAACACTAGTACATTTGTGCATGAAGTTTTTGAAAATCATGGCAACTTAGGCTATTGAACAAAGACTTTTTTTTGTGACAAGTTAACTCAGACTGATACTCCCCTACAGTTTATCTACAGCTTTGTCTTTAAACCAACAAACGTAATTCCCCTTCTCTTACAGTGTAGGTGGAAAAAAATCTCCTAAGAGATAGCTTGCACCTTCAGCTGGGGACTTTGTGTTGTTCACTTAGTCTCTCCTTTACCTTGGTGGGGCTAGGTGGTTTTGTATGCTTGTCAGGAGGTAAACTATCTTTGTGACTAAAACCTGACTCAAGACACCGCTACTTTTAGGGCTATGATCAGGACACTGGAAATATCTGCAGGTGAAATTTAATTTCATATTCAAATCAACAAACTCATGCAGTTTGCTTACAGAAACCACGGGATTAGGCACAAAACTAATCCATAAATATGTTTTATGGGTTTTTTTTTTTTTAATTCTAAGTTCTGTTTGGCTTGGAATACAGTGAATGCGTGATGGACACTTGCCAAATATCTGGGCCTCTCTGACACTCCTGGACTTCAAGAAATACTGAAACCTTCAAATTCCATCATAAGCTTGCAACTTACTGTTTGAATTCTAAAGAGCAAAGTCTATGGTGCATTAAGTTTACTGCCTTTTTTTTTTTTTTTTTTTTTTGGCAGAATTAAGATGCTCTGGTTTCAAGGAAATAGCCTGCAGATTGCCAAATCCTCTTTTGGACTCTTCGTGAGAAATCTCTCTGCCTCGAATGCAGCTCTGCCAGTGCTGACCTTATTCACAAAGGTACAAGTGAAAGAGTGAAACTGCAGCTTACAAAATAAAGTAGTAATACTTTATCATATACTTTAGCATTGTTGAGTGAAGAAAGTTGTGCATCCAAGAAAAAGGCTCAAATGTATAAAGAAAAGCAATGGGGAAATTCTTTCCAGATCAGTTCCTCTGCTATTCTTCCCCAGACACTTCATGCTTCTCGATTATTGAGGGCAGAATAATATATGTAATGGTCACCTCACCCCTGCAATTTAAAAAAGAGCTACAGATTATAATTATGATGCTTAAAGCTGTGCCATTTAGAAATAAGTCAATTCTCATTATTTGTGGTGGCTGTGTTTTAAAAGTACCACAAACACTGAATACTAAGTATTGCTCTTAGGAAAAATGCTGGATTAGGATCCCATGAGCAGACTCTGGCCACAGTATTTTTGTGAACCATCCAAATGCATAACTTTATTTTATGTGTGTTTCTGTTTAAAAATGCCTTATTCAATATCTATTGTTTTATCATTGACATTATATTCATGGGCAGCAGTACTACAACTCATGCCTAAATGAAGCTTCTCTAACAGCATATTTTCTCCATGAGGCACATCTCAGCTTTTTGTACCATGCTTAGGGGCTATTTTTAAAATGCACAAAAGCAAAAAAAGGCACTACTCATAAAGTAGCACCCCTGGGACTATCCATAAGCATCCTAACTTACAGTTTAGGAGCTAAACAAGAAGGAAAAGCCTGACCTTATTGGTCCTTAATTTAGAATGAGTTTTTTGGCAACTCAAATTTGCTATTGCTTTGCACATAGGCGTATCCATAAATGACTATAAAAGTGCTTCCAGTATTGTTTTGGGGTTGCAAATAAATTTTAGTATGTAGGCAAATTCACAGACCTATAACCCATGAATAAAGAAGATTGATTATATTTGTTTTCTTATCCCTGGCACTCCTTTTTTTTCTATGCTACATAGTGAGGTTTTATCTTTTTTTTTTTTTTTTTTAAGTTTTACAAAAACGTTATTGAGAATTTCATACATGTATATAAGGTGTTTTGATCAAATGCATGCCCACTCCCTCCCCTCCAACATTCCCCTCTCTGAAGAGGTAACCCTAAAATCAAGGATTATATACAAGCTCCAAAATACTTTTGACATTTTTGGCCTTGGAACAGAGTATGTTGCTAACAGGCCCAAGGACATTTTGACTTTTAGCCAAGAAACTGGCTACATTTCTTTGGGGTCTTTTTACCCTAACTACCTAGCCAATTCCTACCTCCTATTCTTAGCACCCTGGCACTACTTTTAAGCTATAAGGTTAATTTAAATGTGGTGGGGTACACATGTGCATATATGTGCACAGGTGCATTTGGAGGCCTGAGGTTGATGTCAAGAGTTTTCAATTACTCTTCACCTTATTCTTTGAGGTAAGGCCTCTAATTGAACCCACAGCTCACAGTGTACCTAGTCTAGCTAGCCAGCTTGTCCCAGGGATCCCCTGTCTCTGCCTTGCCTGTGCTGGAATTACAGTCACCTTGCCCACCCAGCATTTATATGGGGTCTGGGGATCCAAACTCAGGTCCTCAAACTTGGCATGGCATACACTTTAACCACTGAGCCCTCTCTCCCTAGACTTAGTTTAACTTTTTAAAGAGCTTTCACCTCTCAAATTTGTAGTACAAGCATTGGTAATATCTTTTTGGTAGTTAACATTACTTTGTATAATTTATAATCAAAAGGAAAAATAGGGACAATAGAAGTAACTTTTGTGAATAATACTACAATTTAAATAAAACAGTCTTTTTAATAGATTTTTCAGATTTTAGGCAGTTTAGCAATATTTTGAAATCGGATTGTTATAACTAAGTCTTCTGGTTGTGATGCACACCTGTATCTCCCAGCATTTGGGAGACTGAGGGAGGAGGATTGCAGCAGGTTTAGGCTAGGCTACAAGGCAAGTACCAAGCCAGCCAGAATTGCATAGCAAGCCCCTATTTGAACTTCTCCCCTGTCCCCCAACCCCAAATACAAAGCTTAAGTTATTTTTAAAATGAATTTCTTATTGAGACTACTTTATCTAAATTGCATTTTATGTCATTAGTATATAGTATACTGTTGGAAATTATGGAGCCAAAAATGTTTCATTATCTGACATTCCATAATAGGCAATGCATATGAGAATTAACCAGAAAAATAAAATAACCCCACAAGGTTAGTTGTGTTCATTTGGCCTACTTTTGTTATGCACTATTTTTTTAGATCAGAGAGCCATTGCGATAGCCAAAAATGTTTACAAAAAATAATCAAACAAAAAAACTCCAATCTTCTATTTGTCTTAATATGTGTACTGAACACCATGAGGCACATAATAATACATAACTTCCCTTCAGTAACTCACAGTTCAGTAAAAGAAATACCAAACTCAAGTACTACTTAGTCCTCCATCAGTTATAAATAGTAGAGTGTACTTTCCAGATTTACTTAAACAAGATTTATGAGTTGTTTGTGTTTTTCTTATTGATTTTGTGTGTGTGTGTGTGTGTGTGTGTGTGTGTGTGTGTGTGTGTGTGTATTTCACACAAAACACCTCTCTCTTGCTCAATCTTAATCATCTTTTGCACTGGCACCCTCCCATTGCCCCACCACCACCACCACCACCACCCCTGGAGGGTTGTTTGGTTTTAAGAAGAGCTTGATTCAAGAAATAAGGTTATTAGTCTCTTCACATTTGAATCTTCTGGATTAAATTCATCTTTATAGTGTCTCTTCTTGTGTGTGGTTGTAGCAATCCCAAGTCCAGATCTTGCATCTCAGACATCTACAGAAATTTCAGCAAAAGTCTCATTGCTGTTCATGGCTATGATTGGCCCACCCAAACCAATCATAGGCAAACAGGTGATTTGATTTCTTGAGCCTAGGTCAAGTGTTCCATCTTTCTTACATAGAGATGGAATTAACTGTTGGGGACCCCTGTTGTGTAAAGTAGCAGTCTCTCCATGTCCGGATAGCCTATGGGCTCGGCTTCAAATGCAGAGACTCCTTTTATCAGCAGGGTGCCTTCCCTGGCATCTTCCTGACTCATCTTTTGAAGTAGCCATGGCCTCCGGCTCTGGAAACTGCCAGCCTTTCCTGTGTGATTTTCAGACAGTCTGGCAGCCTGGCAGGAGCCCACCTCTACATGTAAATAGGGTATCCCACAAAGTACCTATCAGCTAAGGTTTTTACTACTACCCCCATAGTATAAAATATCCTTTGGAGCCGAGCTGAGTCACTGAATAAAGGGGCTGTACCACTGACTGAGCTGAGTTCTGTGTCTTACTGCCTACGATCCAGCCTCCCCAGGGGGGCGCTATCCTTCCGTCATCGACTCACGGAAATCCAGCTTTAGCCATCCCGCACCTCTCCTCGTGACCCAGAAGCTGACGGGTCCCGAACTTAGAGAGAGAGTGCACGGGTGAAATTGGGGCGGAACTCGACCGGGCCAGCCCCAGTAGCAGAGACCCACAGAGACGTGGAGAAGCAGGGACCCGCCAGCAACGCAGAGCAGACTAGCCACGGGACCGCTGCTTCCCAGGTGTGCGCAGGAGACCGCCGCCTCGCTAGCAGCTGGCGCCCTGAGATCCCTGCGTCCCCATAATTAACCACACTCTAAGAGTAGTTCCTATGGGACAGAATCACAGCATTCTTGCTGTAAGAAAGGAGGTGGGCACTGTACAGCAATCAACAAATATGTGTTATAACTCAAGAACAGTGAAAAGAGCAAGTGCTATGGAGAATCCTCGGAAAGGCTGTTTCAGTGGCCCTGCCCATGGGTCTTTATCCTGTCTTGGTTACTTAAACTTTCTAAAGTGTAATGAGCCTCTGGATAGATATACATTCACTATTTGAATGTATGTTTTCCATAACTTCCACAAACCCAAATTTAAAAACAAAACAAAGCAAAACTCCTGGGTCTAGGCTCTTCTAAAGTTTTTCATATAAAAGCAAACGATGAAAGAAGTGTATCCGGTACTTCAGTTTAGCTGCTGCTTGTTTTGCTTTTACTTTTAAGCTCTTATATTGACCTTGTGGCACTTTCTCAGAAAATTTCAGCATGATTATTTTATTTTCAGCATGATATTAATTTATTATTATAGTAACAAACTATCCATAATCTGTTCATTGTTCATTCTAACAATAGTTTGATGAGATGAACTGAGCTTAAAAAAAAAAAAGACCTTATTTCAAAACATGCTGTGAGTTAAAGAGAAGACCTCTTTTGTATATCACCTCTTCCTGATATGTTAAAAAACAACTTTTATGTAAGCACCAGTAATATTGAATCCATTTTGAGCTCATACAAGAGAAGCTATAACAGGTTTCTTTTCTTGGGCTCAGTAACTGGAAACCTTTTAAATCTGCCACTCTGTATTCTACCTGACTCCTCCACAGGGTCATTTAAGAGTACAAACAACTTGCTTACTCTTCAGATAGAACATCAGCCCAGGATACCTTTTGTGGATACTTGTAATACTAAAACAGAAAAATACACTATGAATTGCTGCTACAATCATCATCTAAATTGAACAGATTTTTCCCCTTCCTTTAAAGATAGAGCAGTCACTATCTAACTCTTCCCTGATAGATTTGTTCCTCTTGACTCATTAGGAAAAATAGGATGGTGGGGTTCAGTGCCTCCCAGTCAGAAAAGATGTAAGCTGCTCTGGATGTGTCAGCCACCAGTTCAGCTATATGAGGTCAGCAAAGTGTTCCTGACAAAGCCCTTTAGGTATTAGATCAGTGAGAAATAGTGAGCATGTAATGTGCACATGTGCATACAAGTATATGTGTGCATGTGTATACATACATATGAGAAAAATGAAAACAAAACCAAAAATACACAGAGCCAATTTCATGAAACACTAGCTCTTGTAAGATTTTACTTTGGAATTAAAGCAGTGTAACTAACCTAGTAGAAAACTGTCTTTTTAAAGCAAGCATAATGTGCTTCTTGTGTTCTTTGTTTGTTTGTTGGAGGGTTCTGTTTTGATTTGTTTTATTGTTATACCCAATATCTACCTTTAGCTTTAACAGCCTTGTTTATTTCTAACTATAGATTCCATGCCCGCTTTGTGATGAAGCCAAAGAAGTACTTAAGCCTTACAGAAACAGGGTAATGCAACACAGTGTGTCTTTCGTGTATGTTGGGTGGATATTGTACATGGTGTAAAGTATCTACTTGGGTCCTTTCTTTAGGAAAAGAGATTAAGTGATTTGTCATTTATCTTTCTTTCATTTCTTTAGAGAATTTAGTGCTGATTTCTATAAAACTCATTACCTGAACAGTTTTCCTCTGAACAGTACTGTGTTTTCTGACTCCTGACATGAGTCAGAGTTAACTGGCAGGTGCAGTACTTATGTTTTCTTAAACTTTGGTCCCCATTCCTTTCATCCTGTTTCATAACTTCATGGACGTGTTCTGCTGTAGCAGACCACCCTACTTTTGCCATTCTTCCAACCAAGACGCTTCTGTCCTGGTCCTCAGGAAGCCTTCCAACTGGGCCTTATTTTATTTCTTTAGGAACTGAGTAGAGCCCTGCTGCTGAATGGAACAGGTGTAACAGAAAAGTCAGAAGATTGGGAGGTAGAGAATAGGATATGATGAAACTAGTGAAGTTTTGGAAATTAGGGCTGTTGGATTACAGTAGCCTAACACAAAAGCAAACCTCTCAGTTTGTCACTACAGTTGTCGTGTTGCTCCATGGTCTCTAAAGTACAGTACTTTAACCAATCTGTATTTTAGTTTATTTTACAGGAGGTGGACATCACACTTCCAGAAAACTCTGCTTGGTATGAAAGGTATAAATTTGACATTCCCGTCTTTCATTTGAATGGCCAGTTTCTAATGATGCATCGAGTAAATACCTCAAAACTCGAAAAACAGCTCATGAAACATGAGCGACAAGGTGCTGGAGACTGACTAACGCCCCCCTGATCTTCTGTTCTCTCCATCATAAGCCATCTTCCTGAGGATATGGCCATTGTCTTGTATTTCTTTTGTCACTTTCACAGAGATCTAGCATGGTACCACAAACATATGTTGTTCTTAATCTTCTGAGGAATGTGTGAACCCACCTAGAACTGTTTGCCTATGGGCATTTTATAAACTGAGAGGAGTGCTTGGTGCAGGGGAATGATGACAAGATGGAGAAGTCTATTTGCTGTGTTTCTTTTTCCCTTCTGCTAATGCACTGGACAGTGGCACTTAGAGAGAAGAAGGCTGTGCTGTCCTACTGCTGCCCTGGAGGGCGTCACTTCTTAATGAAAGAGTCATTGCTCTTCCACCCAGTAGATAAAGTGAAATGTGAATTGCTAATAACTGTGCATAGTCAATAAAGGAATGTTTTAACAAATATATCTACATGAAATCTGTTTCAGTGAGATTTAATAATACCTGTTTAAAATTAGACTTCATTTTTTGTTGTGTAGAAGAGAATAATTATCCTAGCCAAAGAGGCTTTGCTTCAGAAAGACAAAAGGAAAGACTTAAATCTCCAGCATGTATACAATAATCTCAACCTGCTTTGCATGTTGTCAGTAAATTGATTTCTAATATTGAGGACTGCCTTTTTTTTTCAATTATCATCAGTTAATTCAACTTACTATATAAGATAGTAATTTTATCAAATTTTACTATTTGGGGAAAATTCACTTTTAGTTGTAACTGAACATGTATATCATCTAAAGATAAAGTACCACATTATATAAACTATTAAAAAGGTAGTTTTGATCAGGTATGGCGGTGCATGCCTTTAATCCCGGCACTTGGGAGGCAAAGGCAAGCAGGTTATCTGTGAGGTCTACATAGGGAATTCCAGGTCCCCCACCAGCTGGGCTTCAGGGAGTCTCTCTCTCTCTCTCTCTCTCTCTCTCTCTCTCTCTCTCTCTCCCCTCTCTCTCCTCTCTCTCTCTCTCTTCTTTCTCTCTCTTTCTTATTTATATCCCTAGGTATGTATTTAGTCAGATTCAGCCAGCATAGGAGTGGATTCACTTAAAAACAAAACTGTCTTTTCCTCTTAAAATCACATTTCTGCAATTACATCAGTAATGAAATTCTCTTATGAACTAGTTGGATATTGTGAGCCACTAGGTTTTTAATTTGATCAGTATGATTTAGTCTTAAACGTTATAGATTGCTAGAGCTTGCCAACCTTAGACATTGTCCTTGTATTACACATGAAGAGGGAGTTTGGGGAACTTAACCCATGGTCACCCAGCCACTCAGCCTGGTTTCCAGAGGTGTCTAGGCTTACTGTAGGGGCTTCATTGTAGTCAAATACAGCATCTCCAAACATTCTGGATCAAACCCAAATTTGGAAGCAACTTAAGTCCCCCAAAGTCACAATAGAAAACAAAATCTTAAATTGAATAGCAGTATCCATACACATCTTGATATTCGTTGAGTTGTGCGGTAGGCAGCCTTCTAGAATGACCATCAGTGATCTTCATCCTTATATAATTCCCTCCCCTAGAAATATCTTTGCTGTGATTGTTATATATATCATGGCAAAAGGGGGATTATCCCAAGTGGTCCTGTTTTAATTAGCTGAGCCACTGAGAAGCAGAGTTCTGCCTGGATGGTTTCAGAGAACTGAACTGAAGCCAGTCTGGAACAAGAAAATACTGATCCTATCCTATGAATGACCTGTCTGGGGCCACATGGCAGGAAAATGTAGGAAATCTCTAGGAAGTAAGTAGTTTGGGGAAAAACAGCCAACAGGAAAATGGAGACATCACTCCTTTAACTTCAAGAAAGTGAGTTCTACCAATAATCAATGGGGTCAAAAGAGGGCCTGGATCCCTAAGTAAAAACTGCTGCCTTAGAGAGCACCTCATCTTCAGCCAAGGGGGTCCCTGATTATTGAGTCCAGATCTACCATACCACACTTCTGATGTTGCTGTCTACCCAGCAAAGAGAAAATCTGGCCGCGAAGCCTGGTGTTTGGTTCCCCCTAAGCACTACTTGTCCCATTGGTTACGGTGGACAGAGTGCACAGGGACTAACATGATTGAAAGTGGTCATTGGTTGGGGCTGGAGAGATGGCTTAGCAATTAGGAGCACTAGTTGCTCTTGCAGGAGATCTGATGCCCTCTTCTGGCCTCTACAGGCATTTTACACACTGGTGCACTTACATACATGCAGGCAAAACACCCATACAAATAAATAAATCTTTAAAATCCTAAAAGAAGGTAACCATTGGACCTGCTGTTGTATGAGAATGCTGACAAGTCCCCAAACTGCCTGTTTTTTATGTTCACTTAGTTTTAATTTTAAGATGATTAGGAAATTCTTCCACTGAACACATTTTATAGGGTTAGAGGGAGATCTAAATAAAGATGCATTGTAACTTGGGTATGGTGAAATAGATCTGTAATCCTACCACTTAAGACAGGACTATCTTGAGTTCAAGGCTAGCCTGTACTACAAAGTGTGACTTTGTTTCAAAATAAATAAAAGAACAATGATGCTCTCTAGAGCCATCCCATATTCTAAGTATTGATTAAATATGCCTAATTCTTTTAGTAATTTTTATCTTATGTGTATGAGTGTATTTCCTTCATGTATGTAAGTGCACCCATGTCATACAATACCTGTAGAGGTCAGAAGAGGGTGTTGAATCCCCTAGAACTGGAGTTACAGATGCTGCCATGTGGGTGCTGGGATCCGAACCCAGGTCCTCTGTAAGAACAGCCAGTGCTCTTAACTGCTGAGCCATCTCTCCAGCCCCTAATGTTTTTAACTTGCAAATTTCAATAACTTCTTATTTGAGAGAGGGATGGCCATGTGACAAGGATCCTAGAAATCTTCAGCAGCCCCTGTGGTCCCAATAACTGGCAAAGAGAAAGGCAGATATCTAGAAGCATGGCATCTAAGAAGCAGTTTTGATTGCCTGTTGACAAGGGCCAGAATGTCACCTACGGCCATTTTTATGTAGCAGCAGGCACTTTTCTGAAATTAATGTTTTCAGGGATCTTATATAAACATTGATACCATAAGCTGGCCAACCACCCCTAAGATAATAATTTAAGAAGGACCAGAATGAACATTGAGCTTGGATCTTGCTGCTCTTAGAGTAGTCGGCTACCTCTTCAGCTGTGTCATATAATGTTGTAAGGTCTTCCTGGAACACATAATCACTTGATCAGTTCATTTGAGAAAACAGGGACCCACTCAAAACTAGGGTCTGGGTTTGGTTTTGATTTGATAATGCAACAATGTCATGGACACTGAGATTAGAAATCACAGTGTGACATGGCCTTCAGAACCACAGGAACAGACGACGCCCTTCTCACAGTGTCTTGGCTTTGTTCCTTCTCATTCTCTCCAGGCTTACCAGTAGCATCATACACGGTACTAGCATCATATACAATACCTGCTTCCTCAAAACTGTAGCCTGCCCATACCCATAATTCCTTCTGATCTTTCTGTTCAGCAGTGCAGTGCTCTGAACAGCATCAGACCAGCTTTTCTCAGCCTATTTTGAAATCTTGAAAGAAATTTTACTCAGCTTGTGTTCTACAACCAGTCGCCCAAACTTTTTTATTTTTTTTATTTATAGATTTTTTTGTGTGTATTTCATACAGAACATCCCAAACAATCTTATTCATCTTTATAACCTCATCCCAAATGGCACCATCCCATAGCCCCCACACACACTGGAGCCCATATACTCTGTCATCCCTGTTACTGTCCATTGTGTTATCGGTGCCCCCAACTATTACCCAGTGCTAGTCCACCCAAATTTTAAGTTGACTGATGAAAACTATGGACAAGACACCTTTGAAACAGAGGCCAATCCCTGGCCCAGGTGGCTATGATGGCCTAAATCATATGGTATGCAGGTCATGCTCAGAGTCACTGTCCGTTCATCAGAGAATGGAAATAGACTAGGCAATAGTGGTCAGTAACTGGTACATATCCAAAAAATTTACAAGTGTGTCATTTTAACATTCTCATCAGAAGTCAAGAGGGACAGCATGATGGGCTCATTTATATCCCATTTTATGAGAATAAAGAAGACTTGAACTAGGATGTTAGGCAGAAAAAAATATCAAGGATTGAGGACAGATTAACAGAAAATCACAGCTGACTGAATTGTGGGGATAAAGGTGGTGAAAGTTTGGGAAATAGGAAGCTATGAGGTCTGAGTTGGTGCCAGTGTTTTTGCTTTTTTTTGGGGGGGGGGGTAAAACCCAGCACTTATTCCCTAAGATAGGGTATAAGAAGAGGAGAAAGTTAATTTTTGGTCATGTTTGGTGGGTGGGAAAGATGAGACATGGTGACTTCATGCTGTGGGACATCTAGGTAAAGATTAAAGTCTGAAGTGCAAACCACATATCTGGGTTTGAGGTGTGGATTTGAGAGCCCACGGGATATGGTTGGAACTTAGCCACTTGGCATGTTAGGGGAAAAGTGGACAAGCACTAAGTCCTGGAGAATGCTAATAATCTTTACCTTTGAGAAGAGAGGAAGTTTCCAGGGAAGGAATGAGAGATGACACAACTGGAAATAGGAGAAGCATATCAGTTTTCTATTCTATAATAACTGTTGATTTGATAGCAACCAGCACTATTCTAAGCACTAGGGATAGAGCCACAGACATTGTAGCCAGAGAGCCTTCTCTCTCAGTCTTACATTCAAGAAGGAAAGGTACCACATCAATGGAAAATAAGGATATCTCCTCAGAAGAGGAGCTTTTCCTGGAGTACTGATAGCTTCAACTATGAAGAGAGTTCTGATATGAAACTAGGAAATCAGTGCTGCTGTAAGCTGAATATTTCCCCAAGATATTTAGGTCCTAGTCCCTGGAACTTCGCCAAAAAGAACTTCACAGGTGTGATTAAAAATCTCAAGATGGAGAAATTAGCATGCTATCCATGTGTGATCGTGTGTCCAAATAAGAGGGAGACAAGGAGAGATTTGACTGCAGAAAAAGAAGATGTGACAATGGAAACAAGAAGTTAGACTGATAGAAGAAAAGAGTCATGAGCTTGGGAATGTTAGTGGTTTCGAGAAGCTAGAGACAGCAAAGGACAACAGATCCCTGGAGCTTCCAGAAGGACCAAGCCTACTGACACCTTAAGTTAAAGGAAAAGTTATTTCTGACTTCCAGCCTACAGAACTATAAGAGAATACATTCTTTTTTGAGACAGGGTCTCCCTGTAGCCCCGCTTGGCCTGAAACTCGCTATATAGACCAAGCTGGCCAGGAGATCTGCCTGCCTCTGCCTCCCACATGCTGGAACTAAAGGAGTACACCACCACACCAGCAAGAAAACATTCATATTCTTTTAAACCACCAAAATTGTAGTCATTTATTACAGTAGCAATAGAAAACTGATGCAAGTGTTGACATTTAACCTTGTAAGAACAGTTTTGATGAGGAGTAAGAGGTATACTGAAGGACTGCAGTAGAATGGGTAAAAGATTCAGAGGTGTCCATCTCTTGGGAAGTTTGTGCAGGTATCTCATTGGACTCTAAGAAAAAGCAGAGAGGATCTAGCTCAGTAATGTTGGGCAGTACCAGGATGAGGCAGCCTTCATCTTCAACCTGCCTTAGAAGAGATCAGTGTCTAATAGTGGGGTTCAGGGGTCCCCAGGTAGCCCTGACTCTGGAGAGTAAACTATGATACCTCTTCTTGGTCCACAGACACATAACTGTTGCTCAACATGGAGACCAGGATACTTTATACCCTGACCCTACAACTGACACAGATCTTCTCTTTTCATGGATACAGAAATACATACTGACTTTACAAATAGAACTAGCAAAGACCGGCCTTTGGTCAGTCTAGTTTAGGCACTAGTATTTTACATTTTACCACCTCTCTAAATTCAGAAAATATAACTACAAAGCTAAAATTATAAATTGTAAAGCCTAAAAGCTCCATGAAAGAGGAGAATATTAGAGTCATACAAAAGAGGGAGAACAGCAACATATAGGTACAATACCAGTCGATGGATTAGAAACAGAAGCCAGCTGCAGTCCCATACTGAAGGTCAAGAGCATTAAGATGTTTTATATGAGGTATTACTGATTGGAAACTTTCTGTCCTTAGAAACAGGGTAGGCTAAATATCAATGGGGACTTTTTTCAGTGATTCTGAAACACCAAGAAGTGGAAGTGATACAAGCTAAAGGCAAGTTGATGGCCACCTTATGGTACCCACAATGCACCACGATATGACTCCCCTCCAAAACCCCAACATCGGCGCAGGACTGTGTTGTACAGAATACCTCAACTATCCCAAGTCTCCAAAACAAGGTCAACCTGTACTCTGGCCACTTAGGTAAGAGAGAAACAAGCTTTATTTTTAAAACTTCCTCAAAAGTGAGTCAAGAGGCCAGCTAGATGATTTAGACAAAGGCACCTGCTGCTAAGCCTGGTGACCTAGTTAGCTCTCTAGGACCCACATAGTATAAGGAGAGAACCAACTCCACAAGTTGTCCTCTGTCTTCCACAGATGTGACACACATATGTGCACACACACACACACACACACACAATGGAAGGACTTACCTATACCTCATTCTATATTTTCTTTGTAAAATTATTCTTAAAATAAGGCCAGTTTTGCTCTTAATTTGAGGCTATTAAGACGTTGAGAAATCACAGATTGTAGGACTTACTCCCATTGCAACTGCTAGCTTCTAGTGTCAATCTTTTGTTCTGCATGAAATCTCTTGCTTTGCAAACTAGCAGGATCCCTGAATTTGGCAAGGATCCTGCTCTGTGAAGCATTTTCAAGTTACAGGTTTTAGCAATGTCAGATTTCCCTAAGCCAGCAATAGAGAAAAAGTGGAGAGGGCAACAATGCTGCAGAGCTCTCACCTAATAGAACAAGAGAACGTCTCAGCTAGCAGGTGCAGCCCAGCACCTGTCCAGGGCAGTCAGGGCCTCTGATTTAAACAGTCTCTTGAATCTCCTCACCTTACTAAACTAATAGATTAAAGTTAGTTCAGATAGTTCCCTGTTCTATCCTATTTGTGTATAGTGGTGTTTTCTATTTATACATGGGAAGTGTATTGTATAATTCTTGATATGCTTTGTAAATTGTACACAAACCGTGGCCAAATGATGCCTCCAACAGCAATAGATGACACTATTGCCATTTTAACTAAATTGTCCAGTGGAGGAGGAAAAGTAGAGCTGATGATTTTGAATACTTACAAAGAAACATCACTTTGTCACTGGTACAGAGCCTATAATTATGCGCAGTTCCCTGCTTAAGACTTTTTAGTTATGCCTAACATTGAAAAAAACTAAATGATGGAGAGAGGAAGAAAGGAGGATTTAAACACTCAACACAAGATGTTCATTTAAATAGAGGAATTGCCTCACCATAAGGGAACAGTTAAAGGTCTGATAGTCCCACTGGCATGCTATTATCAAATCATCTTTCTTTAAACCATGGGTTTGAAATCCTTATAAATCATCATTATTATTTTGAAATCAAGACTGGTTCCTTCTATTCACCAAACACGATCACTTTCATTGATATATTTTTAATGCTCTGTTTTACATATCTGAAGAAGCTAAATCTTCAAACCTTGGAAATAAATCTTTTTCCTCACTGGAAAATCCATAATGTGATTCTTTTCTGTTGCTGGCAGCACCATTAGATAAGTGGACACGCCTTGCTTGGTTAGAACCATACTGTGATTTTCAGGAGGAATAGAAATGTAGTTATAGACGCTGACTAAGAAATGTTCAGCATATGTTGTTACAGATTCATTTTGATTCTGTTTAGTAGGTGTCCTCTGAAATCCCAGTTTGACAAAGGGACTTCTTATTTAGTGGCCTTCATCCCTCCAGGTTATGTGTCCAACAGAAAAGGGAGAGCGTTTCAAAATGAGCCACAGCAGGAGTCACAAGAACAGGAGAGGATCACAGAGTGAATCCACTGTTTTCATCACTGTGACCAAACACCTGAAGAAAGTAGTTTAAGGAAGGAAGGATTTGATCTGGCCCGTGGTTTAGGGGATAAAGCCCCATGGCAGGGAAGACAAGGCAGTGGGGCTCCATCCACTCAGGAACGTGCGGTAGGCTTCCTGCATCTCAGTGTCAGGAGCAGAGAAGGGTAAGTAAGGCTGGTCTGTAACTCATTGAGAATTACCCTCCAGCTGGGCACCACCTCCCATAAAATTCCTGCAACCTCCCAAAATAGCACCAGTAGCTGGGGCCCAAGTATTCAAACACATACACCTGTGGGGGCCTTTCACATTCTAACCGCAACACAAGGGCTTGGTTTCTTCCATCTTTCACACCGAAGATGAGTTTACCTCAAAAAAGGTGTTCAGGTGGGGTGTGGTGGTGCTCACCTTTAATCCCAGCACTTGGGAAACAGAGGCACGTAGATCTCTGAAGTTTGTGGTCTACCTAGTCTACATGTCAAGTTCCAAGCTAGCTAGAGCTTGGTGAGATCCCCTTCTCAAAAAAGAGGAGGGGTAAGGGGAGGCAAATCCAAAGCTGAGTGTGATAGCTTTCTGCTACCGTAATAAAACATCTGAAATAATAAATTTAAAAGAGGAAAGGCTTGGGGCTGGAGAGATGGCTCAACAGTTAAAAGCACTGGCTGCTCTTGCAGAGGATCCAGGTTTGATTCCCAGCACCCACGTGGCAGCTAACAACTGTGCTTAACTCCCATTGCAGGAGAATCTGACAACCTCTTCTCACCTCTGTGGGCTTTGCACAACAGAGATGCACTTAGGTACATGTGGGCAATACACTCACGCACATAAAATAAAAATAAAATATTTTTTTAAAAAAAGAGAAAGGGCTTATTTTTGGCTCATAGTTTTAGAGGTCTTAATATACTGTTAGTTGATCTTGTTGCTCTTGGGTCCATGCAAGGTATATATCATGGTAGGAAGTACATAAGAAAGTTCTCACCTTATGGTGGCCAGGAAGCAAAAAATCAGGAAGGGAGCCCAAGAACCTAATATCCTCCTCAAGGGCACAGCACCCAATGACCTAACTCCATCCTGCTAGACCCCACCTCTTTTTTAAAAATATTTTTTATTTATTTTATGTGTATGAGTGTATTGCCTGTATGTATGTAAGTTCACCCAGATCCTCTGGAAATGGAGTTACAGACGGTTGCTAGCTGCCATGTGGGTGCTGGGAATGAAACCCAGGTCCTCTGCAAGAGCAACCAGTGCTATTAACTGTGAAGCCATCTCTCTAGCCCCCCACCCCTTAAAAGTCCCACCAATTCCCAATAGTAGCATGGGCTAGGAACCAAACTTTTAATGCATGAGCCTTTCAGCAGTGAACAAACCATAGAACTATTCAGAAGCAATGGAAAATAAAGTTTGAGATTCTCCCTGACAAGACCAAACTCAGAGGCAAGGGACAGAGGGTCGTGAGGGCCAAAAAAAAAAAAAAGATATGCAGAGTCACTGACAGAAGCAACATGTTTTATTCACTCCTGTAGAGAACATGTACCCTTGGTCCCAAGGACATTTTTGCAAAAATCACACAAAAGCGACTTCTTGCCAAAGGTGGTTACATAACAAATCACATAACAGTCACATTTATTGCTTATTCTTAGTTCCCTGGATATCCAGTAGTGGCCATCTTAACTAGTCTAGTCATTCGGGTAATCCATACCTGTACCATGTTGTCAAAACCTTTATCTGGCCCTTATGGCCTTTATTCCCTTCACTCCCACAGCAGACTCAGGTAGGAAAAATTCCACTGTTTACCTGAGAGTCCTCTGTTTGAACTGTGATGTAAGGCCCTTAGAGGTGACTGCTTATATCCTTCCCACCTGAGACTGCTGTAATTAGCTCTGCTAAACACTGTCATTGAAAATGACTTGTAATCATTGTTCACTGACAGGCACAGATAAGCACATCATTGAGTGGTGTTCTAAATGGTGCTTCCTGCTTGGTAAACCCCTGTAAGGCATTTGTCAGGGACACTGTTCTCAAATTCTGCTAACAGCAGGCAGTGCCATTGCAACACCTTCCAAAGCCCACAAAGGAAATCTTAATAGGTCCTCTGGGAGTACATCACCATGCACTGGAAGAAACTATTTCTGTTGTTGCTCAGAATCTGCCTCTCCCGCCTAATGGAAAACAAAGGTGTGGCCTTACATGATTAAGAGAAAAGGCAGGCCTTGTCTCCTTTATCCTTGAAATTTGACAGCTTCGGTTTTTTGCTATCGGACACTTGTAAGTGAAAGTTACAGTGTGTGATTTTTCAGTCTATGATTTTCAGAGTCTATACTTATATTAGAAGCAAAACAAAATGATCCTTATGAACACCTGCTGACAAGGACTAAAACCAACAGGCAGTGTGGGTGGTGGATGGAAGGTGTTGCCCGGGCAGTAAATCCAAGTTGCTCATACCAAAGGAAGTATTTCTAGGGAAGCCATCTGAGTAAGAGGTAAATACTTAGTCATTCAGAACAGGCCTTAAACGACCAGTTCATCAACAAGGGAAGGTCTGCTTTCAGGGGTGTTCACTGAATGCTGAGACAGCATTTTCCTCTTCACTGATGCACAATGCACATGCCTTCGTTAAAAAAAAAAAAAATATGCAAGGGTCTCTGTAATCAAACCCTTGTCAACGAGGTGTTAAAGGGCTATTATTTGGCTGCTGGGTGTTATTTCAACAGTAGTTTTTTGTTCTGTGATTCTAAATTACATATGAAAAAGGATCCAATCCCTTATTAAGTCTGGGGCTATGCTATGTGTCGCTTGTGCTTTCTCACCTGCTCCCTAATATCAATGGGTTTTATAATTCTGCTTCTTAATTGTTGTCTTAAATCTGTCTCCTTTCAGTTCCACTCTTGTTCATACATTTCAGTAGCCTTTCTTCCTAGTTTCTTGTGTCACTGCTCTCCCACCCCACCTTCTGTCCCTCTCCAACTATGCTTCCATAGGTGATGATCATAAATCCTTATAGCTCCATTGCCAAAAAAATGAAAACCAAATTCTGGAGTTCAGGGTGTCATCTAGACTCCATCTACTGTATCATTCTTGTATCTTAATCTCCATTTATTCCAGCAATTTGCCCTTGCATGAAACCACCACCAGTTTGTGTCTTTGAGCATGCCTCTGTGCACCCAGTGCACCTTACAAAACTCACCCTTTTTACCTAGCTCAAATGCCATTTCCTTGATGAAATTTCTACTTCCTTCTAATTCAAATTAATTACTCCTTCCTTCAAGTTTACATAGATTCTCTCTCTCTCTCTCTCTCTCTCTCTCTCTCTCTCTCTCTCTCTCAAAGCTATTCCAAAACCACATGATTCACCCATTTAAAGTATAACATGTAATCGTTTTTTGGAAATCATCACCCCTCAAAGAAACCATAAGAGGCCATTTCCCATTTCCTCTATCCTTTCCCAGGCTGAGGCAATCACTAATCTATTTCCTGTCTGTATAAATTTCCCTACTCAAGACATTTCATATAAACAGTATCATACAATATGTGGTCCTTGGGTCTGGCTTTTTTTTACTTAGCATATTTTCAAGGTCATCCATGTTATAGCATAAAGAATACTTCATTCTACCTTATTATGACCATTGTTCATTTGTCAGTGTTTGGGATTAAACCCAGAGCCTTACACATGCTAAGAGCTCTACCATGGAGCTACATCCTCAGCTCCTATCATATTGTTCAATAATAGTTCTTATGTTTATCCATTGCTAGATTTATTTCTACTTTCAGCCCATCTAACACTTTGTTTATACTTTTTGATTATCGTTTAATATGTATAGCTTAGTATTCTATGATATTTTGATAGTTTTTTTCATTGTTTTTTCTATAACTGTTTTTCACTCTGATATCTGTACAGAGCAAGCATTCAGTAAATGTTTGACAGATGGATGAATGGACAGGTATTATTGGTTCTCACTATGTGGATTGTGAAGCAACACAAGGTACTAAAAATTAAAACATTAAAATGAACCAAATAATAGCCAAAGGCTGGATCAGTACAATTACCTAGTAAATTATAAATTTCAAAGACTGGTGATTCTTAAACTTTAATGTTTACATGATTTCCTGAGATTCACATGTGGTTGTAATAGTTATTTCACGGATGTGGTTCCTTTGCTAATAATAATCATGAACTGGTTGGGAAGAGGCCTGGGAGACACAAGACATCCTTTCCTGAATTGACTCCACAGTGTTTTATGAATGCTCTTGACCTATTATTGAATTCTAGAACAGTGATTCTTGATTCTGGCTGAGCATTACAAAATCCCCTCCAGGAGGTTCTTCAAGATATATATGACCTAGATTCCACTTCCCAGTTTATGATTCCATAGGTTGAGTAGGGTCCAACTTACACACATTTCTAGTGCATAACCAGGTTTGAGAATAATGATTTCAAAATCAACCTGCAGGGTTTTTTTTTTTAATCTTGTCATAGAGTGTGAGCCCCATACTCCTGGACAATGCTTTACTCATTCTGAAACTATGCTCACTAATACCATCTCAAATTTGTAAGCCCTTTTTATTTGAAAAGAGCTTTGCAGTCATTTTTTATTAACTAGACTTTCATGCAGGGTGACCTTGTATAAATCACATAATCCTTTTGTGTCTTAAATTTCCTCATATGTAAACTGTAGGTGGTAATACTGACCCACCCTCAAGGGGTATTATGGAGACTAATGGAGGCCTATAAAGCACTCACCAAACATAAAAATGTTACATGCATGCTTATTAGACAGGTAAGAAGTCCTAGTCACAGCCTTTTAAAAGAAGACAAATACCAAAACAAAGATTCCAGTAGGCCTTCCTGCAACTTTTATCATTTGAAAGATCCTTTCCAAACACTAGCATATAGCAATTCCATCTCACTACCAAAACTAGCAAGCAGACACAAACTAGTCACAGGAAGACAATGCAGTAAATAAGTACACAAAACAGTCCTGAAATGTTCGTTAACTGTCTCATCAATTTATAATAGAACTAGAGATTATACCTATAAACAAACTCATCTGAAAAAATATTCTTAGAAGATATTTATGCATGTTGACACAAGCCCTCCAGCTGACACCAGTTACCCATTGATGTTAACCCTGAAGTTGTTTTCTAGTTTACTGATGAGTTCTGCATAGCAACATTTAGCCTCATTTCTGCCATGTGACTGAATGAATTTGTAGTCAAAATGAGACCTTTTCCACTATTTCACAATGGGCCTGGATAAGAATGAGGAGGTAGGACTCTCTAACCTGGGAATCAGGACAGGTTTTGTAAACATGTTGGCCCACAACCAAGGGCTCATTTGTACATGTTTAGCTTCTTGGAAAGAAGAGGCAGAAACAAATCTGGTTTTTAGCCTGGATTTTTTTTTTTTTTTTTTTTAAGTCTTTTTGAGACAGGGTCTCCCTGTAGCCCCAGCTGTCCTGGAACTCACTACGTAGACCAGGCTGGCCTTGAACTCATAGAGTTCCGCCTGCCTCTGCCTCCCAAGTGCTGGGATTAAAGGTGTGTGCCACCACACCTGGCTAGCCTGGATTTTTAATTAAAAATTTTTTTTTACAATTTTGATTCAAAAAGGTCACAGTTTGAATGGTTGAGTCCCATGCCCTAGCTAATATGAGCCAGGAACTCTAAGGAAGCAGGACCTTTCTGAGCCATTGACCTTGATCATGCTCATCCCTCTTTGGGTTCTTAAGTGTTTAGGTTGAATTCCTGGGGACAGTTGATGTCTTTGGTTAATCTCAGAACTTTCTAACAATCAAATTCTACAAAATAAATATTTTTTTATTTTAATCTCTGGATAACACCCAATCCTTGAGGTGAAGGCTACCAGGAGCTCCTTGAGATGCCTACAGTGTTGCTGCAATTCAATGACCCTGAGTTATAAGAACATCAACCTCCTCACAGAGAACCCCAGGATTTGGCTTATTGACATTCCTGTTTCATGTGGACACCTAGTCTAGCCTTTGGCAGCAGGCTAATTGAAATGTCTTTTTATTTCTCACACAACATTTTCCTTCCTGAGGCAGTATTAGACCCTGATTAGAATTCCGAAACCTCAATGGAAAAAGCCTCAGTGAAGTGAGCCTTATTGGTTGGGGAAATTATCTAGTATGCAGTTAGTTTTAAAAATAAGGTTGATTCAACTATGTTTCCACATCAGTAATCTTCAAGGAACTCAGCATTTTTGCTGAACATTTTAGGGGAAGAAAGAGTCACATAGGCTTTGTTGCAACAGTTAGAAGAAATAAATGCTAATCCACGTGTTCAGTGGGATTCACTTAAGTATCCTTAACACTTTTTTCCACCAAATGGAAAATCCCCAGAAGTGTGTATTGTTTTTCACTTTGTAAATGGATACAAATGAATACAATAAATTATATGATTTCCTCTGAATCTGAATGTTTCAAAGTTCTGTTTTCTTAATATCTCAAGGTAAGTGTGGTCTGCTTCAAAGATCTAGAAGCTGAGGCATCCTGTGTTCATTCTATCACTTTCGTCAGTGACACATAGACCACCTGTGTCCCACCCCACTGCTCTCCTTGAAATTGGAGAAAAGGGTCACAACTTTTTAAAAGACTGGACAGCAGTGAGGTACAGCTTTATGGTCTAATGCATCTTCTTTAAATCTTTTAAGGGAAAGCTTAAGTTCCTAGATTAAATTTGACCATCTTTGTATATTAACTTTGCTTTTTCCTTATTTAAAAATAAAAATGCAGAAGAACCCTTAACTATCACTGAATCTCCATGTCTTGGGTCATAAAGTACACTCTTGGCAGAGCTAAACTAGGTGCTAGGGGCTAAGAGGCAAGAGGCTGTGCCTTAGACTTAGCACTTAAAATGTTCACACTGGGCCATTTGTGGTGCATGTTTGCTTTTGAGGAATACTTCCATCAGTAATTATGGATAGGAATTTTAAAAAATTCTTCCTCAAAACCAGCTCAGTGAGAAGTACCCTATTTGACAAATGTTAAATTTTTCTGTGTTTTAATTTTTATGTTATCTAATTAACCCCCCACTTCCTCAGAGCATCTCTATTCTTGTTGGAAGATTTAAATAGACAATGTTTCTATTAAAAATATTTTTGGGTTAATGGTAATATTCCTCTAATTTAATCTGGGTAGTTAAACAGTAAAAATGCTGACAAATAGCATATCTCTGGAATGAGTAGACTATCTCTAGAGAGAAAAAGAGAAAAAAGCTTTTTTTTTTTAAATGGGTGAAGTTTTAAACCAAGACTCATAGAGCACTAGAATAAAAGGATTGGATTTCAGTGTTAAAATAAGGGACTAGACTGGATAGGACTTAACATGTATGGCAGACTACGTGAGGTCCAGTAGTGGGATGGGGAGGTGTGGATGGGGGAGGAGGATCTAAATTTGATTAAGAACTGTTGTATGAAATTACAAAAGCTCAATAAAAATAAAGCAATAAAATAATAGTTTTTTAAATAAAAAAGAAGGGACTAGGGATTGGATTGATAGTTTGAGAAAGATTCTGGTTTAGTGGGAAGAGTAAGCTGTAATCAGAAGGTACCAGAGATATCTCCAAGACAAATGTTATAAAAATGCAGATCTTTTTTATAATTACAGGGTAGAAAAAAATAGGATAAAATACTTTTTGTTTTTCTTTTTGCCCTGAGGCTGACTTTAGACATCAGATAGCCTAGCTTTTAAGGAACTAATTTTATTTCTGGAAAGATATTGAACTAGGTGAGGGACATGGATATGGATATGGATATGGATATCCCGAGTACACACTCCGGAATCAGCGCCCGCTCAGAATCAGCGCCCTCTCTTCCCAAATGGGAAGTCAGGGGTCCTACTTTTGAGGCCCATTCTGTCACTTATTAGCTACATGATCTCATGGGAGATTCTCACCCTCAAAGTGTATCAGCCCTTTTTTACCTATTAAAGGAAGAATAATGGAGCTGGAGAGATGGCTCAGCAGTTAAGAGTGCTTGCTGCTCTTGCAGAGGACTGGAGTTTGGTTCCTAGGACCCAAATCAGGAAGCTCACAACAGGTTCTAACTCCAGTTCCAGTGAATCCTATGCCCTCTTCTGGCCTCTGAAAGAACCTGCACACACACAAACACACACATACACACACACACACACACACACACACACACAAAAGGAAGAATAATATATGTATCTTTTTAAACTGGTGTTACGTTTACAAAGCTAATGCATAGAAAAGTATTTGTAGATTAAGCACATATTGTCACTCAGTAGAGCCCATGTGAGAATAATGAGCAAGTAAGTCAGAGATGAGTCTAGTCCCTCTTATCCACAGGCTGAAATCCAAGTATTTTACCTGGAAAACCTGTTCCTTACCTACTCTCTAGCCCTTTCCTTTAACTCATCTGCCAAAGTTGGACATTCTCTAGGATATCTTGACTTTTCCCATCTTCATGTTTCTGTGTCTTTTCCATAACCTACAGCCTCCACTTGCCCTTCAATGGCTTTGAATCCTGCAGACTCCAGGAATCTTACCAAAGTCTCACTTTCTCCTCCTCTAAACCTTGGTCCTTTCTACTTGGAACACCCCTGATTGATAAATCACTTACTGGTCCAGCCAACGGCTGGTTCCTGTAAGACAGAGGCCACACATACAGTGCCTATCTTTGTGAACAGCCACCAAACAGACTTTGGTGCCTTGCCAAGAGTAGTTCTGAATAGACGTCTGATTGAATGAATGAATAATTTCTCACCCTGCCCCTATTGTGGTCCCAGACAAAACACCTTGTCTCTTTCAGTCTCAGTTGCCTCAGCTATAAACAGAGGATAACAGCAAGGATGTACTCCCCAGGTGTGCTGGGAAGAATAAACCAATGACTGAAAAGCAATTTAAAAATGTAAAATGAAATGCTATATATAAATGTTACATAATCAAAATCATTTTCCTCTGTATTGTGTTTTATTTGGCTTTATACCTTCAAATCCTTTGTGGGCCTCAGAATTTCACAGATGCAGTACCATCCACATTAGCACCTAGATTCTCTTGGGTAATAAACAATTTTGTGTATTATAGATCACAGCTACTTTTCCTTGGCACACTTGCATGTGAATCTGTTATAATTTGGGGTATTCATAATAACTAATGATACAATTCATTTTTAAGGGATAATCCATTTTTTTTTCAGTCTTTGGATGGCCAGTTATTATTCCAATACCGTTACCACAAGGGAACTAGCTCCCATTACGTCTAAAATCCTGTGATGAGCAGTTTTTTTTGTAGCCTGAATTATTTAGGATGAAACATGGAAATGGTGTGAGATTTTGAAGCATTATTTGTTTCTATGCCCCTCTTTTTCTCCCTGTGATGAGAGTGCTACCAAGAACCCATTGCAATGTGACTCCCTAGGTATCAGGAAAGGTGTGGATCGGCTCTTTCCACAGGAAAGCAAGGCAATTCTGGCTTAAGATGATTTTTTTTTCTTAATACATTCAAGAAGAGTTTTCCTATACAAAAATAAATTTTCCTGGATTTTCTCTAGTTCCTATAAGGTATTTTGACCTTTATGTACACAGCCTACTGTTATTCCTAGAACAAGTTAAGTCTTCACTTAGATGGAAACACTGAGGAAGGGGAGATGATGGTGATATCACAAGCTTGTCATGAGGATCAAGTGAGTCCTTAGATGTAACAAAGTAGAATGTAGTATACAGTTAAGTACTCAATAATTATTATGGGTTGTTTTCAGTAGAGGGCCTTCTACAAGTCTGGCCCTGCAGCTAGCTCTCACTCAAGCTACATACCAAGCTAATGGGACAAATCTAATCACCTCCACATTCACTCCATAAAAGTAGAGAGGAAATTCCAGTCTCAGCAATAGGATTTCCAAAGGCCATATTATTCAGTCAGAACTTCCTCCTGTTTTTATTCTATTTGTGATGATTAATTTCATGTGTCAATTTGACCAGTCCAGAGAGTGCCCAGAATAAACATTACTTCTGGGTATGTCTATCATGGTGATTCTGGAGAACATTCAAATAGGTGGACTCAATAAACCATCTTTCCTAATGTGAGTGAACATCACCCAATTTATGGAGGGTGTAAACAGAACAAAAGGACAGAGGAAGAACTCTACCTTTGCTTCCTGCCTACCTGCTTGAGCTACAAGGATACTAGTCATTTCTTGCCCTTAAACTGGGCTTATACCACCAATTTGACTGATTTTCAGGTCTCTAGTCTTGGACTAGAGTTTATTCACTGATTTTTCTTGGGTCTCCAGCTTATAAACAACAGATTGTAGGACTTCTGGGCCTCTGACATTGAGTCAGTTCCTCACAGTGAGTCTCTTCCTGTATTTGCTTTGGTATATTCCATTGCTTTTGTTGCTCTGGAGAGCCCCACAGTGGAGTCCACGTCTCTCCCAAGCACACGATCAATGTGCCTTGTCAATGGCTGCCTAACCCCTCAGGGTTACTCATTTCATTACAAAGTTTTAAAACAAGAAGCAGTCATTTGTTTTAAATTTCTTCTGGTAGATTCCTGACTAGTGTGTGTAGTTTTATACTGAGCCATCGTCTTTCAAGATCTTTACAGTCTTCCATGAGGCTTGTCCTCAGTGATATACATTTTTAAGAAGTTTGCCAGCCTGGTCTACATAGTGAGTGCCAGGCTGACTGGTGCTTCATGGAGACTCTGTCTCAAAAAGATAAAAAAAGAAGAAGTTCAATATAGTTTTTTTTCTTCTGAGAATGTATGTTGAAATCCCAAGATTTTGTGGAACAAAAACTGCCCTCCCCTACCCATTTTTGTTAGCACATTTTTAACCCAGATGGAACTGTACCAATAAAAGTCTCAAATAGAGAAGCTGCTTTGACATTCAATTATAAGAAGATATCATTGTTTTGTGGGTGCTGTCACTCTGGCTGAAGATGCTGAACCATTAAAATCTCTGTAACAAAAATATTTTCTAGTCAATGCATACAAACTAATAACATACTTTAGTTTGCCAAAAACATCTGTATGATAGCTATTAATATTTCAAAGTGCTTTATCATTAGTTACCATCCCATCTGTGTGAAATTGATCAGAAATATCACTACATTGGGCAGGACGTGGTGGTGCACACCTTTAATCCCAGCACTAGGGAGGCAGAGGCAGGCAGATCTCTGTGAGTTCAAGGCCAGCTTGGTCTACATAGTGGGTTCCAGGCCAGCTGAGACTACAGGGAGACCTTGTCTCAAAAAAACCAAAAAAAAAAAATTAAAAAAAGAAAGAAAAGAAGTCTCACTACATTGTCATACATGGGAAGCTATTAATAAGATAAGGAAAGTTAATGACTTGTACAAGGTTTCAGAATGATTCTGGAGCAGACCTGGAATTAGATTATGTAGCTTCTGACAGGAATTTAGAAGTTTCTGCATTTCCTTGCTAAGACCTTTTGGGTGGTTCTCTTTAAAATGTGAACAATTTCCAAAGTAAATCTATGTTGAAAGAGATGACAGGAATGGAAGAGGGAAAATACTATTCACTGATACAAATTTTCCCTCAACCCTGGCTCTGCTTCTACAACTCCTTCCATTTTAGTGATACATTCTTTACTTTTCTAAATGTATGACTCTCTCATTCTCTCTCTCTCTCTCTCTCTTTTAAATGTGTGTGATGGGGATACATAGAGGCCAGAGGCCAACTTTGTGGAGTCAGTACTCTCCTACATTTATGGAATCAAACTCAGGTCATCAGGCTTGAGCCATCTTGCCGGCCCCCATGATAATACATCTCTTTAACAGCTTTTAAAACACTTGGCAATCAAAAAAAGAATGGTAAAGGGCCCTTTCCCTTCATTTTCATTTATAGAAGGACGAAGATTCAATGAGATTTAAATAGACAGAATCTGTGTGTGTAAAGAATTGCCCAGGGCTCTCTATTTCCCCCTTTCAACCTCACTCTTTTCAGTAGCAGTAGTACTGTAAGTTCATTGAAACCACTGTCATGCAGTCCCCTTGAGGAGCTGAACACAGTGGGCAATTCTGCCAGCTGTTTTATGACCAGAGAATGGAGGGCAAACAGAGGTTAAGTGACTGCCAGAAGCATTCACCATCACAGCCGTTCAGATTAGAACTCATGGCTTCTGCCAGTCACATCCTAGTGAAATTCAGGATGTTCTAAAATATTGCTTGTCAGAGAGGGGTAGCAGTGCTGGAAGACAAGTTTGCTCATTGTTCACAAAGGGAAAAACTGCATTCATGGCTCCACCTGACTCTTCTCATTCTTAAGACATTCCACAAACTTTCTCATCACATTGAGTGAAAGAAATTTCATGAAATAGGTTGGAACTAAACAAGTGGCTTTCACATCCAGACTTCCATGGTTTCATACAGATAGTATTAGCATAAGTTCCTGGTGTAGGAACAGATCTGATTCCCCCTCATAGATCAGGATAACCCAGACTCACAGACTCTTATGGGGATTAGCAACCAAAGGAATGTTAGGTCTTGTGTCCAAGTGTTAGGTTCTTATAGAAAATGACTTACAATAAAAGATGGTGTGGGAAAATGAATACAGTACAAATGTACTGTCTTCTCCATGCCACACATTCTGAAAGGCAAAATAAGATATACTATTTGTTCAAGAATGTGAATAGGATAGATGTGTCTAAATGAAAGAAATGGAAACTTTAGAAAATGAAACATGGTGAAGGAGATCCTGAAGGAGCAGGAGAGCAGGAAGGGCCTCATCGCTGCCATCTGTGCAGGTCCTACAGCTCTGTTGGCTCATGAAATAGGTTTTGGAAGCAAAGTTGCAACACACCCACTTGCTAAGGACAAAATGATGAATGGGAGTCACTACAGCTACTCAGAGAGCTGCATGGAGAGGGATGGCCTGACCCTCACCAGCCATGGCTGTGGCTGAGCAGGTGAAGGCACTGCTTGTTCTCAAAGACTAAAGCACAGCCTTGGCCCCACTCGAGGCCAGGCCTCAGCACGTGGCTCGCCCGTGAGTCCAGGAGCTGGTGACTCTCCGGAAATAGTGCAGTGAAGTAGCCACACAGGGCTGTACCTGAAGACTGGGTCTGTACATTTCTGAGCCTTGTTTGCAGAATAAAGAGTGTTTAGAAAAGAAAAAGAAAAAGAAAAAAGAAAGTGAAACATGAAAGTTACCTAATTCTAACTTACTTCACAAAAGAAAGTTTCCTTTATTTTTCTTTCAAAATGTAGTATAAATCCAACTATAAGTTGGTCACCAGCCATTTTTGACTCCTACTATCATGGTGATTGTTAACTTTTCTCTGATGGTGGTGCTCAAACCCAGGACCTCACTTGTGTATCACAAATGCTTACTGAGGTATATCACCAGATCCTATAATTTAAATATTTTTAAATTACATTTATTATTTTATGAAATTTATTTATGTTTATGTGTGTATATGTGGTGGTCATGTGCCATGGTGCCACATGTAGAGGTCAGAAGTCAACTTTCAGGAAATCAGTTGTCTTCTACCATGTGGACCACAGGGCTTGGTCTTCAGGCTTGTTGGCAAGCAGCCTTTATTCTCTGAGCCATCTCATGGACCCAAAGATGATTTTAAAAATAATCATTTGCATCTGTGAAAAACCCTCAGACAGCATGATTATGATGAGCACTGTTAGCAAATTTCTCTAGTTATATCCACACATGTGGGAGGAAGAAGCCCAAAGGAATGTATTTCTTCTATATGAACTTCCTGATGACTCCACTCAAAGATGGATGCTTCATGACAGCCTTCAGTGAAGAAGCTTCCAGAAGTTCCTGAAAGCAAACAGAAGGGAGCATGATTTTTAAAAGTGATCCAAGTGGAGTTTCCCTGATGGCTGTAGTTTGGATCCAAGACCCATGTGTTGAAGGGCTTTGTTTCCAGCTTGTGGCACTATAGCAAGGTGGTAGACTCTTTAGGTGGGCCCCACTAGAAGTCAGGACACTGGGGACTTCCTTGAAGAGAATTTTGGGAAGCCAGTCCCTCTAACTCTCTTCTGCTCCACCCCACCCCCACCCCCAGTTCTTGGTCACCACTAAGGTGAACCAAGCTTTGTTCTGCCCAGGCCCCCTGCCATGATGTACTGGGCTGCCACAGGCCCAAAGAGGCCCAGAAACCATGGACTGAAACCTCTGAAACTGTAAGCCAAAGTAACCTTTCCCTGTACACACTGGTTTTCTCAAGTATATTTTCACGGTGATGGAAAGCTGGTTGACAGTACTAGAACCAGGGAGTAGTCCTCTAGGCCCTCTCTTCTGTCTGTCATTTCCAGACCTGTTTCCACTCGTCCCAATCTGGGCAGAGATCTGCATAGTCTATTCATATGCTCTACATTTAAATCTTTGTCAGCACGGGCCATTTTCCTTAGTCACTCATCAGCATGATAAGGAACTACTAGAATTCAATAGATCAGTCTTCCTCACTTGCACCAGTTCTTTGGTTCAGAAATCAAGATAAAGTTTAAGTATGTGCAAGGTCGGCATCACTCATTTCTTAGGGCATGTCAAGGACTAGGCAGGTCCTATTTTTGCTCTTCTGACAGCCTGCATGTGGACCTTTCCAACTGAAGAAGGGGGCTCAGGAGACTACAGCAGAGCTCATCTAAGAGCTGACATCTTCCCTGCTGCAGGGGCCATTTCACCTCCTTATCAGTTGCAGGCTGTTCCTTTACCTTCCTTCTCCCTGGCAACTTCATCAGAACCTTCTCATGAGAGGTCAGCTAGAATGCAGGAATCAAATGAACAGCCACATAGACTCAAGGACTACACCCTGTAGGGTTTTTCAAGACCGAGGCAGTGGTCTTGGGCTGGAAGTGAGAATATGGGGGTGAGGTACAGGTGAGTATAAGGACACCAGGAAGTCCAGGAACTTTGCTCCCTTTCCTATCCTGTTGTGCATTCCTGTTAACATGAGTCGGGTTAGGCACAGAGAGGCTCTACCTGCCCCTGCAGGCAGTCTAGGATTTGTCACATTCTAGGCCTCAGAAAGCAAGAACATCCAAAGGTTCTCCTCTCCTCTCCTCTCCTCTCCTCTCCTCTCCTGGGTGGAGGTTAACTGAAAAAGTGCGTTACTGGGAATATGCTCTAGAAGGTCTCTCTCTCTCTCTCTCTCTCTCTCTCTCTCTCTCTCCCCACCCCCCCTTTCCACATAGGATGGCTACAGCCCAGGAAGCCATCTTCCAGGACCGTTCCGCTGACAATAACCCAAGGACTTCCAATGCACTCCACCTATGAGCTGGCTCCATGTCTCCACCCTGGCCAAGGATTTCCGAAGGGGACGAAGTGCAGAGTGCCTCAGCTGTGGCTTCCTCTGCGGTTGTCTGTCCACGAAGATGGATGATTCTGGCCTCTCCATAATCCGGGCAGACCAAGTAGACAGCAGCAGAATCCACTACTGCGGATGCAAAGTGCCCCGAGACGCCCTGGATCTCGAGACTTTGGTAAGCACTCCAGCGTGGAGGGAAAGGTGAGGAGGGAGATTGCACCGCACTTCTGGGAGGTTTACTGGCCCGAAGTTCAGGTCAAGATCAGAACCTTTCCCAGGGGTCCTGAAGCGCTCAGTCCCCAGCCCAGGCCTCCTAGGTGGCCGGACCTCATGGGACTCAGGCTTCTTTGAGGCCAAGTTCCGCGCCTCCTGCCGGTGCCAGATACGATTGATGTTCTCCCCAGAGCGCCCACTCGCGATGGCTCTGGGGCTCCTGACGTCTCCCTCCCTGCGGTCCCCTCACTCTAGAGGTGTCCTGGTCCCCGTGCAGCAGGCCTAAGCAGCCCCAGCACTTCACTTCGCAGCGCCCAACTCTCTAGCCGCTGGCGCTTCTAGCAGCCGAGCCAAAGCTACAGGCGATTGGACAGGGGCTAGGGGCGGGACCTCGAGCTAGACACCGCCCGCGGCCTCCCAGAGTCCTGGCGCCATGACGATTGGCTACGGGCTCCGCCAGTCATAGGTTGATGGACGCCCCGCCCCGCGGGGCTGGCCCGAGGCTGGCGCTGGCCCCGCCCCGCCCCGCCAGCCCCGCCCCCTCAGAGCCTAGTCAGCGCAGCCAGGCGTTCCGTCTCATTCTCTAAGCAGGTTCAGGAATTGTCAGCGCCCTCCCGGCTACTGCTGAGCCTAGCGGCCGCCGGGCTTACTACGCTCCCCGGGGTGGCCTCTCGATCCGGTGCTCCCTGGTCCTGCTGGGCGACAGCAGCCGCGGGTTCGGGGCAAGTTGGAAGGGAGGATCCGCAGCAGGGGCGTGGATTTGCGGTCTGGACTCCGCCAGGAGGGTGAGTGGCCGCGCGCGGCGAGCGGCTCCTCGGCAGCGTTCTGCTGCTGGCGAGCGGAGACAGACGCGCCTGGCGCTGGAGGGTCGGAGCGAGGCGGCTGTGAGGTCAGGAAAGGATGGGACTCGCTCGGTCCCGAACTTGTGGTTTTCAAAGCATCCCAACTCGACCCGGGACGCGGCTCTGCGTCCGCACCAACTTGCGATGGTGATTGACATCCTGAGGTCCCGGACGCCCCGAGCCCCTCTGCGGCCTCGGTGTGCGGACGGCAGCTCCTAAAGGGCTGCGACCGGTTCCTCAGACTGGAGCACCCGGAGCCCGCGTGCGGCGGTGGCCCGGCGTACACTCCGGGAGTCTAGCCGCGCGGCCGGTGCTCCCGGTGCGTCCTCGGCGGCCGGAGGACCCGAGTGACCCGCCGGGTTCCGCAGCAGGCCCCCTGTGCTCTGCAGAGTCAAGGAACTGACAGCCGTGCTGGACCTTAAACTTTGGGAAGTAATTGCTTCCCGTCAGCACTTGACTGGGCGCCCCTACTGCTGAGGTGCTCGGACCTCGGCATCAAGTGCCAGGTGTGTGGGAGGAAGTTGGTTAGGACCAGCCGGCAGCTGGGTCTGGAGCAGTTGCCCCAGCTCGGGAGAGGCCAAGGCGAGGCTGAGGGACTGCCAGCCTGGTCTGGGGGTGTTTGTGCACCTGTGTGTTTAGGTGATAAAGTTGTGGCAAGAGCTGACAATAGAGGATTCAAGGTTAAACCTGACGCTTCGTTTGTGGCTGAGTGTGATTTTTTTTTCTTATAGTAAAAGCAGCTTATTTATATTCTATAAGGACTAAACGGAACTCGGTACAATATTTTCTTGCCATTCTTATTTGATATGAATGATAGCTTATTTAAGAGTTCTAGAGAGACTTGGATCCAGAATTGGAAATAGTTAGATATTTTAAAACATATAAAGCATTGATTTATTTATATAGTTATTTATGTGTTTGTTGGATGTACACGTACACGTATCTGGGGGTGTGTATATGTATGTGTAAAACTGATAGGGGAATGAGGTAGAAATATACAAAGGAGAAACTCAACCTTGAACTTCCCTGGATGACAGAGATGAACCCTCCGAGCTGTGAGGTGTATGGTGACTGTGTGTGTAAGCATGTCTGCATCTGTCTGGTCTGTCTAGGGCAGTATATGTCCATGAACTTTACGAGCATTCAGTTCAATACCATTCAGTGCAGATTCCACGTTCCTGTTTTACAGCCCAGAAGCTGCCAGCCAGCCCATCTGTTAAAACATAGCATGCACACTTAAGTCAGAGCACTGGGCTGGGTGGTGGGTAGGGAGCAACCCTTAGCAAAACAACATGCTACAAACAAACCCTTCCTCTTTCATTCTATTCTCATCCATTATTTGGCTTGAACTTGCAGTCTTGCTGAGGAAGAAAAAGAAGGGAATGCTACCTTTAGAAAGAAAAGATTGTTTTGTGATGTAATTATAGCTATAATTTGGGTAAGGGAGTTTATAGGAGAAAATCCCTCTGGAAGAAATGTGGTGCTTGTCACATCACACTGCAATGCTGGTTTACAGCTTTGCAGTAACATGTATATCACAAACTATTTTCTTTTACTTAAGAGAATGCATTAAAAATGAATGGTTTTGAACCAACACACACATACGCACGCGCACACACACACACACACACACACACACATACACTTTAATAGAAATAAACAGAAGTTTATTGCCAAGACTGGAATCAAGATTGCCTTAGTAATTCTAATGAAGCATGCTTTTAGGAATTTATAGCCTGGACATAAATTCATATTTGGTCTAATCACTAGTAGCAATGGTTCACAATTTGTAGTTTAGAAATAATAAAAAGGCTTTATCATGAAAATTCTGATGACTAAAAAGGTCCAGGCAGCTTATTAAGTTCCTGCCCAAGTGACTGATACTTTAAATACTATAAATTCTTTTAATAGCGTAGTTACTTTACGTGACAATAAAGACAATATTTTTGAGATGTATAGTTGATCTTTTTCACAATAATTTTATGTTTTTAATTACATTTTTAATAGTGGTGTTTATTATATGCGAGAAGAATAAACTGGTGTGGTTTTAAGAAGTCATCATAAGAAGTTTTTCACTTTTGTGGCACATAAACATCTGGGGAGAAATATGCAAATCCTTAATATATGTCTGTCTGAATCTGTGATGGGCTGTATAGACACACTAATCTCCTGGCTTCACATGAATCACTCAAATGACCTGGGTGGTGCAGTTCTTGGTCTGGACTCTAGTCCAAGGAATTCAACTCTGGGATCTAGGGCAGAGCTTTTGGAATCTGCACCCCCAACTGATTCTGATGTCAATGACCTCTTCACCATATTTTAAAGAAATACTGAAATGGTGTTTACGATATAAAAGAATATGGTCTGTGAGTTGATATAACAATTGGTTATTCAGAAATCTCCAGGTGGCATCTACTGGCATTGTAAAATTTATATGTAATGCATTAACTATATTTCCTCAACAATGAGCCTCTTTTGTCCTGTATTTGAAACTCTCAGTTATTCCTTTTCTGAGTTGGCCCCAATTCTAAGGAAGTCTTCCTGGAGAAGCAAGATAACTTAATACCTCTCCCCAGTCTGGTACCTTCACTGCCCACTTCCATACCAGTGATGCTGGGATGTTCTGGGATGATTTGACCAGTCCTAGCACACTGTTGGGCATTCCTCCCCTGGGGTGGGAAAGAGGCCTCCATGTCTCTTTAAAAGCTATTCAGGTTTAGGGGCTAGAACAGAGTACACACTTCAGCTGGGCTGGCACAGACACTCAAAATCAAGACACTCCTTGGAAACTGTAGTTGCTCTGCCAGCCAACCATGAGTCCCACACCTCCATGAGCCCACCATCAGCCATAAGCCCCCACACTCCCATGAGCCTAGGGATACTCACATCCTGGAAGTTACCTTAGATACATTTTAAACTGCCCCATTAATAGGGTAGAATTTCTTAGCCCCACAGAGAAGGGTTGAAAATTGATTGCTACCTGTCCTCTTATAGAAATCAATGTGGATTTTGATTTATAAATTATTACCAATTAGTTTTTTATTTACCTTCTGATGCTGACATCTGTATTCTGCTGTCTCATTTCAGACTGGTATCATTCTTCACATTATACTCTTAAATAAGATTTGAAAGACAATGGGTCAATCAAAACTTGTCTTCTCTACTATTCAAGTAGCTAAAAAGCAAATGAAAATTTATGCCATGTTAATTAGTAGAGGTGATAAACATTACCATTGAAATCTACCCAGTGACTTTATAGACATACACAGGTGCCAAGGATCCAAGTGCAACCGAGATTTATGACTAGTAAAAATCAAATACATACAGATTAGAGATGCATGTGCCAACATCTCAGCGTTATGAGCAAAAACAAGGAGTCTTTCTGTAAGAAACAGTATATATTTTTTAAATCTTTTTAGATCTTTTTTAAAGGTTAAAAACTCATTCAATTTTATGTCTTACAGGGCTCATACTGAGTTCAATGTTGTATAACTATTAATTCAACAAAGAACCTAAAAATTTCATAGCCACTTTTGAAAGAGATGTATCTTTGCTCTGGAAACTGTTAATGAGTATGTTAAAGCTGTAATGAAATGCTTCTTCTGAAAAAAATAATAAAAAATAAATAATAAATAAAAGCAAATAGCCGGGCGTGGTGTCGCACGCTTTTAATCCCAGTACTCGGGAGGCAGAAGCAGGTGGATCTCTATGAGTTCGAGGCCAGCCTGGTCTACATAGTGAGTTCTAGGACAGCTGGGGCTACAGGGAGACCCTGTCTCAAAAAGACCAAAAAAAGCAAATGACTTCTCAGAGGTCAGAGGTGTCAAGAATAGTTACTTCCCTGATGACAAAAGGATATAGAGAGGTTGGGGCTCTGAACTTAGATTGTTCCAAACCATGGGATCATCATTGAAAGCTTTATGGAGCAATTTTGTTTAAAGAAACACTTGGCATGCTGATGTCACTTAATCTTTTGAGGACAATGTTTTGTTTGTTTTTTCACTTTGTTCCTGATGAGCAAACAGCAGCTTCAAAAAGATAGTACTTGGATCCTGTCTTTTCTATTTAAAGACGATGCTAATGACTGAGATGTTGGCTTTACACTGTGAACTGCCTTTATTTGTGTTTATTTAGTATTGTGATATGATAGGATTATGCTTAGTTACGTATATCACCTAAAATTTTTTTATCAATTTCTTTCCATTATTTCTTTATATTGGATTTGACATTGTAACTGTTTTCTCTATAAAGTTAACCAACATATGTGATAATTGGTTCAGTAACCCTGACCTTAACCAGCCAACCTTGACATAGAGAGGCAAATAATTTGCTAAAGGTCATAGAGCACAATTGGGAGCAGAGCCTACATGCAGAATTGTTTGGACCTGGATTTTAGACTTGTACTATTTTTATCTATTGGCATGTTATACTACTAGCAATGTTTTTACACTGGCAAAATAGAGTTACTTACATTCATTTTTCCCAGTTCTACATGATTCGATGGATTTAGAGAGCCTGCAAAACCTGGGGTATACCACATGCCCTGATTGTACAATGGCACTGACTTGTGCTCAGTTTAGAAAGAAAGGAAGAAAGAGTGAGAAAAAGAAGAAAAGAAAAGAGAAGAAAAGAGACTGTAAGCAGAATACTGCCTTTCTTGAAACTGGGCCATAGGTCATTGCAAGCTTCTATACAACATTTTTTTTTTTTGCCATGGCATACTTCTGGCATCTAACTTTCATTTGACAAATTCTTTTCAAGTTTTTAACCCTTTTTTCTTTACCCCTTTCCCATGGCCAAATCATTTTGTTAAAAAAAAAGTTCACTTCTCATGTCAATTTCTTCTCTTAACATCTCCTAATTCCTAAATGTCAACCTTTCTAGTTCTGGTTCTTCTGAAATACCCCTTCCAGGGCCTACTTTTGCTAGTCTAGTAATCTCTTCTAATAGAGAACAGCTATCGAGTACAGAAATTTTGCTGTCGTTTTAGCTTTGTGGGTTTCACCACAAGGAAGAAGGAAATGGTGAAGGACGATATTGAAGTCATAGTGATATGTATTCATATTCAATATCCCCAGCTTACTGTGTCAGTGGTATAGTTAAGATCGAGATGAATGAAGTGACAGATGTGCTCATCTGTGGCCTCACAAACACTCCTTAATACAAGCTGAAAAACATAGCTGCAGACAGCAGATCCTGGGTTACAGAAGAAAAACAAATGTTAAGCTCTGAGAGAAGAACTGGGCCAAAAGTGAAGGGTCAGCAGTGGGGGTGGGATGGGGAGTGTGTGGGAAAGAAACACCTCCAGTAAAATGCCATGCGGGGTGGTAAGAAATTTATAGAAGTGTGGATGGTTTGGGGTTTCTTGGGGGCATTGATTCTGTTTTATATTGTCTTCACAACCCACTCACCCTGCTTGCTTTAAATAATTTATTATAGCAGCAGGCCTTCCCCTGGTTAGTTTCTTTTTTTATAACTTTTCCTTCTCAGAGTCTAATCAGAGGCATATATAATAGTGTGGCTGCCCTCAAGTACTTAGGAAAATCCATGATCAATATCACTCTGTCAGAAACCCAGGGCTGTTCCATTCTGTTTTGCAGTGTTCTCTTCCCTGTTACATTAACTTGGTATCTAGGCTTTAAACACTATTTTATTAATCTTTGCACAATGAAACTTCTGATCTTATTTTTCTTGGCTCGAAATATCTTTCAGGTAATCCATCAACAGACCACCATTGATCTAATGATGTATTTATTGCTCACTATTGCCGCACTGGCAAGAAACTCAGTATGGTTCTAAAATTTTGATTAAAAAGAAATCAAGTTTTTGCAAGGCGTAGCCATCCAATTATGTTAGGCCCTGCCAAGTATATTTTATGCTAAAATACACACATATTTCAAGTGAGCAAAATGTGCTTTTTGAAGGCTTTTAAAACTTTTTGCTATGAAATAAATAGAACAAGAAGATGCTACCTAAGTGAAAAAGCTATGAGTATACTCCCCAACTCTAACCAAGGATACAGTGCTTTGAAGGATTACATTCCTGCATTCTAAAACAGGTAGATTTACGTTCTTAGTTGAAAATAATGAAAATATTAAATAAATTAGCATAATGGGAAATAATTGAGAGATTTACATGTGAATTTGACCTGTTGGCCAGTGTGACCAAAGGCTGGTGATGGTTGGTTGTATGGAAAAATTTAAATAAATTAGCATAATGAAAATATAGAAACTAACTCCCAGTCACAAATCAAAATGAGCTGAAATTAAGAAATGCTAATACTATCATGGACAGGCATTATTTTTAAAAACTAGTCATTGACTTTCAGTTTTTGCTTAGCTAGCTCAGAATTCAAGTATCAACACCTTTGGGAAGCTTTTCCAGTCCTCTTGGCCTAATGCCCTCCTCTTACAAAGCCCTTTTCTCCTGGAGTCTCCTCTCCAGTCTGGAGGCCCCTCAAAGGCAGGGGCCTACTTTTCATTTTATAATTTCTCAACAAAACTTTCTCAAGACAGAGTTGCTAGGTGCAGGAGAGGTGCCCAAGAAATACAAATAAACATTATAAGCATTCCAAAGGATGTGCAAGAAGATACCCACCCAAAGTCTGAGTATAGGATGATGGATTGTAGGACTAGATGTTCCACTCCACTACCAGTCTCAGCACTTCATAGAACACGCACCTACTGAAGCTGCATCTGCAATGTCTCTTTGCTTTCTTCCTGCCTTGCCTCCTCCTCTCACTACCTGTCAGTGTGACTTCCTCAAGGACACCTCCAGTTCTCTCCCTCTAGGCCAACTCTTGTTCCCATACCTCTTAGTGAATCTTGAAAGCCCCTCTTTAAGACGGGACTGCCTCACTTGTGTCTTCTGAAGTCACTGATGGTTTGGTTTCTTTCACTGTCTAGTGCAAATGAGTAGCTAGCCTTGGCGTGGGAGATTTGGGGGACATTTGCGAACAAGATCGTGATGGGCCTAGAGGCTGATGTCCAAAACTCACTGCTAGGGGAAAACTTTTAAAAGTAATAATAATTATAATTCAAGTATATTTTTAGAGACTAACCTTTATAAGGGTTTTCATTTGTAAATTGCCTTTTCTTCAGGAAGGACCCTCAACAGTCTGATGGCTTTAGGTAAGCACCTCATTCAAGGAGTTGTATTACTGAAGTCATGTACAGACCATGCATTCAAGTGATTTATAGTTCAGTTGAATTAAACATAACTGTCTGAAATAAAGCCTTAAGATAGCTCGTTCATGTTAGATCCTATGGGACCTTGGCAAATTCAGGAGTTCAAGGACCAGGATTATTTGTCTCATCTGGCAGATTGAGCCCTACTTAACATATGTGCTTTCTTCTTCTGTCTTCCAAGAAGGTATTAGAAAATTGAGCAATTTAAGTCCAAAAGGCATTTAGATATTTGAAGTCATGGACAAGATGAGCAACCCTGGATTAAGTCATGAGCTCAAACACTAGTTATGGATCTTATAAGCCAGGATCATTTGTCTCTGCGTATATGAGGACCTCCCCTTTTACCTTTGGATCTAGATGCGGGAAGTCTTAAGAGGAGGCCCAAGTACAGAGGTCGATATCTGTGGTACAGATCAGCTCATCTCCTTCCCTTCAGCAAGTGAGCATTCTCCCTGTGGTATTTTGTTTGCATTTACTCAAATCTGTTTTCTGTATCCTAGATATGAAACTTCTCCCCCTTCATGAAGTCATGAAGGGTGTGGTAGTAGGAGTCTGGGAGGGGTTGGAAGGAAGAGTGGAGGTTGGGTCTGACCAAAATACATTGTACACATGTATGAAATTCTCTATGAATAAATTTAAAATATTAAAGTTTTTAAAAAAGAACTTCTTCTTCATACACTTTGTGTATATGCTCTTGGTCACAAAGTTGTTATTCTTTAGCCTTTTAAGTGTACCTAACAACATTTCTGCTTAATTAATTCCCCCCTCTAGTGTTTTCTTTACATTCTTTCCCCCTGCTTTTCAGGTAAGAACTCATGCTTTATACAAGCTGTATCACAATCAGTGTTAACATTAATTGCTTCCCCAGGAATGACTGCAATTATTCCCATTCTCAAAGGACTTTCTGAGAGCATTCCATGTATTTTTTCTCATGGGATATTAGATGCCCTAAGAACCTTATGCAATGAAAGAATAATTACCCTCACAAAACCTTCAGTTTTTACTGATCTTACCCATACTTGCTGGTGATACTCCCTCTACCTGCCTAATCACTCTTACAACCTCCTGCTCCCTTTCATGTCATTAAGGAAAAAGATCATAGAGCTCCATTGGCAACAGACATATTCACTATAACCAAGGAGGTGAAGCTTTCTATAAAAAACGAAATAGGCACACAAAATAAGAGTAGGCAGGCCTAAAAGTAGGTTATGTGGACTATACACTTTTTGTTTAATTCCCTTTTTTGCATGTATATAGGTGCGTGGGGTGCATGCATGTGTGTGTGCATGTTCACATATATGTAGATGCATGTGTGTGCACATGCACATGTGCATGTAGAGGTCAGAGGCTGATATCAGGTGTCTTCCTGGGTCTCTCTCCACCTTATATATTGAGGCAGAGTGTCTTACTTGAATTCAGAGCTCATCAGTTTGACTAGTCTAGCTAGTCAGTTTGCATGGGGTAATCTTTTGTCTCTGCCTCCCTAGTGCTGAGATTACAGAGAGGCTGCCATGGAATTATTTACATGCATGCTGGGGAATCCAAACTCTTGTCCTTATACTTGCTTGGCAAGTGCTTTGCCCATTAAGCCACTCTCCCAGCCCCCATTGTTTAATTCTTAATTTGTGGTTCTCACCAGCAATATCCTTGTTCATTTTTGAACTCAGGCTATTGCTTTGTAGTTAATATCAGTAGCCATCTTTCCCCCACTTTAATCCTTCTCCTAAAAATTATTGATGGTGAGTTTCAGTCTTCCTCATTTGTTTTACTTCATTTTTATTTTGGATGTTTCAGGGTGCTCTCCCTGATCTGCCTTGTTAAGCTGTATTGTTCCTAACCTGTTTGTCAATTCTTCTACAGCTTTCCTGCTCCTGGTCACAGCTATACAGTTAAATACTGTTCTCAGGTTGAATGAGTTTCCACTTTTGCTGCAGATTAGTAATGAAGACATTAAGTGGAATTCTGATAGTGACCCTTTCAAGAGCCAAGGCACCATTTACTGTTTTTAATTATAGTCTCTGGGCAGATTTTCACCAGTTATAATGCTCACCCCATTTCCAAGTAGTGTTTCTCAAATACTGTATGAAATTATAAAATCTCTATTCATTTCATCTTCTGCTTGCCATTATGTGCTAAATTTATAATTCTAGCATTTTCTCATAGGAAAATGTCTATTAGACTGAAGTGGTTAATTTGATTTCAAGCCACACTGGTTTTGCTTATTGTGACTCATTAGATAGTCCCAGTCCCCATCGTCAGCTTCCCAACAGTAACCCTATTCCAGCTTGTCCATCTATGCTAAGTTTTTGTAAAATGAGTATTTTAATGATCCCAAGTAGTTCACTTAAAAGAAAAGCCCCTCTATATAGCTGGAAAAAGTAACCAATGTTCTTTGATGGGATCTTCGTTTGTTTAGGCTGCATAACAAAATACCTTAGATTGGCTAATTTATAAACAACCAAAGTTTATTGCTCATAATAGAACTGTGAAATACAAGACCAACGTGCTGGCACGTTTCACATCTGGTGATGGTCTTCTTCCTCACAGATGGGGCTTTTGCACTGCAGCCTCACATGGCAGGAGCTAGCTAGCCTTCTGGAGACTCTTTTATAAGGGTACTATTCCCATTCATGAATGCAGAGCTCTTATGACCTAATTAGTTTCCATAGACCCCATTTACAAATACTGCCCTATTGGGGGTTAGGTTTCATTTGTAACTTTTGAGGGGATACATTCAAAGTATAGTAAATGGTCAAGAGTTTTTCTTCTTCCTTTTCAGTTGTCTGCCTCCTACCTAGAAATCCTAATACTGCACATTTTCTTTGGAGTCTTTTTTCCCACTTAGTACCAGTCTAAGTAGAATATGAAGCCACTTTTACTCCTTAACATCTGGCCTGTGCCTGGCATCTATGATAATCTTGTATGATCTCTAGTGAAACTTATAATTGGATAAAGGCTTAGTTGTCAGCCTTATGGAACAAAGGATCCATGAAAACTGTGCTTTATTTAGGTCTTATGAGAAGAAGAAATGTCCCAGATGGGTGGGAGATACAAGTAAAAGTTTACAATTAGGTAAGGAAAGCCACCAAGACATCATTTGGTACTTGCTACCCATTTGCTTCCCGTGGTCTTTTCTGGATGACCACTCCAGTGCTACATATGAAATGCTATCATGGCCCAGATCCTGGGACACTTCTAACCCTAGACCATCTCAGAGAAAGAGAAAGGAGTATGTTTTTCTAGGAGATCTTCAGTATCCAACTCAAATGAGAGGAAATGTATTATCACATGTATTATCTCGATTGGTTGCTCAGCTGGTACAATGGCATTCTCAAGGATTCAGGTCCCTCTTGTCTTACCATCTCTATTGTCCCTTTCATTCTAAGACTGATTATTTTCGTATTTGTGACATGGCTACAGCAGTTCAGATGCCACTTGCAAACATGACAATGCTAGAGCACAGAAAATGGAACCACCCCCACTGTTTCAAAGTCTGCTTTTGAAAAATCTGAAAGCATTACTTAGAAGGCTCCTAGAGTCTCTGCCTCACTCACTGATCAAAAGTGGTTCTCATGCCTGTCTCTTAGTCACTAGGAAGGGATCATGACCTGAGAGAGAAAGAAGTAAACTTGAGCAAAATCAGTATTCTGATAACAAGAAAGATATATGTGTAGGGGTGTCGGGAGAGGCAGATGTAGGCTAGACACTGGCAGGCAGCTGTCAATGTCAACTACCTGTTGTGACTTTGAAAGTATAAAATTCCTTGTCATGACTGCTGTGTAGTTCATAGGTACCATTGAATACTACACATTTCTAGCTATGAAATAGTAAGGTGTAGATTGACAGAAAGAAAAAAGCACAATGAGAACTAATTAAGGGCAGAGACGTGAACCAAGATCAATAATTATTCTGATTACAACCATAATAAACTCTAATGAGTCTGAATGTACTAATTTATGTCTTTTTGTCCTCAATAAGTATATGACCTTTACTGAATAAAAAAGATTAAAATAATTTTCTTATTCAGCAATACTATCTTTCTGATGTTTTACCGTATAGATATATAAGAATGTAAACAACTTTATTAACTTTATATATCATGGTGTTAACAAGACTAATAATTACTGGTGATTATAACTGGCCATTGTTTCTTGTGTGGTCTTTTATAAAGTAAGACTTTAGCATCCGAGAAGAGCTAGTAATTTTCTGAGATCATACAATTAATAAGCATCTAAGCTAGGATTTTAGACATGAGTTCATTTGTTCCTGTCCTTTCCTAATCTACATGACTTCCCATTTACTTGGAAGACAGTTCCAGGACTGTCACCGTCTGCAGGGCCTTGAGTGATTGGGCCCTGCCTTATCTCTATGACCTCATTACCTACCATGTTGCCCTTGCTTAATTTTTCAACTATATGGCTCTCTTATTGTTGGTGTAATAAGCTAGGCTCATTCCCACCTGTGACCTTTTGCATTTGTTGTTCCTTCTGCTTTGATCACAAGGCTCTGTTCCTATGGCTGTATCCTCTCTATTCAGGCTTTAAAGTATCTCCTCTTTATGACTGTATCTAAGGGTTATGCCATGTCTCTGTTTAGGGGTCCTCTGTCCACCTTGATTGTTTCTTCCCCACTTTTTGAGTCCTGTATCTGCTGCAATCTTGTATCATTTTCTCAGTTATCTAATTGTTTTTATCCATTGCCTCTACTAAAATATAAATTCTATGAGGGCAGGAAACTCTAGTTGGATTTTCAAATGAATGAATAAACAAATGAATAGGTTAATGAATGAATATTTAGAAGTTTTGATTTCTAGTAATTGACAGTCAGCCTTTATCTCCTAACCCTAATAATAAGGTAACATGCCAAGTGTCATTTGAGCCTGAATGTATGCAGCTCAGAATTTTTTCTTATAAAAATTGAAAACTGCTCAAACCTGTTTTTTATTATGTTTGAGGGCAAAAGAAGTGTATATAAAGTTCTTGGAGAAAAGATATACTTACTGTAGTTGTATACACATGAATTTCAAGAGAGCCTAGTACAAGAGAGCAATTTGAACAATACTTTCTGGGTTTCTTATTTATTATAGTTTTAAGGATACTTTTTTGGCAGGAGCTGTTAAAAAGTTCAAGTTCCTTGTATGCCTGAGTAGTAAGCTGAGAGAGCTACAGTTGCATTTGTTATGATAAATTCACTTAAAATTGTTTTTTCTGCAAACACATAATTTTTCAGCTCATACCTACTAAAATGACTTCTTCTTGAGCTGTGCTCTTAATTTTTCTGAAATAATTAGGAAGGTGCAAATTGAAAAATAGTTTTACTTCACATTAATTTGTAAGGAGTTGACAGAAATGAAGCAGCACTTTCCTCCAAAGTCCTTTGCTCTGCTTCCACCTTCCTCGTTAAAGTAGGTACTTTGTGTGTCTATTTTTAAATTTCATTATTGGTTTATGAGTTGTGCCATGCTAACTAGATTGTAAGGCATTATTTTCTGAGGCTTGAAGTGTGATCTTACCACTCAAATAAGTCATCATTTAGCTTTGACAAAAACTTTGTTTTCCCTTCCTCCCCATTCATTTTCCAGAAGCCTCTCCCCAGGTGAGGCTAAGGTGTCTTGGCACATAGTATCAGTCTAAATCCATTTGACATTGTTTATGTCACTTGGTATCCTCATTATCAGGGAAGTCTGTTAGCTATTTACTACGAATTATACTTCTGGCTAAACTTCCCGTGTCTTATTTCTGAAAGCAGATTTAAATTTTATGGTGAGTAAAATGCTTCTGTGTTTGAGAGCAATTTTTAAAATTTTTTAAATTTTATGTGTATGAGTGTTATGCCTGCATGTATGTAAGTGCATCTGTGTCGTGCAGTGCCCATGGAGCACAGAAGAGGGCATTGGATTCCCTGGAACTGGAGTTATGAATGGTCGTTGACTGCCATATGTTGCTTGGATTCAAACCCTGGTCTTCTGCAAGAACAGTCAGTGCTCTTAACCTCGGAGTCATCTCTCCAGCCCCTTGGGAGCAATTTTTCATACAATTCTGACAGATTGTTTTTATGTTAAGCCTCTGAAGCAAGTCAGAAGAAATGACAGGAGAAGAGATGCTTTGATGTTTACATTGTGCTTTCTTCCTGTGCTTTGTGGTGGAGACCCCTTCTTCTTTGCTTTATCCTCACTTTGTAACCTGTGCAATTGTGTGAGAGTTCAATGATATCTAAGTGAAAATGAGACCAGTAATTAAATGATATATTAGTATTATTGTTATGTAAGTCCAATAGGTGTAGGGTTTATGTAAGCTCTTGACAGCCTGCTTTTGATGGGGTAGGTTTCATATATAGTAAATTGGCCCTTTTATGGATTAACTGAAGCTTTTCTTTTTCTTCCTTTTATTCTGTCAAGCCTGTCTGGGTGAGAAACAGCATGCGGTTATAGAAAATGTATAGCAATAGCAAGTAGTGATGAGAAAGAATCCATAATGGATACACACACATTGCTGGAATATTTCCCAAGTACTTTTGGGGGGGGGGGCGGCAGTGAGGTTTCCTTGGCAGAGGCAAAGTGGAACATGTGCTTTTCCATGTGTGAACACTGTGATGTGAAAGGTCCTTTATGACTCACAAAAGCAACCACTTTGAAGCTGGTGTAGCCACAGAGTTTGGGAAATTCACTTTAATAGGTGCACTACAGACTCCTTACATCTGTTTCAAAGATTTGGTTGAGTGTTGGGAATTTGCTTATTCACAAATGGCATAGAACAAGCATTCTGCAATAGATTGTAAGATCCTTTGTTCATTCCTTAGATTTGTGTGTTAAAGCTAACAAGGAAAAGCAAAATTTTAACCAATATTTGCAATGTTCTATATGTACATAATTTGCAGTGGTGACTTTCTTAACTTTGAAACTATGAATGACAGTCTTACTCAGCCCAGTAAAACATTACTGAGTTACCCTTGGGCATATGTTGCTGTATTGAAAGACTTTTTGCTAGGTATTTGTATCCTCTAGCATATTGTTTCTCAATGAGATTTTAGGTTTTGTCCAGTGTTACCCCATGAGATGAACTGATTTTGTATACTTCTAATCTGACTTTATATACTTCTAATCTGACTGACTTTAATGAGTTAGTTTCACTTTTCTAAGGATCTCAGAACTAAAGGACACCAGTAGCACTGCTTCCTATCACTTTCAATAAAGGTCGTTTTTTGTTTTATGTTTTTTTGTTTTTTGTTTTGTTTTGTTTTGTTTTTTACCAGGATTATTTGACTCTGCGAGTTTTCATTTTTTTTTAAATAAATGAATTTATTTTTTTAATTTTTTTTACAATTAAAGTTACAGTTTTAACAATATGCAAAATATTACAGTAATTCAGATTTTTTGGCATAATGATTACAGATTTGATAAATACATTTTATATCTCATAATAGCAATGAGGATTATACAAAAGCTATTAAAACAATTATGAGAATAAATTCTATTGTCACTTAAGTATCTAAAGCTATTTTCCTTTGCGTTCTTCCAGAATGATTTGTTCTTATTCTTTACCTTAATTTGAGGGACTTCAAGAAGATACTTGTTTTGTTTTTTTTTTTTTCATACAGAAGAATTCATTCCAAAGCAATTGGCATTGAGACGTTTTTGCATGCATTTCTAACCCCATGGGACCCCTGAGGAACAGATCCTCTAACGACCTCAAGAGTAAAAACAAATCAGTTTATCTGGTCCAATTGTATGTCCTTAAACACCCAAAAGGGAAGTATAACCAAAGATTAAAGGGGCCAACATAATATCATAAGAGCATACATATATATAACTAAAAGTTACTCGACAAACAGCAAAGCCAGACAGGCGATACCTTCAGTCGAGTTGTTGGCCAGGATAGATAAAGGCTCTTCCAGACAGTAACCCAACATACTACTGGAAAAATGAACAGCAGACCCCAATTCTATCCAAAGGAATACTGACAATGGATTGCCGTAGATGAGGAACAGCTGATCCTCCTGGAACAGGGACCTCTGGCTGACTAGATTTCCCAGAAGGGCAGACAGGGGGGAATGGATGAGGGTGCTGACAACACAGTGGACAGTGACAGAGATGGCAGAGTATGGAGCCTCTAGTGGGAGAGGAAGGCTGTCTATCTGACACGTTTGTATTCATGCTCAGATGCCAAGGAGCTCAGAAGGTGGGCGACTGTGACCAGTGATAGTCATGTATATAGAGTTTTCAATTTTTTAAAGTAATAACATACGATAGCATTTTCATAGGTTGCTTTAGAAAACAAAAGATGAATACTTTATTTTTAGTAGAACCTAACAATTGCATTTCTAAATGACAAAGCAGAAAAATATTATCACAAAACAGGATTAGTGCAGATATATAGCTTAAACTAAAAATCATTTGAAATGTTTCATGGCTACATTTTGTGCTAAATATAAAAATAATTGTGTTTCCCATGTGTGAGCATCAAAAGCTCCAGTTGGAAAACCACGTGGTATAACAAGTAGGTCACTATTGATGGTAAAACATGAGACAGGAAATGTCACCGCTAAGATTAGAGACCCAAGCAATATGTCTCACCATGCTTGCATTGGTCGTGAAAGAAGTGGAGGGGCTCAACAGGATATAACTAACTTTAGCTCAATTTGAAAGTATTAGCAAGATAGCCTTTCAATGTCTTATTCCCATTTGTTTCTGCATAGCTCACTTCTCCAGTTGGGTAAAATAATTGAACAGCTTAGGTTTGCACATTGACAGACCTGTGAGTTCCAATTAAAATGACAGCCATTACATTCTGTGTGCATGGGAAGTAATAATCAGCTGTATATTTTACATGTGTGGATTTGTGTGGTGTTAGACATTGTTAAGGAATAATGGGTTGTGAACAGTTAAAATGAATTCTCTTATAACATCACGTGTCCTTATATTTGAAAGCATGAAGGTCTAGGCACATGGGGAGGGTGGCTTTTAGGGAATCCACTTACCATTTCCTTTTCTTTTGGGTCAATATGAGGAAGATTTAGTATTTATAAGTGGGATTTCTTTTACCACAGGAGATATCTGATTCCTGTTTTTGTAAAAAAAAATTATTTTCATTATTTTTTTTTACATATATGAGTATATTGCCTGCATGATATAAGTGCACCCATGTTAGAAGAGGGCATTGGATCCCCTGGAACTGGAGTCACAGATGGTTGTTAGCTGTCATGTGGGTGCTAGGAATCGAACCTGGGTCCTCTGCAAGAGCAGCCAGTGCTCCTAACCGCTGACCCATCTTTCCAGTCCTAGATACCTGATTTTTGTGACGATACATATATATTCTAATTTTTAGGCAAAAGACTAAGGTGGGGGGACAGTGCTCTCCTGATTTTTCCTGATGAGAGTTAATACCACATTTTGGGGGCTCAAACCAAGACGAAGCCTTAGATTCCGTGCATTGCCGTTCCCTCGTGCTAGACTAAGCAGCTGAATTCATGCCCAAAGAACCTGTGGTTATTTGGATGAGTAGACAGAGGCATGCCATGGTGACTGAATTTGTATCTGTCATTAGAGCCTTATTCATGCACTTCCAGCACAGAGCCCTTCAAAAAATTACCCTGGCTTACTGATTCACCATGCTTTGAGTGGATAGTTTTATTGCTTGACTCTCAGAGGCCTTCCTAGGCTTGTGTTTTCAAAGGTTATGAATGCAGATTGAAACATTCTATTTTGAACTAGGATTATCCCATGTAGGTTACAGCTTTTAAGAAGGCAGTAGAATAGACTGAAAGCTCAATGGAAAAAGTGAGTTTTTTCAATTTATTATTATTAGTTTTTCCTTTCTTTCTTCCTTCCTTCCTTCCTTCCTTCCTTCCTTCCTTCCTTCCTTCCTTCCTTCCTTCCTTTCTTTCTTTCTTTCTTTCTTTCTTTCTTTCTTTCTTTCTTTTCTTTCTTTCTTTCTGTCTTTTTGAGACAGGGTCTCCCTGTAGCCCCAGCTGTCCTGGAATTCACTATATAGACCAGGCTGGCCTTGAACTCACAGAGATCTGTCTGCCTCTGCCTCCCGATCATGGGATTAAAGGCGTGCGCCACCACTCCCGGCCAATTTATTATTTTTTTAATGGTACTAAAATATAAACATGACATAAAATTTACCATCTTCACTGTTTTAAAGCATGGAGTTCAATGATACTAAATACATTTATAATGTGCGACCATTGCCACTATCCATCTCCAGAACTTTTATCTTGTAAAACTGAAAATCTGTGCCCATTTAACAGAAACGTGCTATCCTCTCCTACCCCCTAACAACCAATACTCTCCCTTTTATCTTTTCTTTCTTCCTTTCTTTGTTTTTTGACTCTATGATTTTTGACTACTCCAGCTCATTTTAAGTGAAATCATATGGTATTTGTCTTTTTGTGTGCCTGATTTATTTAACTTAGTATAATGTGCACATTGCTCATGTGTGTTATAATGTACATGAGACTTTTTTCCCCTTTTGAGACTGAATAATAATATTTGTAGTGACAAAAAGTACTTTTTAAATATTTTTTTAAAATTTTAAAGGTATATGTATATGTCTGTAGGGGATATGTGCATGTGACTACAGCTACCTGCAGAGGCCAGAGACATTGGATCCCCTGGAGTTGGAGTTACAGGCAGTTGTGAACCATCTGATATGGGTGCTGGGAACTGAACTTAGGCTCTCTGGAAGAGCAAAGCCATATGCTCTGTTAACCACTAAGCCATGACTCTAGCATGCCCTCTCTTTTTAAGAGCCATTAAATTTTTGACAGTATTGTTAGTCTATATTCCTTCCGGCAACTTATAAAAGAATCCAGAGCTTCATGCCTGATCCAGGGAGAGACTGTTGGGGAAAAGTTGGGAAGTACAGTCCTCACAGGTATCCATTCAGAATGAAAATTCTGCAAGTTGCTTCCGATTGGCAGTAAGAGGTCAGCTGGGTTCTGATTGGAGAAAACACAGGCAGTATGACAATTGATGCTACTATTGGTCCTGGTCCTCTTTGTGTGCCTGTTGTCGGCCACCATAGAGCAACGGGACTGTGAGCTCTAAGCTTAGTTCACTGGATAGGCCTCTGTCTCAGAACATGACCCGACAGAGGTTGTTGGAAACCTCCTGGAAAAGATCTAGGAGTGTCTGAAAGACATTTTTGCTTTGAAATGGAAGTTTAGATTTTGGCTCCTCTTTCTCATTTCAAGAATGTATAAATAGCTAATAAATATTTAAATCTTTATGTGCCTTGTACAACCCCTTTCCATCTTACAAGATTGGTTGCCTGTTTTCAGATTCTGTTACGGAATTTCTGTTTAAAGTTGGTGTAAATAACTAGATGATTAGGTCTCCTATTGTGCTTTGACCCCAGTCAGAACTCTGACACCTGGCCCTGCCTCTGCCTCTGCCTCTGACTGCAGGTGATGTAGAAAATCACCAGACTCATTTCCAGGCCTGATGCTTTCTTTCTGGGAAAGGAACAAAAATTGGAATCGTTTCTATGGACTTGTTCTGGTGTTAACATCATCTCTTTAGCCTATTTGTTGACTTCCTTTTTGTAGTTAGAAAGCTGTAAAATTGGTATCTTGTTAAGTGAGTTAATTGTAAGGGCAATACTAAGTGGGTTACTGGCTAGTTGCTTAAATTGCCATTTGGGCTCTTTATTTCACCAGTGTTGCATTGGAGAGCCCAATTAAATGTGTGTGATCACAAAATTTAAGCAAGAATAGCCAGTATGTTTCAAAATTCAATGCCAGAAGAAGCCAGACCTAGCGACCTTTTGATTTAGTGGCGTGGGTGGAGTTGGTGGTATGTGGAAGGATTTGGTTTCGTGGGAAGATAAAGGGGGGAATACAATATGCAAACATGTAACGGGAACCCAGTGAGGATTCAAGACTTGGTGGCTTCTGTCCCTTTATGTATGAAATACAATACCAGTGCTTATAAACCTATTTACAAGGTAAGAGAGGTACAAACAGAAATGTCACGAGTGCCATCTTACCACTTTTCTAACAACTTAATGGACAGGGTATTTTAGCTTTAAAAGAGATACAGCTTCTTAATTATTTGCTTATTGTAGCCTTGGATAAACAATATTGATAGAATCTCTGAAATAACAGAAATCAACCTAGATTTGATTTTTTCTTACCATTTTTCTTTTTGTTAAGAAGACCTTTTTCAAAGAAATCCTGAAAGGCAGCTGTATTATGTACAGCTGTATTATGTTCCACTTTTCCAACAAACATAGCTTTTGTGAAGGCTGCTGGTTAGGAGAGCAGTTAACCCCTTGACGGAACAAGATGCTTGCAAATTTCTGAGAGTTCTCTAGGACAAGAGAGAAGTCAGTCTTAATGGAGGAAATGTTGCCAGGCAGATGCTGGATCTTTTGATCTTGGTCTTTGTTTTAAAACCTACTGTACTACTGTGCTAGTATCTTAAGAAATGTTGTGGTGGGTAACCAGATGTAGCTGCTATAGAAATAATTTCTCCTAAATGTGTATAACTGTCCTTTCTTGGTGACCATGTTGTCTGGCTTCTCCCTAGCATTTGGTTGTGTTACTGCTGCCTGTGGCAGTCCACACTGGACTTCTGGGTTGCTGCCCCCAGGATTGGCACACGTGGAAAGCCATGTTCAAGCAAATAATCCAGGTGATGAAGACTCTAAATTTAGAAAACTTTTACTCTCCTCATAATAAAATGCAGTTTATTTCTTCTTCCCACACAAAGTAGAGCTGTCCAGAAGAACAGCTGTGAGAACATGTGACCCCCATCACATCCCTCCACTTGGAGCTGTTCAGGCTTCCAAATGCAATTTGTGTGTGCTGAATGGACTTTCCTTTGAGATAGTCTGCTTGACATTACCCAGCTCTTCTTCCAACCCTGAGTGGATTCACCCAGACTCCCAGAGTAGATTCACTCTTCTAAGTCACCTCAGGAGTCACTCACCCAATACCCTCAGGAGACTTCTGAAGGGAGGGCTTCTCTGGAGCCACAGAGAAAGAAATGTTTAGAGCTTACCCAGGAATTCTTTAAGCAGCCAAAAAATTGAGTGCCAATGCCCTTCTAGCACAGGGCCAATTGTTTTTGTTTGTTTGTTTGTTTGTTTTTTGTTTAATTTGAGAGTTGGAAATGGCATCAGAGATAACCTAGACTCAAGTTTCCAGAGGAGAGTTTGCAGGTTAACCTCTGGATGTATAAAAAGAAAATAATGGCACTTCAATTCATTTTCATTTATTTAACATTTATTTAGTGTGTTTGTGTGTATGTGCATGTGTGCATGTGCAGTGTGCATGCCATAATTTGTGTGTGGAGGTCAGAGGACAACTTGTAGGTTATCTATTTCCACTATGTGGGCTCTAGAGATCAAACTCAGATTATCAGACTTGGTGGCAAGTGCCTTTACCCACTGTGCCATCTCACTGGCCCTCAATTCATTTTTATTCCCCCAAAATAATAAAAATTTTAAGTTATATATATATATATATGTATATGAATTGGCATTTGAACCTTCTCTATTTTTTTTATTTTTTTATGTGTATGAGTGTTATGCCTGCATGTGTATAAGTGCACCCATGTCATGCAGAGCCTGAGGAGGACAGAAGAGGGCATTGGATCACCTGGTACTGGAGTTATAGTTGTTAGCTGCCATGTGGGTGCTGAGATCCAAACCTGGGTCTTCTTCAAGAATAGCCAGTGCTCTTAGCTGATGAGCCATCTCTCCAGCCATAATCAACATTTTACTAATTAAATTACCCAAGAGTTTTCTTTTAAATGCCAATGAAGAGCCTGGAGGGATGGCTTAGTGGGATTGCTCAAAAGAAAAGACTCTCCCTTTCCTCCATACTGGCATTTGAACCTTCTCTATACTGTTAAGTGAAGTAGAAGAGGTGTTTTATGGGAATGTTTCCCTTGACATGCAGGTCTCAATTGTTTACAGAATTCCCCACTAGATTTATATGACCCACTTAAGTTAATTCATAGACTATTAGTTATTTTCAACTGTAAACCCAACAACAACAGCTTTAAAAGAATTCTATCAAATAATAAAAACAAATACAAAATATAATTGAGGATACTGCCGTTCGTGCAGGCATGCAGCAGTAAGCAATGCAGACGTGGGTGAACATTCCTTCTAAGGTAAGCTGCTTGTTGGTCCAATGATTAACCAAAGATAACAATCCAACCATGTTTTATAAGTTCGTCCCCCATCTCAAAACTGACATAATTGACTGAAATATATATTTATATCTACTATCATTAAGAATGAGCATGTTCAAATGAAGTAGGAACTTTGAGAATTTTCTTAGTGATGATTTTTTTAATATATAATGCTTCATTCAGGAAATAATTTTTGGCTTTTTTCTTTTTCTTTTTCCTATTTTATTAGTGGTGGTGCTGTGGATGAAGCCCTGGGCCTTGAGCATGTTAAACACATGCCCTATCACTAAGCTACATCCCCAAAGCATTACAATGAATCCTTTTTTTAAAATTTGTATTTATTTCCTTATTTTTCTATTTTATGTGTATGAGTATTATGCCTGCATGTATGTAAGTCCACCACAATCATGTAATACCCATGGAAGCCAGAAGAGAGATTGGATTCACACAGAACTAGAGTTACAGACAATTGTTAACTGCCATGTGGGTGCTGGGAACCAAACCCAGGTCCTGTGCAAAAGCAGCCAGTGCTCTTAACTGCTGAGCCATCTCTTCAACCTCTACAATGAATCTTAGTAAAATTTTGTTAAACTAAATGATGTTCTTGAATCTTCCTTTGATGCTTTTTTATTTACACACGAAAGCAGAGAAAGTCCCCATCGTTTGGCAACATTTGTTCTGCCTCCTTTCTTGTCCTTCCTCCTTCTTCTTTTTCTAAAACAAGAGAAGATAATATGTTGGAAAAATATTATCTAAAATGAGTTTCTTTGTCAGAAAATGCTACTGAAGGAATTAGAGAAGACAGTGTTGAAATCCTGAAGAAGCAAGTTCTGTGTGAGAATAGATCATGCGTGAAGGGACATGTGGAAAATGTTAGCACTAACTTATGGTACTTGCTAGTTTTTGCCTCACTGATGAAATATGCTAAGAGCTTCTTTTTGGTGAGCCATCACTGAAGAAGATTTCCTCACCATCTATGAAAAATGTTTAAAAAAGAAAAAACAAACAAACTGAGTACTGCTTCTTAAGAAGCAGCTGCTTCTTTGGGAAGATCCAGGGGTAAAGTTACAGATCAGCGTGTGCACTGTGTCACTACTGAGCAGCTAGTGCAGCCGAGATGTCAAAAACAGAACATTGTAGGGTGTTACTACTGAGGTTAATTTTATAAAACAAAGCTTTCGTATGCTGTGTGAGAAGCCTTATAAGTCCTTGTGTTAGGACAAGTTGAAGCCAGGCCATGAAAATCTTTTGTACCTCACAGAGATTTCCTGATTATTTTCTTGAAAAATCTTTAAGAGTTGTCAAACTTACAGATAAGTTATATTCATTTTTCTTTTATTAAAAATAAAGTGTCCCATATTTTGTTAACCAATTTTGTGATAATACAAAATTTATGTGTGATTTTTTTATTGTTTAGAACTATCATTACCATTAAAACTCAAATATTATAAACTTAGAACTACACTTCTAAATTGATATGTCACAAGTAAATTAAATGCAGATTTTCAAATGTATTAAAGCACATTCAGTCACATTCCTCTTGATAAAATAATGATTTAATGTGATAAAAGGTTTTATACTCAGCTATAGTTAAATAAGTACTTTAAAGTATTGTTTATTTGTAATTCTCATCTTTAGCACAGTATGCATATCCGTACATGAACATGGCATGCATGTTCCAAAGGTTTTCAGTGTTGAGATTCATGATCCAATCATTTTGAAGACTACTGATCTGACTTAGGCTAAAGGTACTTAAACTTATAGGGGCAGGAAACAATCACCAACTATTTTGAATCAATAAAAGATTATATGTATACATATATCTTCTTATAAAAATTATATACATATTCTGTGAAATAAAATTTCTCCCAGAATTTCGTAGTGATAGCTGTTGACATTCACTCCACTTAACCCACCTGTAGAGGGTATTGATGTCCTGAGGGTTTAGGTGCCTTACTCTGGGTCAGACAGTGACATAAACTGATCTTTCAATAAAGCATACGTGTAATTGCAAGTTTGGGTCTGGTTGCCAAGGATGCAAATATAAGAACAGAAGTCTTTCAGAGCCCCCACCCTTGAAGTTGACAAGACTATGGAGAGCTCCAGTATTCAACAAATATTCATTAATATAATTTGTGTTTATATGAAACTTGTTTATCACTTGACCAACATCAGCTGACACCAATTGTATGCGAGCTTTATGCTGAACTCCCTGGGACACGGAAATGATAAGGCTCCCCTAGAGAAAGTCAGGTCCTAATTACTTGCATCTATTGCTTTTTCTAATACACCTTTTATATCACTGAGTTTTGTGGCTCTTCTCACTGGGGTTTTGCAGCTCTGATCCTAAATGATGTATTAGTAAAGAGAGGTAAAGCTGAGGGTCATAGCCCTTCCTATTTCTGAGCAACTCAAAGCTCTCTCTCTTTGGGTTTATGTGCATTCGCATATTTTTTTGCCTGTGGGATAAGGAGCTGAACCTTAGATAAATTGGCAGATGGAAGAAAACAGAGTACTAAAATAAGTATAGAATTTTATAAGCTTCATGATCCTCTTCCCCAAAGGCCTAAATCTGTAACAATGTAGTAGAACAAATGCCTACTGAGTCTGAATTTATTACTGTTTTTAAAAGAAATGACAAGATTAAAATAAATTAAAATTTTTTGTCCTGGTCATCAGTTGGTAGTATTCCTGAAGGTGATATAAAGTCTTTCCTGCAACTATTGGGTTCTGTGTAGGGACTAAAAATAAACAGAGAAGTATGGGGAAATGGGCAAACATTATTGATCTGTGTTAGGACTGTTCCTGCTTTAATGTCTGCAAAAGGCACAGCGCTGTTTTGAAACCTATTTATAGACAGCAGATATTCTCTACTATATATAGATGATAAAATCCAGATGGGTCCTCAGGTAAATGTGGGGTTATACTAGGAAGTAGAACTGAAGGGATCTCCTTTAAAAGCAATGAAGAGGGCTTATCCATGATGATTCTATGGAACAGTTGGGAACCTTGTTGGTGGACATGCTTCCCCTCCCCCATTGTGTGCCACCTCCAGTTGGAGTTTGCCTTTCTAGCTGCCTGCCCCACTTCCCCTCAACCACCCCTGTCCTGGGAGGGAAGGCTAAAACCAACCCGGGTACCTCCAAGAGCCCTCTGCCCTTAATCTTTGTACTAAATTTGAATTCTCCACTGGCATTTACCACCATTCATAGGCACACGTGTGTGTAAATGTGTGCATGACACATTTGTGAAAACCTGTGTACAAATGTAATGTTTTTGTAGGATCCTCTGTTGACATTTAATTCTCCATCCGTTTTTGTCAATAGTTATCATTTTTTCCTACTCTCCTGCTCCTAGGGCTTGTTTACTTCTCCAGTATGTCTAAATCCTTATTCTTCCAGTTTCCCCACTCACCAAGCTGCCACCTCTGGGACTTTTTTTTTTTTTTCTTTTATTCCAATTCTCCATTCAATTCAACAAGCGTTTTGTGAATGCTAGGCACCTGCTAGGATTTGGGACTAAAGAGATAAATAAGACGGAATCTCTGTTCCCGAGTTGCTCAGTCTCGTGGGACTGGCAGTCATTGTTCTGATCTCTTCTCTACTATGCTTATCGATTGCTCCCTCCAGGCAGTTTCTGCAGCGCACTCCATTGTAGCAACAGCTAGGCACTGGCCCAGTGGAAGTTGATTCTGTCTTAAGCTCCTGGTAATGTCTGATTTATGAACTGGGTTTTAGAAAGGGGCTCACCCAGTCTCAACAATGGTACAAGTAGTCATAGAATTCTATGCAGGCTAAAAATGCCACAGGGAGGTTAATGGGCCTAGCCACCTTTTGAACACCTACAGTGATTCTGTTTTACCTGAAGGTAAAGTTGTCCAGCCTCCAGAAAATGGTTTCTTGACCCAGTTCCCTCTCTGATATGATCATTTTAGTGCTGATGCAGCACTGGAATACTGAAATAACTAACATCTTTATATTCGTTACAGAAAACAACAGACCTGGATAACCATAGTGATAGTGAAATTGCTTTCATGTCTGTGCCCATCTCTTCTGTTTAAACATTATATATATGTATGTGTTATAAGTTTCTCCACCCATACGAATATAACAAGCATCTTTTTTTTTCAGTAAGAGAGCCACCAAGAATAGGGACATGTAGGTACACCATTCATAGTCACAAAACTATGCCAGTTGTATGTAGGCCAGGCTTAATTGGTGAGGAAGGAACTGGAAAACAAACATTTAAATATAACTCTCATCTCTATTGCTTAGTCTTCTGATAAACACCAGACAAATGGCATTAGAGCTGAGCTAATGCAAGATCTTTCCTCTCACAGGCCATGTGGTATGGCTGGAATTCTTAACTGGTTTCATCACTTGTGATAGAGTTAACAACTTCCTGGTTGCTGGGTTCGTTTCTCAGCTTCATTCTTTAAACTCTCTTGTGCCATGTCATTCTTCATTAAGTCTATTCAGTTCATCCTCAATTTTCCCATTTCTCATTCTGAATCCTCTGGAATGTGTCGCCATGTGTAGCGTCCATTCTGTAGTGTTCTAAATGGCTTACATCCAACTGATTACAGCTGTCTTCCTTGAGTTGTGTATAAAAGAATTTATTCTTGCCTTTTCAAAATGTGGTGGTGCTGTGAGATCACCAGCTCTAGCACATCCAGATCACCCCCTTGTCCTCATGTTATATACATTGTGCCCAGCACTCAATGACATATTTGCCGGGACCAACTTCACTATGACTTGTTTTCATTTTTCTGAACACTCCAATGGTGGGTTGCTGTAAGAATATATTATACAGTGACAGAGGTTGAAGCAAAGCAGCCAATGTGCTTCCTGCAGTAGCTCAGATAAGGCTTGATTTGGTTTTGGTAAAGTGACAGTAGCAGTAATGAAGAGAAATTATTTCAATGTAACAGAACAAACAAGGCTTAGCAATGAGTGGCATCAAGAATAGAAAGAGGATGCCAGGCGTGGTGGCGCATGTCTTTAATTACAGCACTTGGGAGGCAGAGGCAGGCGGATCTCTGTGAGTTCAAGGCCAGCCTGGTCTACATAGTGTGTTCCAGGCCAATTAGGGCTGCAGGGAGACCCTTTCTCAAAAAGACAAAAAAAAAAAAAATAGAAAGAGGGCTGGAGAGATAGCTCTGAGGTTGAGAGCACTGGCTGCTCTGCAGAAGACCTGACTTCAATTCCCAGCACCCATCTGGTGGCTAACAACAATCCATAACTCTAGTTCCAGAAGATCAGAGGCCACTCTCTGACCTTCGTGGGCATTGCATACACATGGCATATTTACATTCATGCAGGCAAAGTACTCATACACATTAAATAAAAATAGATAAATAATTTAAAAAGAAATATATATATATAACAACCCAAAAGTTTTAGGCCTGAGTGACTAGATGTGTAATGGTACCATGGGAGAGAGACAGGTTTTGTGAGTGTAATCTAGATTTATCAGTCATGTTGTTGTAGCATTTTATGAATAGCAGTAAAGTTCAGTTCTATATATAATTAGGGTCAGAAGACTTTGACTACACTATCTGAACAAGAAGAAGTATAGTCTTTCTAACCCATTATTGTAAGAAGACAAGAATAAAACTGAATTACCAAATGTTTGCTTGCCTTATCAAATATTGAAAGACCCCTGGGAACCTTTGCTTGCTTTAGTGGGTCTATAGAGTGAATCGTTTCAGCTGCATCTGCGTCTCCTTCAGCCCTTCTGTTGTTCCTTCCAGTGTGAGATTTGAGGCTATTAAGTTTATCTGGGAGTCCAAGGATCATTGAGGGACCTGAGATCCTTTGTATCTGCTGTCAGCTCACTCAGTGACCAATTCACCTAACCACCTCAGATCCACTGAACTCTGCAGTCTAGATCTGATCTCTCATGTTGCTTTGGGCCCTAAAGTTCTTCTAGCAACAAGAAGCAGAGTGTGAAAAGAAGCATGGTGGGGGGTTGGGGTTTGTCTAGAAAACATGTTCTGTTGTAGCTACAGAGAAAGGAAGATTGGTGAAGGAGTTATACTAAAGAAGCGGGGGATGGAAATAGCACAATCCAGGTTGCTTAAATAATGTTAAGGGTCCCTTTCAATTCACTAGTGAGAATTTGACTGAAGATTATAAATATTAAAATATATGTAACAACCCTTTGAAAACTGAAGCTTAATGTGCTAAGGTATTATTACTCTTTTGCTTTGTTTCTCCATGATTTGGTTTTGATGGGGGAAGCAGAATATCTGAGCACGAAGAAGTGTTACTGAACCCCAGTAATAGCTGAGTGCTCTAGGGATGACAGTGCCATATTTGTTGTTCAGTTTTAGGAGTCTTATAATAATAGATGTCCAGTATATTTGTTGAACAAATAAGTTATGTGATTTATAAGTAGTTGACCACATGGAAACAAATAACATGTTTCAAAATGAGATCTTTCTTTGAGGCCACCCTGAAGAGGCCAGATACCAGAGTACTAAGAACAGGATAAGCTGAGAAACCTTGCTGGAGGGTTACTGCTAGATGGGCTGGTGTAACTGTCATGGAGGTCAGGTACATTTATGCCCAGGAATAGACCACTGTGGACCACATCTGAATGTCAGGAAGAGAGTAGGCTAGGAGAAAAAGCATGAAATATGAAACTCAGAAGTATAAGATACAGGCAGGTCCTTCAGGACTTTCAACATACTCCATGTGCCTAAGGAGCAGACTGCCCAGGAAGCCATACTGGGATGGCTGGCGCTAACAGACTTACTAAAAGCTGGTTGGGGCATATGTGCCATACAAATGGGCATTGTATAAGAGAAAAAGAAGTCTATCATCTGGGAAAAGAGAGAAAAAGGACATGTTTTCGGCATCTACATTAAATAAGAACTTCTTTTTTAAAAAAATTATTTATTTAATAACCACATACTTAGAAGAAGCATTTCATTACAACAGCATTGACACATTCAATAACAATTTTCTGAGCTAAGATGCATCTTTTTCAAAATTGGCTGTAAATTTTTAGGTTTATAGCTGAATTATTACAGTTTAAAATTTTTGTACTCAGTATAAACCCTATAAGACATAAAATTAAATGAGGTTTTAACCTTTATAAAAGGTCTCCATTTCATTATTAAAAAACACAGTTTCATACAGAAAACTTCACTTATGAAGTTGACAATATCTTATGTTGTTACCCAGCTTACAGACCTGCCAGTATTTTGGGATCAATACGAAAAGTCCTGTTGTTTTGCTGTCTTAGTATTCGTTGAAGGATTATTTGGGAGGCAGACCTGAAAAACAGTTATGTAGAAAGCACAGGATGCTGCCTCTCCTTGAGGGACTTGTGAGAGGGACCTTTGAGGATCCCATGGATTTGGGGCATATATGCTTTTGTCCTGTCTTGTGGCATGTGCTATATTCCCCCACTTCTCTATCACAGTTTTTTCACTCTACTGTTGTATTATTGTGTGTATAGGATGTATATGTGTGGTCACCATGGCACATGTGTGGACAACTTTTGGGAGTCAGTTCTCTCCTTCTCACGTGGGATCCAGGGCTCAAACCTGGGTTGTCAAGCTTGGTGACAAGTGATTTTACCTGCTGAACCATCTCACCAAGCCAGTTTTTCTCTGTAATCCATCACTTAGGACTTTGTTAGGTAGTATCTGTGGATCTTTGGGGGCTTTTTCCTTTATGCCAGAATCTTTATAGCCTCTCAATTTGTTATGACATGGCCTAGGGATTGACAGGGAGGAAGTGGTACAGGGAGAGACTTCTGTCATTTACCTTTTTACTTACTTGTCACCTATGTGCTGTTTTGTCTTTTGTTTGCATTTCCCTACATGAGTATAAAAACCCTCCAAAGCTTGAACAAGGGGTCTGACTCCTTTTATTTGTGGGGTCAGTGATGCTAGCGTCAAATTAAACTTCCTCTTCTCACCTGAAAAAAAAAAAGATGACTTTTGAGCTGGAGAGATGGCTCAGTGGTTAAGAGCAATGGCTGCTCTTGCAGAGGACCGGGGCTCGATTCCCAGCATCCACATGATGGCTAACAACCATCTATAACTCCAGTTCCAGGGGAATTCAGTGCTCTCTTCTGATCTCAGGCATTGCACAACACAGGTACACTTATACACTTGTAGGCAATACACTCATATATAAAATAAAAATAAATAAGGCCGGGCATGGTGGCATATGCCTTTAATCCCAGCACTCAGGAGGCAGAGGCAGGAGGATCTCTCTGAGTTCAAAGCCAGCCTGGTCTACATAGTGAGCTCCAGGCCAGCTGGGGCTACAGGGAGACCCTGTCTCAAAAAGACAATAAAGTAAAACAAAATAAACTAAATATTTTTTTTAAAGATGACTTTCTCAGGTTGATATCCATAGAAATTATCTGAATTGTCCCCCTCCTGGGTTGGATTTTAAAGCATTTGCATGGGCCCCTTTCCCTCACTTTCCCTGTTCTGGACTGTCTTCCACTCCTTCTCCCTGCCTGCTCTACCCAATGTGAGAAAGTACATTTGTGATCATTTCTTACCTGATGGCTTCTGTGTGTAGCCTGAGCCATGAAATGTTGAATGTTTACATGGCATTTGCTGAGAGCCAAGTCAAGAAACAAGCATGTTGGCGAGAGGCCAAATGCCCATTGAGTATAGCTTCTCCAATTTCACTGTTGTTCCTAGCTGGGGCACAGTCTCCAAGCTGTGCTAAGCCAAAGTGTGGTTTACTTTATTCTTAGCTCCCGGAGCAGAAGTCTGGCCCACTGTAAGTCAGTACTTGCTGCTTTCTGATCAGCAGATGGGCCTGGTTGGCTCCAGGTTATGGGGCTCACAGGCTGACACACAAGCCACATAGATGCTGCTGATTTATATTTCACCGATCCCTCCCTTCCCCTGTGGTTGGGGTTTTCTAATTGATTCTGTGACCTACACGAAATTAAAGGGAAAAAAAAATCCACCAAGACCTAAGATTGCCCATGCTGTGAGATACATTATTTCTCACTCTTGAAAAGGTTGTTTTATGATTCCAGCTAGGGGAGTTTTGAAGAATAGGATAATACTCCTTTTTCCCTCTTAATATTTCTTCAGTTGCTCTTAGACTACCCTGTAGCCTCCAGTGGTTTCTATAATCAAAGTGCTTCAATTCCTTCTTCCTGTGAGAGAAAATCAGCAGATTATTTTTATGATCATTTGCCAAATGTATTTCTTAGTGATAGTGATACTATAGTCAACCTAATTCCCCAAGAGTCAAGCTTAGGCTTCCAAGCCTAGGTCACCTAAATGTGACAAACAGACAAAGGAATTATAGCTGACCTAACAGAATTTCTCAAGAGAGAAAGAGGGAAGAGATTTGGGGGTTGGGGAGGATAATCTTAACCAAAAATAAAGTATCCAGTCAACTTGAAGTAAAGTGGAATTAGAAAGATGAATAGGTTATTTATTTGTATTTATTTATTTATTTATTTATTTATT
>NW_008329666.1:2566572-2566757 GCF_000622305.1 Nannospalax galili
TGTCCTGGAACTCACTATGTAGACCAGGCTGGCCTTGAACTCACAGAGATCTGCCTGCCTCTGCCTCCCCAGTGCTGGGACTAAAGGCATGCACCACCACGCCCGGCATCATTATTTTTATTAGAAACAGAATCCACATTACCATTGAAATCTACCTGATGACTTTATATCCATACTCAGGTGCC
>NW_008329666.1:2566927-2576233 GCF_000622305.1 Nannospalax galili
TATGTCTTACAGGGTTTATGCTCAGTTCAATATTGTATAACTGTATTAATTCAACTGTGAACCTAGAAACTTACAGGCACTTGTGAAAGAGATGTCCTCTTGCTCTGGAGTGTGTTACTGAATATGTTAAAGCTGTAGTGAAATGCTTCTTCTAACCATGTGGTTATTAAATAAATAAAGTAAATTTTAAAAAAGAGAAAGAAACAGAATCCAAAGCTATAGGTCAAATTGCCCTAAGGACCCTCCCAGTTTGGGGAATCTCAACAAGCCTGATTAGGGAAGAACTTCTCCCTAACCTGTAGGCATACTTCAATCTTCTGACTTGAAAAAGGAAGGTAGTTTCTTAGAGGGGCTCGAGAGATGGCTCAGCGGTTAAGAACACTGACTGAAAAAATAAATAAATAAAATTAAAATTAAAAAAAAAAAAAGAACACTGACTGTTCTTGCAGAAGACCTGGTTTAAATCCCAGCACCCACATGGCAACTAACAGCTGTCCGTAACTCCAGTCCCAGGGGATCCGACAGCCTCTTCTGCCCTCCGCAGGCGTTGCACGACATGGGTGCACTTACCTACGTGCAGGTAATACACTCATACACATAAAATAAAAATAATAAATAATAAAAAAGATAGTTTCTTAAGGAGGTTCTGAAGATAGAATTTAGTCAAATATTATTTCAAATGTGTGGTAAAGCATTTTATCTCTAACAAAGAAAAGGAGATCAGAAGTTGCTTTAAAGTTCATGTGTAAACACTCAACACTCAAGTATGCATGGGGGCAAGGAGGAAATTCCTTAATTAATGCTCTCTCATTGTTAAGTCTACTTCATAATGAGTCTTGATCCACTTTATTTCTGTCTTTAAAGTCCTTGATCAAAAGGTATGTATGCTTATGACTGGAAGGGATTAAGATTTCCAGGTTTGGGGTATTTTGGTTTTTTGTTTGTTTGTTTGTTTGTTTCTTCCAGTACTAATTAAATCTGAAACAGATCAAGAAAAGGCTAATATATGTGTTTGGAATCATATCTTCAGAGATGAGAACCTCTAGAATCTTCCCCAGGATCCTGTCCAGCAGATTCACTGGCTTTCTAGTCAATTCACTGGAAAGGGTATGAGTATTATTCTGCAAACTCAGGGGAGTGAGAAAATGAAAAGCCTGACATAGAGCACACAACTGTAATCCCAGGATTCAAGGGGCTGAGGCAAGAAGATTGAGAGTTCCAGGCCAGCCTGGGCTACATAGCAAGAGCCTGTATAATAAATAAATAAATAAACAAATAAACAGATAAACTGGCATCACTCTAGTAAGCATCTAATCTGGACTGCTTCATTAGCCCTTGATAAAATGGGCTTCTCTCTTATCTCAGTTAATGCAGAGTTCCCGGACTCTAGGCAGGACTCACACATTCAGAGGCCTCTCACTGTCACTCACCTGATCTTGGTTCACCACACTGTTCAACACAGCTGTCCGGTTCCCCAGTCCCCACATTCCTTTCTGGTTCAGTGATTCCCATTGATGCCCATGCTGAGGAATCTTGGCAAGGGCTTGGAGGACAGGAGGTCCTGCCTCCCTCCACAATGTCCCGGCCCTTCTGGGGTGAGTTCCCACCACCCTGACCTCCTTTCCTTGTCAGATAAAAACTCACCAAGTGTTTTCCTGGCTCCTCGTTCTGCTGTCTACTTTTATTTCTTCTGTTTTGCCAATCCACGCCAGCCCTACTCTCCACCAGGTGAGTCATCTCTGACTGCCTAGCTCTCCTGTGCAATCACATCATGTCTGATACCTTTCTGTTTACTAAACTTCTTGCCTTACTCTATTACTATCTGCCCAAGTATTAAACAATAACATACCAATAACCACTTATTAAGCTAAGTTTCTTGTGTATGTATGTATGTATGTATGTATGTATGTATGTATGTGTGTGTATACATGCTCATACATGTGTATACAGAGGCCAGGGGAGGATGCCAGTTGTCCTCCTCCATCGCCTTCCACCTTATTCTGTGACATATGGTCTCTCACTGAACCTGAAGTATGCCAGCAACCCCCAGTAACACTGCGATTTCATGCATGTGTGGTCATGCACAACTTTTACATGGGTACTGGAGATCTGAACTCAGGTCCTCATGGAACAAGAGCAAGTGCTCTTACCAACTGAGCATCTTCCTAGCCCTAAACTAGACTTCTTAATAGATACTAGTTTGACTTTAATGTCCAAAAACCCTTTACAATAGTAGCCATAGTTTTCAAATAGTATTTTAGGCTAGCCAGAAAATGTTTGTGAGCATTTTTTATTATTATTTTTATTATTTAAAATTAAACTCAAACAAATAGCAGGCAGTGTGGTCACTGTGAAAGTCTACCTTCGCATACTATTGCTGCAAAAACAGCAAATGATATGTATCCCATTAACTTAATCTTCAAATACTTACAGAACAGATCTCAGATGCAGGTGTAGCTCTGAGAGCAAATGAATATGCACATAGAAGACTGTGCAATTGCTTCTGATGAGAACGTGAACCTTGTATTAGATGATGCAGACGATACTATTCTAGAAAACAACTGAGTTATAGCATGCTCAGAGGAGATATTATTATTATGCTACAAAGTATCTCCAACCAGAAATGTTCAATGAAATGAGAAATTGTTAAGAAGGCAACCCAGTTTTTTAAGGTGCCCTTTGTTGGGAAAATAGTTCTAAAATACTTGCTCATGTTGTTTCAATTACCCTTATGTTATTAACAGATGACAATAAATGCTTTGGAATTGTTTTAGTAATAAACAGCTACAGAAGGGTATAAACCCAAGAGTAAAGTTTTCTTTTCTGCCTACTCTCATTTTTCACTCCCAGCTATAACCAATAACCAATGTTAGCATATTTATGTGTTCTTCTGTAAGTTTGTAGGCATATGCAAAAGGGGCCTATTATTCATATTCTTCTGGATTCTGATGTTTAACTAATTTGTACTAGAGACCTTTATCGTCACACTTTTTTCCTCTTACTGGCTTTGTTGAATGCACCATATATAAATAATCAACTATTGATTTAAGCAGTTCTCTGTTGAAGAACACGTAGGTAATTTCCAGTTTTTTGTTAGTAATGATAATGGTGCAGTGAAGGCTTTCCTGAATCCACTTAGTGTTTTTTTTACTGTCTTTCCCTGGGATTGGAGGAGGCGGAGATTACAGATCCTGGATGCATGTGCCTATAGTGAGAGCCAGTGCTCCAAGGTCCCTCAAGGCCTGCCACCAGTGTATGGCCTTCCCTTTTCTGTTTCTCACTGTCAGCTCTCCACAGAGCTATATGCTCAGTCACAAGCAATAGGCTTCCACTGGGGTCCCTACTGGAATGCCCAATGAAAAGGTGGGTGACTCAAATGGGTGAAGCTATGGCAAGTAAAGGACTCATCAGGATCCCTTGTCTGCTAAAAGTTTTTCTATTAAAGCCGCTTAATGAGTTCTTAATTGCCAAATCAGACTTTGGTTCTATTATGCCAGCATTTTGACCATGCTGCAAAATTTTGAACTATTTATTATCCCACCTCTAGACCCTCTCTTCTCCATTAACTGTAGAGTCATTGGACTTGGGGGAAAATAAAAAGGCCTGAGGTCTGAAGGCACCAAATTTGGGGGAAAAAATTAAATGCCCATGGCTTTCAGGTTCCACTAAGCTAGCAGATGATGAATGATTTGAACACATAAGAACTTAAAATATGCAAAGTTAGTCCCTCAGCCTGGAATGTCTGATGTCTCCCATTATCAGTTCTTGAAGGACCCAACTTAAACTCTCCCTCCTGAGATGCTCAGCTGGCCTTCCCCTGCCTCCTTCGCATTATTCTCATGCCTCTGTTTCTAACACAGCACACTGCATTGGCGGCATCTGAATAGCTCTCAGAGCTGCCAAAGGCCAAGTCTTGGAGTTAGTTGCTCATGTTGTCTGTCCTTCACATTTATTTCTCCATATATATTTAGCTGATTTATTTATTGGAAGGATAGTGGAAAAATAAGACTTAAATTCAAGTCATAGCCATTCAAGGTAAAAGACTATATGATAGTCTTGCCATCCAGTGGAAATTTTAACAAAACTTTTGAATGTCCAGATAGATATTAAATATTTTTCTGATAAAAATTATTTTGGTGGAAATAATCTATGAGAATGTCACTGAATTAGAGAAGTTTCCCCCCCTTGGGTTGTGTCCAGACAGAAAAATAAAGATTAATTTGCTTTGTTATAGAGAACACACAGAGGAGGCTCAGATTCTTAGAGTCTCTTGACGCCAAAGATTATGAAAGCATTGACATATAGAGCTCCATGCAAAGGAAGCAACCCCCTAAATATACAGCACCTCAGTATTAGAATGCCAGAAGCATCCTGAAGAGCAGACTTGAAAGGGTCAGGACCTGCTGATCTACTGACACAGCTGATTTACATATTAGTGCCTTAGGGTTCTTGTCCAGGATGTTGCACCCCCAGAAGGCAGATCTTGATAGAAGTGAGAAGTTCACCTGTTGTTTTGAAGTCTGTGTTTCTCACACTAAATATTTGACACAGAGATCCCACTTTCAAGTTTGGTTTATTGGGATATAACTTACCTGTCATAAAATTGAGTCTTTTTAGTGTACAGTGCTATGTATTTTGACAAACACATGTAGTTGTATAGCTTCCAGCACAACCAATATAAAGAGCCATGCCATTAACCCGCCAATCTTCTCATGCCCTTTGCAGTCAGCTCTTCCTCCACCCCCACCTCTGGCCACTGGGACTCAGGGGTTTTTTGTTTGTTTGGTAGTGGTGGTAGTGGCGGTTTGGTATACTAGGAATCCAGCCCATGCTAGCAAACATTCTAGCACTGAGCTACATCCTTACCCCCTGACTTGTTTGCTAACTCTATGGTTCTACCTTTTCCAGGATCCTAATTGGGATCATATGTACTCTGGTTTGTCTGACTTCTTTCCTAAAGCATTTTCATTTGGCGTGTGTCCATGTTATTGTGTATACCAGTGGTTACTTCCTTTTTATTTCTGTGTAGTATTCCATTGTAGATGTGCTCTTTATCTGGTGATCAGCTATAGGAAATTTGTGTTGTTTCCAGATCTGGCTCACAATGAATAAAGCCTCTGTAAATATTCACAGACCTTTTTGTTTTGTTGAGACAGGATTTTAGGGCACCAGGCTGGCCTTGAACTTGGCTATGTAGTTAAGGATGACGTTTAACTTTTGATCCTTCTGCCTGTACTTCTGAGTGCTGGGATTATAGGTACAAGCCATAACACCTAGTTTATGTAGTGCTGGGGATTGAAACTAGAGCCTCTTGCATTCAAGACAAGGTCTCTACTCACTGAGCTACATCCCAAGCCCCACATACCATTTTTCTGTGTGAACTTATGTTTTTATTTCTCTTATCTACATACTAAGGCATAGGCTTACTGGGTAGAAGAGAAGATATATATTCAATTATTTTTTTTGTTTCCTTACTTGCTTTTTTAGTAGTGGGGTTTTACAATGCAAGGTTTTACCACTGAGCTGCATGCCCAGCTCAATTTTAAATTTTATTTTGACACAGTATCTCTCAAAGTTGCCATGGCTGGCCTCAAATTCAGTCTTCCTGCTTCAGTTCAAGTAGCTGAGATTACAAGTATATGTCACTACCCTTGGCTATGTTCAATTCTTATTTAAAAATACCAGAGCCAGGGATGGTATAACACACTTAGAATCAGTACTGGGGAGTCTGAGACAGGAGTTAGAGGCTGGATTACACAGTGAGGCGCTATCAGTAAAAGACTAGGGGTAGGGAGAAGCTGCTGACTCATTCTCCAAAGTAGCTAAACTATTTTGCATTCCTAAAATATTCATGAGACTTTAAAGAAATAGATTTAAGATTATGTCTATACTATTTTAGATCATTTCAGTAGGTTTACATGTTTTGGGTTTTTTTAAAAAGGCGCTTAGCGGTTTTGTTTGGGTTGTGCAGCTCAACTGCAGGTGCACTGCGTGGAAGAGAGGTATAGAATAGAGTTGTAGACCCATCTCAATAGTTTAAGCTTTTTATTTAATACAGAATTTTTTTTTCTTACCCGAAGGTGATTAAAGAGAGTTTTTGGCTCCTTGGCAACACTGCCCTAAAATTCAGGGGAGATTCAAGAGGCTTTTCATATAAACTCGGAAAATCTGTTGGGCCACAAAGAGATTTCCCAGACCCTTCAGGTGATCACCAGAGTTGTGGTGCTAATGGCCTCTGACAAAGCTGTGTATCAGAAACCTGAACATTTCTCTACAGGTTGATATTTCCAAGTTGTATTCAAATTCTCAGTTGCTGAATAACTGATTTCTTTTAGTTCCCCATCTTAATGTTTTCAGACTCTAAGCACTGGGGACACTTTGCTGGTAAGGCACCTTATCATCTGATGATCTTATGAGTCTGATATGGTTGAACTAGGGGATTATGGGTATAGTTTCTGCACCTGGCCTTGGAACTTTGGCTTCTACACCTGGTCCAGGAACTTTGGCCCTAATTCAAGAAGGATGTGTCTGTGTGCTGTCTACGTATTGCTGCAGTCAGCATCTGTTACACTGAACAGATAGCTCGAATGCTATTTGAGTAGAAGTCCTCCTCTTCCTATGGCCTGTTGTGTGTCATGGTGACCTGATTCATCTAGTCAGATGGCTGTCACAAATAGAAAGACAAAGAGAGTCAGAGACTTGTGGACTCCTGATGTCCCTTGGTAACTTTCAGAGTTCTGTGGTAACTGTATCAATACCCTGACCTGGAAATCTGGGCAGTAACCCCCACTAACACACAGTGCTTATACCAGAATTAACTGAAGAATCCTGGCTAAGGAAAACATGTGACGAAAGCTGCAGAGCCCAGTGGAGTTTTTATATTTTACTCACAATTCCACTGTAGCCAAATAGAGAGGAGATAAGACAAAAGAATGAAAAATGCTTATTTTCTGCCCAATTTTGCTTCAGGGGAGTGTCTGTTTAGATATCTGCCTATCAGCCACAGTGCTACAAACTCCCTATACTGGGCTTGCCTCCTTGGAGGTGCCAGAGAAGGGGTTTTGCAGCAACATTAGGCAGTTCTTATGCTGCAGGTGGATTGACATTCTTATGAATGTCACTTTGGATAGGGCGGTAAAGACCAAGAAGTAAGTATCATATCCTGTGGTATCAAGATGAAGAAGTTTGTTTTGTTTCCAGCTCCTGATCTGACTGCAGGTGAATGTTTTAGAGCTGAGTTGTCAGAACGTTAGAGAAAAAAAAAAAAAAAAAAAAAAAACTGAGGAAAATACAATTACAGGTTGTGATTATACCAAATGCCCAGCAGTTTTGTAACTGTTCACATGGTATTAACTAAGCCCACATAATACCTTTCCCTTTTATTGCCCAGTAAATTGTTTTCTCATACTGCTGTGTTTGTAGCCCAAGTGAATTGTTCAGCCTTGTGTATTACATGTGGCCTGAAGACCCATTTGACAGACCCTATATATCAATTCAGAAAGGCAGCAAGTGAATGGAAGTATCTTTGAGCACTTCCTACAGACATGGAAATTTCATAAAGCCAGACCAAGGAACACATTTGCCAAGGAAAGAATGCAGTGGTAATGGATATAGGGAGGAGAGAGGCAGTGATGAAAGGACCTGAGGTTCCATTTCTTCTTAATAAAGGCAAGTTGATATGACTGCAGAAGACACTAAGGACTGGAGCATAATGCAGTAGGAAGTGATTCTGAATTATCACCGTTGAGCCTTAAGGACTGTAATTATTATTTTCATATTAATAGTGTATTAATCACTTTTCTGTTGCTGTGATAAAGCACTATGACCAAGGCAACTTACAGAAGGAAGAGTTTATTTGGTTTACCGTTCCATACTGGTGGGGAGGCATGGGGGCGGGAGGTGGCTGGAACAGAAAGCACTCATGTCTTCAAGCAGGCACAGGAAGCAGAAAGAAATTCCAGAGGGATAAGAGTCCATACTGGTGGGGAGGCATGGGGGCGGGAGGTAGCTGGAACAGAAAGCACTCATGTCTTCAAGCAGGCACAGGAAGCAGAAAGAAACTGGAAATCCTGCAAGGCTTAAGAACTCTCAAAGCCTGCCCCCCAGTGATGTGCTTCCTCCAGCATGGCCACACCTCCTAAAGGTTCCATGACCCTCCCCAAACAACACCACAAACTGGGGACCAAGTGTCTAAAACATTGGAGCCTGTGGAGAACATTCTCTTTCAAATCACTACAGATAGTTTCAGTAAAGCATTCTCTTCCTCTAAATGTATTACAATGTATGTTTTGCTAGATTACAGAAGGGTTGAACACTCCACAGATCTCAATCCCTCCTCAGACAAAGGCTCAAAGATGAACTTTGTGCCCCAGTGTGTCTATCTAATCAGCACAGAGAAAAAAGCTATGGAGTAAGTCCTAAGTCACCCTTTTCCATGTCCACTCATCAGAGCAGTGGTTCTGTGTTTTACTCTTACTGGTCCATCCTTTCTTCTCCCCACCTCTTCTGTTCCTTTATCACCTCTTACACACACACACACACACACACACACACACACACACACTTTAATATTAATAAATATAATTAAAATTGTTTAAATACATAAATAATCTTCCTTTGAGGTCAGGTGTGGTGGTAAATGTCAGTAATCCCAGCACGAGGAAGAGGTAAGCAGGTCTGGAGTTCAAGGCCAGCCACTGGACCTGCCTAAGAAAAAAAGACAACAGGCCCCACCCCACATCCTTGCACAAATGAGGAGCACTATCTGGACTTAGTAGGCTGTCAAAAAAACAACATGAAACTGGGAGGGTGTTTGGGGAAACACAGGGAGAGTTGGAGGAGGAAATGAGGCTAGATGTGATACTATTTCATTGAATACATGTGTGAAATTCTCAAAAACAAAGAAAATTAAAAGTAAAAACTAAACACAACAAAAAAGAAAAAAAGCCTTCATTTTCTAATAAAACTTCCAAGTGTCAAAATTTCCAAATTCTCTTCCTGCTTGAGCCCCTAAATCTCCATCTGAAACAGCTCCCCACTTAGTCCTGTCCATATGACTCTTCTTCCATCAAATGTATTGATGCTATCAGTTACCTATATTTGAAAATTTCCTCTTTTATCCATGAGAGAATGTTTTTGAAGAAATTTCTTTTCCTTCTCACCCTTCTTTATGAATATAATACACGCATAACTTAAGACAAAACAATACAGAAATAGTTATAATGAAAAGCTATGGTCCCCTTTCCCAGGATGTTTTTCTCTAGTAATGGATATGTGCGGATGGCTGCAGATTTAATGTAGTAGTAG
>NW_008329666.1:2576289-2593003 GCF_000622305.1 Nannospalax galili
ATAATAATAATAATAAACAAGTTCAACTTGCCTTTTCTTCTTTTTCCCTTTTATTGTGCTTCCCCCTCCCTAAGTTGGTAGTTGATATTTTAATTATTGCACTGGTAATCTTTGTACCTATGTAAACAGTGTTGTCTTCTTGGCTTCTTGGCCAGCTAACTTATGTATACATTGACTGTCCAGTTTGTTAGATGAAATTAATCATCACTGTTGAAATGCTATGTGAGTTTTCTTCAGCTTCTCGTGTTTTCTAAATTGTCTCAGCTTCTTGGAGACTCACCTGTCCTGTTCAATGATATGGTTTTTCCCTTTGATATTTGTGTTTTGCTTTTAAATAGGAGTGGTGAGCTTTGGTTATCCCTCCATATTTAAGAACTAGGGGCTGGGTCTTATTTTTCTTAATAGATGGTGTGGGTTTCCCCTCCTGTTCTCTGTGGAGATCTGACTTCCTGTTATTGCTGCCCATGAATAGTAAGTCTGTGGGGAACTGTGCTTGGGGTGGGGGTACCAACGGGAGATTTGTCTCTTGGTCATTTCACTTTAGGATCAATGGAGAGTGGGCTGGATTTTAGTCAAAAATTCATGTGGGTGTTGGGAAGTCCAAATATTAGGGGTGTGGGTGCTTTACTCTAGAATCCTCTGGCCCACCTACTTCCTTGCAGTTTTTCTTGAACTTTGTATTTCGACTTGATTTTAGGCTTAGAGACAAGTTACAAAAACAATATAGAATGTCTGTACAAGCCTTACTCAGCTTCCCTTAATATTAATAGCTTAACCTACAGCATATTTCAAAGTGTTTTTTAAGTGTCTTTATAAATATGTTCCTCTGATTTTTTTTTTCATCAATCCTGGGTGTCCAAAACAATACAACAGCCTAAGACAGGTGAGAGGCAGAGGAAGAGAGTGCGACGTGCCCACAGGCTCAGTGGGCCCTGGCAGGCCTTAGTTCCTCCATATCTTTTCCACCCCAATTCAAAATCCCAGTCTCCACTATAGCTGCCTAGTGTGCTCAGAGGCTTTTGGACATACGGCCAGGCAGCTCACTCTTACCTTTGCAGTGTTGCATTTTTCTCCTGCATATTCTAGGCTTCCACATTATTTTGCTCTATCCCAGTCAGTTTTCCCCAGAGAGATAAAATGAAAGGCTAAATGACAGAGCAGAGTCAGGGAAGGGGGAAGAAGGAGAAAGCAAGAGTATAAGAGAGCAAGAAAGAGTGAGAGCGAGAGAGAGAAAGAAGTTACATGGGCTGGGAAGTCCAAATCAAGTAAGGATTGATGTTGTGGCCTTGAGACCTCAATCTACAGGGCACACCAGCAGGCAGGAAAGTTAGGAGGCTTCTATGTTGCTTCTTCATATCATCATCATCATCACAGTTATTGTTGTTGTGGTAATAGTACATTAGCTCTACCCTCTTAATAAAAATTTAAACATAACGTATTACTGTTGACTACAGGTACAACATTGTGCTACAGATCTCTAAGGCATATTCATCTTGTTTGACTGAAAACTTTGCTCGTTGATTAAGAATTCCTCATTATCTGTGCTATAGTGTTGAAGCAGAATTCTTTCTCTAAGAAACCTTGGTTTTTGCTTGTAAAACCTTCAGCTGATTGGATGAGGACCATCCAAGTTATGGGGGCGCAATCTGCTTGACTTAAGATGAGCTGACTCTGTTAGTCACATCACAGCAGCATGCAGCCCAGTGTTTGATAAATGACTAGGTACCATAGCCCAGCCAAGGTGACACATAAAACTAACCATCATGTGCTCTACTCTTCTGGTCTCTATTTGGAGGTCGTCGTAATCTCTCAAAAACTTGTTGAATTTTTTCTCCTTTCCCTGATGCTGCTTCTCCTCTGGTTTCTTTTAATGCTGTGTCCTTCCTCTTTTAGTATGTTGTGTCTGTATGTGTTGTTTGTGTATGGATACACATATGTGGATGCACTTGCATGTAGAGGCCAGAATTCAACATTGGATGTCTTCTTCGATTGCTTCTCCATTTTATTTTATGAGAAAAGGTCTATCATTGAACCTTTAGCTCACAGATTGGTTAGACTAGCTAGTGAGCACCTCCCAGGGATCCTCCTGTACCTCCACAGCTAGGATTACAGGTACTTGTCACAGACCCAGCTTTTTATTATATAGGTTCTGGGGATCTGAATTCAGGTCGTTATGCTTGCACAGTAAGCACTTTACAAACTAAGCTATCTCCCCAGACCTACTATCATTTTATTAGGGTGTAGGGGACAAACTCTGCACACATTCCCACCATCTTCTACTAAACTCAAAGTTTATGTAAAAACTCCTCTCTGTAGGTCCCCCCAGCTCCCCACAGGACCTCGTGCATGCTAGGCAAGAACTCTACCACTGAACTATATCCTCAGCCTCTCAGATATAGGCACAGGCCAGAAATCTTTTTGAAATTAAAAAACAAAAGCATTCCATGACCCAACTCAAATTATTTGGCTTATGTTTACTCCAACAGATTCTTCAGTGCCTATCCTTGGTATCTATTTGCATTGTTCTTATTTCATATTTTTCACATATTTGTTTTATTTGCCATCTGTCTAAATAGAGCTATTTTATTAGCCTCTTTGGTTGTAAGACCATCCAACTTGAAATATTTTTTAAAGTTCCTACAGTGTGGCTTTAATTTTTAAAATAAGCCAAGATTTCAAAAGGACTTATTCCTTCCTATAATTCACAACACCTAGAGCAATGCTCTGTCCAAATTAGGCACTCAAAAAAAGGTTTAACATTTTCAAAAATGGCATGGTTTAATGTGGTACTTTAGATATTTTGAATATTTTAGTTTCTGATATTCCATTTCCTGTTCACAGTTGATGCTGCTTATGAGGTAAGGAGGGAGCAGATGTATTTAATCTTGTCTTGGACACTTGGGCTCTATCTGAAATGTTTAACAATTTGCCTGAGGTCATACACCTTGGTTTCAAGCTTGCTGCAGACTCTAAGCCTTCAGACTCCCAGCTGTGATTTTTATTTACATGTGTTACAGTATGCTGTAACATATCTTTGAGGAATATTTGACAATGAACATATTTCTCTAAGTGCTGGTACCATTAGGTATGTGTGTGCTGGACTCATGTAGGGCCTGTTCCGCTAATGATTTAAGCTTTTTTTGTGTGTAATAAGCTAAGTTTCCTTGTACAATCAATCTACCTCTCTGTTGCATACCCAAGGACAAAAATGAATCAAACATGAACAAGCCTCCCAAGGTCAGTTTCTTTCCCAGCAAGAATATATTTGAGAATCAAAAACCACCAGGTGTGGTGGTGCACACCTCTAATCCCAGCACTCGGGAGGCAGGCAAAGGAAGGTGTATTTGTGAGATCAAGCCCACCCTAGTCTGCATAGCAAGTTCCAGGCCAGCTGGGGCTATAGGGAGACCTTGTTTCAAAAAAAAAAAAAAAAAAAACCAGAAACCACTGTGTATATTCAGAACCAGAACCTCCCCACCAACCCCTGAAAATTCATCTATACAAAAGATAGCTCTGGTATTCATATAAAAATATAAAATTAGGGGTTGGAGAGATGGCTAGGTGGTTAAGAGCACTGACTGCTCTAGCAGAGGACCCAGGTTCTGTTCCCAGCACCCACATAGCAGCCAACAACCATCTTTAACTCCAGTTCCAGGAGATCCAATGCCCTGGTCTAACCTCTGAGGACATGACACAGGTGCACTTACATACATTCAGGTAATACACTCATATACATAAAAAAGTAAAATATTTAAAAATACATATCTATAATTAAACCCATTGCATAATAAACTCAATAAAGTACATAGTACTGTATCACCCATACCTCCCAGGATATATATTTTCAAAAGTCAGATTATGATTTTACTAAATTTCTAGATGAAAAATAACGTCTCAGTTCAAAAATGGGATGGGGGAGGCATCATTTTAATGCAAGTATAGGCTCTCTCTACAGATACATACTTTTTCTTTATTTTAGAGATTCTCTGTGTCTTAATTTAGTATGAGATGTAGACTTCAAAAGTGAAGAGTAGTATCCAAAAGCAAAGTTCCATCATCAAGACCTCGCCCCCATTATTCTGAATTAACTTTCTCTGCCACCATTGGCACTGAAGAAAGGTTTAGTTTTCCAACCTCATTCCTTACCTCTTGTTTTCTCTTTTTAAAAATTATTTTATTTATTATTTTTATTTTTTTTATGTGTATGCGCGTATTGCCTGCATGTAAGTAAGTGCACCTGTGTCGTTCAATGCCCGTGGAGAACAGAAGAGGCTGTTGGATCCCCTGGGACTGGAGTTCCAGACAGTTGTTAGCTGCCTTGTGGGTGCCGGGATTCAAAGCTGGGCGTTCTGCAAAAATAGTCAGTGTTCTTAACCGCTGAGCCATCTCTCCAGCCCCTTCTCATATTTCTTTATTCTCCTTTTTTGTTCAGGACTGTTTCTGAGACCTCCCTGATGTCCTTCTAGCCTCCACCTTTCCCCTGGAGTTGGCCGCACGCTGCCAGCTTAAGTGTCTAGCTAATCTTTACTTCAAATTATGTATTATTCAGAACAGGTCTCATATTATCCCACTTAGTTTACCTGAGGTTTAAAGGATTAAACAATCCTTCAGGTATTTCCTGTTATCACTCTTCTTTCAGGGCACAGGAGCATCCTCTGGCCCTGAGCTTTATAACCGTGGGTCTGTGTGTTAGCTTTTGGTGACCTGGGAGCCCCCAAAGTAAAAGTTAGAATTATGTGGACATCAGTACATTTTCTTGAGGAGTGGCTCTGTTGCTCTCTTCAGCTCCTAAACAGAATCCATGCCTCCCAAATACTGAAGCATGACTGGTTCTCAGAGGTCCCTACCCTGGGAGTCCTGTCTGGCCAGCTCCTTCTGTTTCTACTTGAGGCCTAGTCTGGGCAGTAGTACTTATCCTGCAGGCCCTAGAGCCGCAGCCTGTTTCCTTTTGGCTCCCCTGTGGACTGTTCCTCTTCTGGCCCTTGAGCCTGAGCCTCCTGCCCTCTTTTTCTAGTATACTGCTTCCTATACTAGACCTGACTTGATTGGTTGTTCTTACTCCTTCCATATCCCTCTAGAAGATGCTTATTCTGCCCAACACATCACTACCCTGAGTTTCTTTTCTGAATATACAGTATCACCAGAAGCTTTCCTCAACCTTCTTCTACTTCACTCTTCTACTTGGTCCATCCCAGAGCCACTTTTGGAGCAGTACATTGCCTTCTCAGATAATTGTATACCTCAAAAGGCCAGTAGCATGCTCCTGTCCTGAGAAATCCAGCCATTGTCTTTGTTCCCACTACCTAAAGTATCAAGGCCCCACATCAGCCTTATATACTAACCCCTACCCCCCTGCCTTGCCCCACTCCAGTCCATCTAGAGTTAGCCACAGGCTACAAGCAGGTTTTTCCTTGATATAGCCTGGACTAATAACTTTTCTCTCTTTTAGTTCATTAATGGTGGCTTGACATATTTTAGCTAACTTCTCAATGTAAGAATTAGAAAAATAATAGACAACACCAATTAAATATGAGAAAGATCAAGGGAGCTGAAAACAAGAAAAAGATGAAGGAATATGGACTTTCATTTAGTTGGAATATTTGCTTTTGGCCTCTTCTGAAAGAATCCTTTGAGGTCTGTGCTTCCTCTGATTTGCCTCACAAGGACAGTTCCAGAACAGAAGGGGTTCAATTGGAAAATAAGTTGAGGGATCTTGCTTCCTGGCCTACAAGCCTCAGTGGACTGAGCCCAGCATCATAAATCATAAGTTGGCAGCGAGGGTGGATGTGGGGCCCCATGTAAACTGCCATTCCAGTCCAAAGTTAGCTCCCTACGAGGTCTGCATTCTGAGCCTGCTGCCACTTCCGATAACCTTTTCTGTTACTCAAAGGAGAGAATTTGAGCCCTGCCATATTTAGATCCTTGCCCTAAGTCAGAGTTCTGAGCTGCTCTGTTGCTGTTTCTGCTACAGGATCTTGTGCTGAGGAAGGAACCAGCCTGTGGTCTCTGGCTTCCAGCAAAGCCTGGTCATGAGCAGACAGTTAGCTAGTTCCTGTCCCAGGTGGAGAGAGATGCACTCCTGGCCAGATCTCTTGCTCATTCTTACCTTCTTACCCATCCCCCCTTCTCCTCCCCACTCCAAAAGCTGACTTTTCAGAAGAGATTATCTGCTCGTTCATTAACTGAAAAGTAAGCACCATTCTTGTGAAGCCAGAGTGAATTCCCCTTTCGGGCCCTAGGGACTGCTGATGGTATATGTGTCAGCTAGCTACAGGATTCCTCTACACACTTCCTAAACCAGCTCTTCTGTTGAGGGAAGATGGAAGCATAGTAATGGAGGAGCAGCTGACTCCACACTGCCCCTCTGCACTGCTGCACCTACCTTTGAAGAAACTAAAATAGCATGCAGCGCTGGGATATGACAGTGTGCCTGTGCCAGGATTAGTTGTCAGGATGCCAGTATGCTCAGCCAGCTGAGCCACTTCTTGTCCATCACAGGAGTCACCCTGTATGGGCTTGTGGGAGATAGGCAATACAGTTCATGATTGTCACACCCCGTCACATCAGCAGTATGATGAAGAAAACCCAGAACATGGCTCTATACCCAACTCCACTGACATCTCTGAGTACCTTTATATGCCAGGAAATGGGGGATGAAAACCTAATATGCCTCAGGTACCACCTCTAGCCTTTGGTGGACCCCCCCTTTGTCCTACATACCACTCTGCCGTAGCAGTCTGGGAGCCCCTAAGGCTGCACCTTAGAATCATCTTAGAGGGATGCTGTAAGAGTAATTGTTAGAATCTCTGTAGGTGGGGCCCAGGCTGCCTGAGGAGGAGCTGGAACAGGTCAGCTTTCTCCTCAGCACAGCCTGACTCACCAGCAGTCACTTCAGACCCTAGTATGGTCCGAACAAAACCACCAGCTGCCCTGCTGCTCCTTCCCTATCTTTGCCCTCAAAATACAGCCATTCACTGCATTCATACAGTGTATGCATCAGCTGTGATCAAGTAGATTGGAGCAGAGAGGTGAACAGCCATTGGTGGGCCTGAACCAGGGAATTTCACCAAGTTTAGAGTGTGAGGGGGGGGAAGGCAGGTGAGAGATAATGAAGAGGCAGTACAATGATGAATGAATTAGGGTTGAATGAAGTAAAAATCACTAGGTTTTAAAGTCAATTCGGGCAAATGGTCTTATTGTTAGCCAAAATGAGTAAATGATGAGGAATATTGTGTTTAGAGAGAAAAAAATGTATCAGTTTGAGGTGAAGTAGGACATTAACACCGAGATGCCTACTGGAGAGAGTGAAATTTCAGATGAGAAAAACAGGGCTTTCTGTGTGTCCCAAATGCATCAAGATGTGGCACAGTCAGCCCTAAGAAAGTGCAGAGGCTCTTATCAAGAATAGCACTGCCACAGGTGGCTACTGGGACTCTTGGTAGGTTAACTAGGCTCCAGTGGATGAACCTACACTGAAGGACTTTTGGAAACACAAATTAGACTCTATATGCCTTTTAAAAAACGCAACAACAGATATGAAGCTGAGGGCAACAGGGTTCAAACATGATCAAAGTACACTGTAGGAAATTCTCAAAGAATAATAAAAATACTTCTTTAAAAGTTATGTATTTAGCCGGGCGAATTGCAAAAATTCAATTAAAAATAGCCTGGAATATGAAAGGAAATGATGGAAATGATTATTCTAATGTTTGCAATTCAGATGGTCACATTAATTAAAATTTTAATAAAATGTATATGCATATTTATCACACTTTAGAAACAAAAAATAGAAAAAAAAAATAGTGCTGCCCAGGCATTTGAAGAGCATTTAGACAATGCCCTGGTGTATCTGTAATACTTGATTTAAATTTGTGAACATGATTGAACCTTGAAAACAATGCTCACTGAAAAAAGGAAGCATGCCCAAAAGACACATATTATTGATGCCATTTATGTAAAATGTCCAGAATAGGCAGCTGTAGAGACAGAAAGTAGATTAACGGGGTTGCCAGGGACTAGGGAACATGTGAGTAAGGAGGACTGCTGATGACTATGGAGTTTCTTTTCAGAGTGATGAAAATGTTTCAGATTGATCATGGTGATGATTATACAACTCTATGAATATACTACACCCCACTTTTAGTGGTTGAGTTCTGTAGTTTAAAAATTATGTCTTGGTGCTGGGCGTGGTGACGCACGCCTTTAATCCCAGCACTCGGGAGACAGAGGCAGGTGGATTTCTGTGAGTTCAAGGCCAGCCTGGTCTCCATTAGTGAATCCAGGCCTGCTGCAGCTACAGGGAGACCTTGTCTTAGAAAAGACTATATAAAAAAATATATATATATATATGCGCCTTGGTGCTGGAGAAATGGCTCAGTGGTTAAGAGCACTTCCTGCTCTTGCAGAGAATCCAGATTCAGTTCCCAGCGCCCACATTGGTGGCTAATAACCATCTGTAACTCCAATTCTAGATGATCCAATGCTCTCTTCTGGCCTCCAGGGGCACAGTATGCACTTGGTGCACTTACATAGAGGCAAAACACTCATACACATAAAATACAAATAAATAAAAAAAAATTTAAATTGTGTCTCAAGGAGCTGGAGAGATGGCTTAGAAGTTAAGAGCACTGGCTGCTCTTGCAGAGGACCAGGGTTCAATTCCCACCACCCAAATGGCAGCTAACAACTGTCAATAATCAGTTCCAGGGGAATCCAACACCTTCCTCCTCTGCCATCAGAAGACATGACATGGGTACACTTATATACATGCAGGCAGTACACCCATACACTAAAATAAAAATAATAAATAAATATTTTTAATTATGTCTCAGCTGGGTGTGGTGGTGCACACCTTTAATCCCAGCACTTTGGAGGCAGAGACAGGAGGATTTCAAGGCTAGCCTGGTCTACACAGTGAATTCCAGGCCAGCTGGGGCTACAGGGAGACCATGTCTCAAAAAGAATCCCCCCCAAAATTTTGTCTCAATTTAAAAAATAAGAACATATACATATAGCTTGATCAAACTGTAACTATTTACTTGACTGAAAATAAACTCTGAATAAAGTAATTCCAAAGTATATCTAACCTTTAGTTCTTGAGTGCATATGTGGGTAGCTGAACTCCTTTTTTAGAGGAAACATATTCAGTTCTTCTTGTAGATTCCTTTAACTGTGGATTGGGAGGTGGGAGACCAGCTTAAAGAATAATTCAGTTATCTTTCATAACCCTTGTTTGTTGTATTGCATGGTCCTTTGAGCCATTTTTTAACTTACCCTCTGTTTTGTTTTGTTTTGTTCTGGATTTGGGTTTTTGTTTTGTTTTGTTTTGCTTTGCTTTGCTTTGTTTTTTGAGGTAGCTCCAGCTGGCTTGGAACTTGCTTTGTAGACTAGACTGGCCTCCATCTCACAGAGATCCATCCACCTTCCTCTGCCACCTGAGTGCCGGGATTAAAGGCGTATGCCACCATGCCCAGCTTGCCCTCTGCTTAATGCAGAAGTTCTATGTCTAGGAGTTGAAAAGATGGACTAGAAGAGGAGAGGCTAAACACAGGTTCTTTGGGGGCAATTTACACTGATATATGAATTTGAGCTGGCTCTATAATTTTTCAACCTAAAAATGTAAATGTGTGGACAATGGAACAGGTTTTGTGATCACTTGACTGTCCTCATGGCACTTTGGAATGGGCACTGAGAAGTCTGAGGTAACCTGAATCTTCAAAGACACAGTCTACCAAGTCAGTGTAATAAGAAAGGAAGGTGCTAACAAAGTAGATGTGCTATCTAGAAACAGCCTTAGACAGTCCACAGAAAACTCTGGGACTATTCCAATATGGAGCTTCTAAATGCCATAAGTAGTCAGGGAGAATATATATTCTCCTTATAAAATTCAAATGCACATGCCTGACAGCCTGTGACAAGACACACTTCACTCCAAACATAATATTTGATGTGATCCATACTGCTACTGTTGATTTAAATATCAGATGAGATTTTGTTTAAAGAAAAAAGATTAGAAAATTCTCTTCCTGCACTGTATGGTGGGAAAGAAATTTTGTGCATGCACAAACAAAAACCTCTCTTCCACTAAACATGCATGTAATACCTCAAGTTTCAAGAGAAACTGCTATTTCCCCAAGCCTCACAAAGTTCATTAATATTGTGCATTTGTTTCACTGATATATTTAAGGAAATTAAGGCTCGGGGAAGCTTTGTCCAAATACAGTTCTTAGGTCTACAGCAGGAACTAATTCTTAAAGGTCTCCAAAGTCTCCTCTTGCTAAGCTATGCTTTTATATGGCTTTTTGTATGACTTCTTCCAGTAAAACCTCAGAGACTGTGCTGTTCAAGAAGTAGACAGAAGGCCTGAGATGCTCATGTGCAGAGCAGTTGCTCTCCAAATGGATGCAGAGTTGTTTGGTGTTTTGCACAGTCTTGCTTGAGTAAAGAGGGAGCAGGGTCCCTTATCAGGAACGGTCCATTCTTCAGAGAAGCTCTTCCTCTACACAGGATGACTACTCAGAAATGCCTGGAAGCAGGCATTGTTTGCTGCTGGCGGCTGATTTGCTGTCCCTCAGAAGTACATGCAATGTAAGAAGACATGCAGCGGGTTGTAAATTTTTCTGCAAGCTCGGCAGATTTCTGCACACTAATGATCAGTTTGAAAAATGCTAAAGTCATGTGTCAGTGCATACCAGGACAATTCATTGTGCAGCACAAAGCTTGACTGGTCACATAAGGGAGAAAGTCATATATAGCTGTTACTAGCCACTCCTGGCTTAGGGTCTGGGCCACAAGCAGCATTATTTCAAACTCACAGATAATCTAAAAACAACTTTAACTTATCTTTCAAGCCTTTCCCTCACTAAACCATTTAGTGAACATGCTAACAAGCAGCAAAACTGAAAATATTAATTTTACCTCTTCTCCAGTTCCTTAATCTGCCAGTGTGGGCAAAAGATGGTTCTGGATGTTCCCTAAATGAAATCCAGTTTGCAAACTGGTAGCCCACAGTGCTGCTCAGCCATTGATGGTGTATTTTATTTGTCATATGGTAAAGCTTTCAAATATATTTAAGTGAGAAGTGACCATCTAAAACTCAGGAACTTCCACATACCATTTGTGCTTCTGGCTTCTCTTAGAATTTGGAAAACCAGTCTGTGAGTTCACATTCTCAAGTGATAACTATGTCATGAAATCAAAGGCCAGCACTTCCTACCACATTGGTGTAAGCTTCTGGCTGTCCCAGCTCCCACCAAGACCTTTTGCACGAATTCCATTTCCTACAGGACCCTGTAGGATTTTATTCTGTGGCCCTCAATAAGAAAAGGAGCCCAGAAAAAAAATAAATATTTTGCTTTCTTTACAGATGACCATGGGGACAAGTCCCTGTCACTCAAATATCAATTGGATCTGCTGATAACAAGATTCTCATTCATACACAAGAGTCTTGGAATAGGGGCAGGTGAAATAAGTTCAGTTTGGTATAGTTCCATTTCTCATATGGAATGAAGACTATTTGAAACAAAGTTAGAAAGCTTTAAGCAAAGCACAAAGGGAAAACAAGGAACAGGCTTCTGATGTAGCCCTTTCTCCCATGTGACATCTGGTTTCTTTCTTTAAAAAAAAAGTTTCTTTATCATTTTTATTTTTTGTGTATGAGTATATTGCCTGCATGTATGTAAGTGTACCTATGTCATGCAGTGCCCAAGGAGGTCAGAAGAGGGCATCGGATCCCCTGGAACTGGAGTTGTGGACAGTTGTTAGCAAACATGTGGGTACTGGGATACGAACCTGGGTCTTCTGCAAGAGCAGCCAGTGCTCTTAACCACTGAGCCATCTCTCCACCCCTGACATTTGGTTTCTTACAAGGTTATTATTTTTGTTTTCTAAGTGCTAAGGATCAAACTCAGGACTTAGTGCATGTTAGGCAGTTCTCTCACTTAGCTACATCTCTAGTCCCTAGTTTCTTTACCGGAATGATGGTAAAGTAAATACCATCACGTATCATCTCATTCTGCATTCATTCATTCAGAAGAATTTATAGAGAGCAAAGGGCATCAAATATTTAGTCTTCCAAACTTGGGTCTAAATGTAAGGCTTTATTTTTCTCATCTATAAGACCATATTAATAAGCACCTCAGTATCTGGTATGCTCCAAATATTCATTGTGAACTTTTGTTATATTATATAATATATTATGCTATGCATCATATTATATATTATATTATATTTATTATATAAAAACACAACATGTGGTTCACATCCTAAAGAGATCAAGTCTTGGACTGGTGAGATGACCCAGCAGGAAAAAGTGTTTGCTGTACAAGTCTTAAGATCTGAGTTTATTCCCCAGAACCATGTAAAGGTAGAAGGAGAGAACTGACCACAAAATTGCCCTGTGACTTCCACATGTGTACTGTGGCATGCACATGCCTGCATGGGCACACACACACACACACACACACACACACACACACATACACACAATAAATATTTTTTAAAGAGATTCAATCTTACTGAAAAAGAAAATTCTAGATAGCAAGTAGAGTCAGCAACCAAAAGAAAACTCCTTGGAGTAACTGTACTGTCACTGAAACATGAATAAGCTGGTGAAGTCAGAGCCTATTGCAACATCATATTAAATTAAGAAATGTTTCATGTACAATGATGACTTTTAGAAAAATGTATGCACATGCATACCTAAATATGACAGAGATAACAACAATTTGCAATAAAATTCTTTCTTAGAACAATTCTACATTAGGATTTTAAATGAGAGGCTCATTTAGAGGGTTATTTTACTGGTAGTTGAATCAGAGCCCTCTCCCCAGAAATAAAATGTGCACTCACAGTAGCTTACATAGCTTTCCAGTGTTTGAGGAGCCCTGGAAGCCCATGACACCTGCTCCATCTACGTTCTGACTGGGCTCACTGCACAGTGAGGAAGCTAGTTGTGGAAGAAACAGCCAGTTAAAAGGGAGACACCACACAGAAACCATCAGATGGTAGCTCTGTGTGGGGGCAAGAGGCTGAGAGACACAGGAGTGAAGTGGGCAGTCGGGAATTTTAAAGAAGAAAATGGTGTTGGTGGTGGTGGTGGTGGTGGTGGTGGTGGTGGTGGTGGTGGTGGTGGTGGTGGTGGTGGTGGTGGTGGTGGTGGTGGTGGTGGTGGTGGTGGTGGTGGTGGTGGTGGTGGTGGTGGTGGTGGTGGTGGTGGTGGTGTGTGTGTGTGTGTGTGTGTGTGTGTGTGTGTTTTCAGGTGAAGCAGATAATTCTGTGACAACCAAGGTAATTAGAGGTAGAAGTTCTATGTATCATTGTGGTCATACTAAGTTCCGGAATTATCTTCTCTTCTATGATCATTTCAGGCAGGAAAAGAGGTCCCAGCACTTATTAATCCACACCATTGCTTTTCTATAGGTTCGATCTAGCTTATTGTTACCCCACCACATCCCTGTGTGCCCAGCCTTTTCCTGATTTTCAACATTTAGCTCTCAATATGCATAAAACAGAATCCACTTGGATCTGATCATCTATGCTGACTTGGATGGGGCTGGTAACCCTCTTTGACCTTTAGCTCAAATGCAACACCTTATCACAGTCCCTTCAAAACAAACCCAACTGCAACAGTACTGGGGGGAAAAGCCAGCCCCCAGCCTCTCTACTGTACCCATAGCCCTGCCCATAGTTTCTAGTTAGTGCTAATTCAGTGACTATAGCTCCCCAGCTTCTTTGCTTTTGCTTCTCCATGCCCATTATTTAACAATGTCTTGAATTATGACAAGCTTCTGTACTGAGGATGGCAATTTCCTTAGTGCCCCATACCACGCAATGAGCCCCACTAAGAATTTACCATATTTGTGGCAAGGTTGGGAAGAAGTTTAAATAACAAACATCCACTCCCCACTCCTAGCCACAGGTTCTTTGTTCTTCACTGAGTCCTCTGAAGGCGTCTTTGATCCTAGGACACATAAATTCTCTCATTTTGAATGGCTGTATAGTGTTCCCTTAGATACATGGAGCACTCATGTGTTTGACTATTCCTATACCTCTATCTTGTTTTATTTTCTTTTTCTATTACAAACAATGCTACGTTCAAACAGATACTGCACTCTTATATGAGTATAGTAGCTATAAGATAAATTGTGCAGTTGGTATTTCTGTGTCATGAGTATGTACTGAAACATTTAGCAGTGTTGTTCTATAGAAATTTATATCCCAACAACCATGTAAAAAAGATTCTGATCCTGTTTTCCATAAGTTACCTTAATATGATTGTTTATTCATGCCCAACCTTGATTTAGGAAAGTGCTAGCTGACTGATGAGGCAATACTAATTAGTAGTAGATGAGAAAGAAGGGTAGAAAACCAAAGTAAGTACATAAAATGCACTGGTGATTCAGGGTTTTTTTTGTTTTTTTGTTTTTTTTAATTCTCTCAGATTCATTCTGTACCCCAGGAAACCAAGTTTAGTACTGAGCTTCCCGGAGGACAAATGCAAAGAGGGGAAACTGATTAACTATAGACTCTACTACAAAAAAACAAAGTCATGCCTTGGAGCCTTATGAGAAAGATATTAAGTAGTGTGGCAATGTGCCCCAGTGCGATCCGTGCCACACCCTTGTATTTACTCATTTGCCTTGAACCCACCCAAAGCATGTTGCCAGAGCGTAGAGCTCTGGGTTCAGTCACGTACACCTTGCTTCTGTCGGGTGGAGAACAGTCTGGCCAAGGCTGATAAACCAGCCCCTGACTTTCAATGTGGCCAGATAGCAGGACAGTCCAGGCATGCATTGCCTCCCACCTACTTAGACCTTCTTCTCTCCTAAAAGCTTCTAGGAACTGCCTTGGGAGATGGACCCAGCAGCAAATCTGAGATCAGTAGATGGAAACCAGAGTAGGCTAACACTCCCTAAAAGTGGTGTGGGCCCCCTGCCAGGTGAGGAGGTGGCATGCCAGAGGTGTGTGCGCTCCCTGCTGCCCAGGGCAAGATGTGGGACAGTGATGGGGGTGGGGAAGCCAGGAGCCTCTCATGTAGCTATGAATGCTGAAGGGTGGTCTGCTGAAGGAACATTTTAGACCCCGACCTCAGAACCAGAAGGCAGGAGGAAGCCAGAGTGAGATGAGCTGGATGTGGAGATAGCTAATTAGCTGACTCATGTGTGGAGCAGGCAGGGTACAGGTGTAGATCTGGACAGACAGAAAATAGAAAGACCAGCATCACAATGGGACTGAATGTCCTAGCAGAGGGTCAGGTGACTACAAGGAAACCAGTTAGTCCTAAGCAGGGACAGTGAAACTGGCAAGAGTGCCGTGGAGACCTAGGTTTGAAAACAGCCAGGCTCAGGACTGGCAAAATGTAGAGCAAAGGTGACTGAGTAACAAGAGGTTTTTGCCTCCAAACTCCACTGAGCTGTGGATAATTTTCCTTTCTGTACTCCATTCTACAGTGTAGATTTGTAGATGTGTCCAGGAGTGGACATGATATCAGGAATACATTATGATCAAGGGGAAAAAAGAGTTAAGAACAGGTGTTTCAACCCCATGAATACAAGAGAAATATCCTCCTTTGTCATTCCCTGGGTGTTGGTAGGAGAAAGTTATCCCAGGAGAGGAAAAAAAGACAGTAGAAATATGATTGAAGGAGCTGTTTTAGAGTGTCACCCTGGGGAGCCACAAGATAGGGACATAAGAACATCAGGCAGCTACAAGGGAGTAGAAGAAATCAAAAGTGGCACCACAATAGGCCTGCCAGGGATGTGATATGGCAAGGGGAGAGAATGAGGTATGCTTTCCAGTTAGAGAAGATTGATATATTCAGAGGGCTTTAAATGTGCTTGGTTCTTTTGCTTGTATCCACGTGAAGGTTTAAGTTTTAAATCATCATGAGTCTGTATCAGAAAAGCACTGGGTTTTAGCTTCTCCTAAATAGACCTGGTGTGCCTGCCACTTAAAAGCCTATTGCCCTTCACAGCAGTCAGCTGACAGTCTGCTTTTGTTTGACCTTAAGAGCAGTGTCCTCATCTTGAATTCAGCATCTGGACTCCAGATGGGTGTGAGGAGCTTCCCAGGATATCTGGCTATAGAACAACACAGGCTGTTTTACTAAAAGATTATGCAAGTTAAAAATAATTTGAATTTGGGGGCTGAAGAGATTGCTCAGTGGTTAAGAGCACTGGTTACTCTTGCAGAGGATCCAGGTTTGGTTCCCAGCATCCACATGGTAGCTAACAACCATCCATGTGTATGAGTGTATTGCCTGCACGTATGTGCACCCGTGTCAAACAATGCCTGCAGAGGTCAGAAAAGGATATCAGATTCCCCTGGAACTAGAGTTACATTCAGTTGTTAGCCACCATTTGGGTGCTGGGAATCAAACCCAGATCCTCTGAAAGAGCAGTCATTGCTGTTAACCACTGAGCCATCTCTCCAGCCCCTTTGTTGCCTGTATCTTACATAGCTTTTCATTAAGACTTTTTTTTAATTTATTTTATTTTATTATTATTATTTTTTTAATTAGAAGAAGCATTTCATTACAACAGCATTAACCTATTCAATAACATTTTTCTAAGCTAGGGTACATCTCTTTCAAAATTGGCTGTACATTTTTAGGTTTACAGATGAATTATTAAGCTTATATAATCTTTAACTCATTGTAAACTCTATAAGACATAAAATTAAATGAGGTTCCAACGTTTAAAAAAGATCTCCACTT
>NW_008329666.1:2594053-2615229 GCF_000622305.1 Nannospalax galili
GTTATGTATAATTTGTCAGTAGATTGTAGGAATAATATGGTTCCCATTAAGACTTTTAAGTCATAGGCAAAATTAATTGATTGAAATAAAGTACTGCTCAGAGTATGGTTAGATTTATAAAAACTCAAAAGAAAAATCCTAGCTTACAAAAGAGACCTATTTTCTTATTGTCTCAATAACTACAATTTCCTTAATTTTAATACAATGATCTGAAATCCTGGACAAGACTTTCTGAAATCAATTTGGGGATGAGTTCATCAGATGAACCACGCTTCAGGGTCCTACCTTTGATCAAGGCAATGATTTCAATCTCAAAACCTCCAATTGAGGTTCTTAATCATTTCCTTGGTAACAGAGAGTTTCAAAAATACCAGAGCAGGAGTATTATGCAAAAATTATTTATTTTTCCCTCTGTCTCTGATTATCCAAAGAACAATGCCAAAATATGGAGGAGGAGAACACAGGGCTGTTTTGGCAAGGAATGGAAATCAAAAGTCAAACATACTGAGAAGACTCTTTCCTTCTATGGGGTTTTTCTCTGGGGCCTCCCTGCCACCTTTCCCCAACCCTGATAATTAGATATGGCCTTCACTGAGGAAGGTAGGAGCCAGGTACCTGCACTATCATCCTTGTCAAGCCGGTCTTCTTAGGGAAAGGAAGATTTCTTTTCTTCTTTCTGGGCTCCCCACCTTGAAAAACAGCTTTTGCTTATTTTGCTTAGTATTACAGATATCAAGTGTATATTGCTGTAAGTCATCCTTCTGTCCTCAAATTACAATTAATACTTGTAAATGATGTCCTTTTGTGCCACCACTTTAGGTAGTTTGTTTAGTGATAAGCTATACAAAATATATGATCCATGTTCTAGCACAGATGATTTACTACTTTGTAATTGTTCAAAAGCAGTAATCTGTACACAAATATTTTTCCCTAAACCTGGAGGACAAGGGAGTCTCGTTATGCTACATCTAGGCAAAAGGGGTGTGAGAATTGAGAATCATCCCCTTTAACTCTGTCCACCACCCCCTTTTTACTACTATGATTGTCTGCCTCAGCATCTTGCTGGGTAAGAAGCTCAGATGTGGTCTGAATCAAGAGCAGGTTGTAACCTTAGGGCTGCCAGTGTTGCATGTGCAACAGAGATGGAAGCTCTACCTGGCCAGACCACAAGACAGATGGGATTCTACAGGTAGTGAGTGCTTGGATCTCCACAAAGCCCAAGCTGCTGTGGAATGTTTGCTGGGTTACCTACCAAGCATGCAAACATGTGGACACAGGATGGACACAACTCCCACAGCAGCCCAACGAAACTGTACAGGTCAAGTTTTGAAATAGCACCCAGAGTTGTTTAGAAGAGCATTTGAGGGGCTGGAGAGATGGCTCAGTGGTTAAGAGCACTGACTGCTCTTGCAAAGGACCCAGGTTCAATTCCCAGCACCCACATGGCAGCTATGAACTGTCCTTACCTCCAGTTCCAGGGGAATCCGAAGTCATCTTCTGACCTCCGCGGCATTGGATGACACAGGTGCACTCACATACATGCAGGCAATATACTCATACACATAAAATAAAAATAATAAATAAAATTTTTTTAAAAGAAAGAAAAGCATTTGAAATTCATGGGGTGATTGTTGTGAACTATGCTTGTGGCACTAATAGAAAGCAATGGGTGTTCATTACACTTTTATTCTCTCAGACTTTAGTGCTTCTCAAGGAAGGAGATGTCTGCCACATGATCCTCCCGGGAAATATGTAACTTGGAGCTAGGTTCTATAACCAGGTGTATGACAAAAAATAACCAAAGATCCTGGGGAGAAATACTGAAATTACAAGTCTAAGTAACTGCAAAATGTGAGACCAAACAAAGCAATCATTTGTATTCAATGCAGAAGAAAAAGGAAAAAGAAAAAAAGGATATTTGAGAGAATAGTAAAATGCTATATAGAGAAATAAATATTTTTGTTGGTTATGGGGAAAATATTATATATAAATTATTCACAGATAGATTTTCCCATTGCTTGAAGATATTTCGGATTGATCTCAGAACTCTCAAATATAAACCAGCTATGGTGGTTCATAACTTGAATCCCAGTCCTTAGGAGACTGAGACAAGAAGATTGCTGTGAGTTTGAGGCCAGCCTGGGCTATGGACTGAGACCCTGGTTTCCTGTTTTCAAAGAAAGGAAAGGAAAGGAGAGGAGAGGAGAGGGCACGGGAGGGGAGGGGAGGGGAAGGGGAAGGAGAAGGGAAGGGAAAGGAAGGGAAGGGAAAATGGAGGGAGGGGGGGAGGGATGCCATTGTTGTTAGTCAAGGTCTGTGTAACCCAGGTTGACCTGGGACCTGCTACGTAGACCAGGCTGGCTTTGAACTCACAGAGATCCAAGTGCCTCTGCCTACCGAGTGCCTCTGCCTCCTGAGTGCTGGAATTAAAAATGTGTACCACCACCGCTCCTGGTAGGGTTTTCCTTTGAATACTCTTTCTCAACATCTAGACTCTAGACATTGGCCCTTCTTCACCCACGATGCAGATACTTTTATTTTAGCATATATTAATTATACATGAAAATAAGTTGCATTGTGACATTTCATACATGGATATAAAGTATTTTGATCATATTCAGGCTCCATTACCCTCTCTTGTCCCCTTCCTACTGGTTTCCTTTCTCTTCCCAACTAATCCCCTTTTCATGGTTTTTTTTTTTTTTTCCTTATGACCTAAGGAGTTTAATTAGGGTGTGGACATGAACGTGGGTGAGGGGTTATTTGTAGAAGCATGGGCAGAAATTTCTATTTTCTATTCAAACAAGAAGCTGATAAATTCCCACATGCAGTAATAATAAAGCCTCTCTTTCCTTCCACTGAGCTTCAGCCACAGAGAACATGCTGGTGATGTAACAGGGGAGGTAAGGCAGTCCTGCGGGTAGGAGGAATATACAGATGGAGGAATCTGGCCCGAAATTAATGAATGGCATCAACACCTTCCATGTTGCAGGGCAGACACCTGAGGCAGGTGAGACCAGTAGGACAAGAAGAGAAAGATCCTATCTTGTTAACTGACCTAATCTCACCTCCTCCCCTACAACTAACAACAAGACATAGCACACAACTTCCTTTCATTTCTTCAAAACGACTTGCCCTGAAACGAGGCACAGTAGTGATTATGAATGGAGAAACACTGCTCCTTACCTCTTGCCATTTCTTCTATCAAGTTGCTTAGGGAAAGCTCACTTCTTTTTCGTGGGGGTGGGGGGTGGGGAGGTGACAGTGCTAATAGATTAAAGCAATTTTTTCAGTCTTCTCATTTTAAGTATTCAAGCTCTCTGTTTCAAACCATATTTGTTGTATTCTAACTTGTATTATAAATGTTGGACTCTGCGAAAGCAGCAACAGTTAATGGTGTAACCAGTGCAGATAATGAAAGCTTTTGGTCTAGGAAAGAAAAAAAGTAATAAAAAGACCTGTTCAGAATTGCAGAGCCAGGGAGTCTGGCAGTTTTCCCTCATATTTCTCTGTGATAGACAAATTGTTAGTTACCACATGTATAATTTATTAGTAATTGCTCTAATTTGCCTCCTAAGTTTCTAAGTTGCCAGTTCGCCGAGATCAACCATTTTATATCCATACAATAGGAATCGTATGGTAATTTAATGAAGTAGCTAGCCAGTTAGGGTGATTTCCGTACAGAAGCAGTTATTGCCTTTGGAATTTAGAAAAGTAGGGGAGGAATAATAATGTCAACTTCTTAGAAGCCTAGTGACTAATATCACTCTCTGGGATTAAAATACTACACACATTTTTTCCTCTGGTGGACATATGGCTACTAAGATAACTAGCTTTCCTTTGGGTTGGGTTGCAGCCTATTTAAAAGAAAATGCTTCCTTCCTCCTTGGAGCACTGTAAGGGCTGCTGTGTGGTGGTTGGGAAGCCCACCCAGGAGGTGATACAGAAGTCAGGACTACAGGCTACAGCTACCAAGACAGCAGAGCTGAGTGAGAGTACAGACACTGCTGGGAGGCTGGAGAAGGGGTTGGTATAGAAATGTGCTTTCTTCTTAAAACAAATGACCCACTTCTCTCGCAGCATAATTAGTTCACTTCAAGTACAGCTAGGTGCAAGAGCATAAAGGCATGTTTGTCTTTTGTGACTTCTCTCTGTTCTTTTTTTATTGGCATTTATTCATTGGGCATAGTGTTGGGTTCCATAAAGATAATTTCTTTCAAGCATATCATGGATTTTTTTTTATCATATTGCTTCTCTATACCTTTCCTTTTCTCCTGTAATATAGACACATAATTTGATAGCAAATTATCAAATTATAAAAAATTTAAAAAAAAAAAACCCTAGGATCGAAGCCAGGCATGGTGGTGCACACCTTTGATGTCAGCACTCAGGAGGCAGAGGCAAGTGGATCTCTGTGAGTTCAAGGCCAGCCTGTTCTACATAGCGATTTCCAGGCCAGCCATTGCTACATAATGAGATCCTTTCTCAAAAAAACAACCCCCCATAAGAAATGGATCCACAAATGAGAGAAAATTTGTGATATTTGTCTTTCCAAGTCTGGCTCATTTTGCTTAATATGATGAGCTACAGTTGCATCTGCTTTCCAACAAAAGACATTTTGTTCTTCTTTATGGCTGGATAAAACTCCATCTTATTTATATGCTACATTTTCTTCGTCCATTCATCATAATGAGCACGTAGGCTAGTTCCATAGCTTGGCTGCTGTGATAGTGCTGCAGTAAACTTATATGTGCAGGTGTCTCTGAGGTAAGCTCACTGAGAGTCCTTTGTGTATATACCTAGAAGTGGTATAGCTGGGCCATATGGTAGTTATGTATTTAGTTTTTTGAGGATATCCAAATAGATTTTCATAACGACTGAACTAATTTATACTCCAGCAGCAGTTTGTAGGAGTCCCCACATTCCCTCCAGCATTCGTTGTTAATTCTTTCCTTTGTGGCATTCTGGCTGGGGTGAGATGGAATCATAGTGTAGTTTTAACTTCCATTTTTCTGAGGGCTGAGGCTGCTGAACTTACTTTGCTATGTTTGCTGGCCTTTTGTACCTCAGTTTTGAGAGCTGTCTATTCTTTTCATTAGCCCATTCATTGATTGGGCTGTGTTGCTCTTTGATATTTAGTTTTTTCAGTTCCTCTTATATTCTGTCATGATACCCTGTTAGATAGATAGCTAGTCAAGATTTTCTTCCACTCTGTGGGCTGTCTTTGATTGTTTCTGTTGCTGTGCAGCTTTTTCATCTTATGTGATCCCACTTATCAATCCTTTATATTATTTCTTGGGTTATTGGAGTCCCTTTCAGAAGTTTTTGCCTATGCCTGTATCTTGAAGTGTTTTTTCCTGACAGTTTCAGAGTTTCAGGTCTTACATTAAGGTCTTTGATCCATTTCAAGTGGATTTTTATACAGGGTGAGAAATTTGGATCTACTTTCATTCTTCTACATGGGAATATCCAGTTTTTGTAGCGTCATTTGTTAAAGAGGTTGTATTTCCCCAACATGTGTTTTTGGTATCTTTGTCAAAAGTCAGGTGGCTGTAGCCATGTGGGTTTGGCTGTACCCTCATTCCGTCTTGCTGATTGGCATATCTGTTTTGAGCCAGTACCATACTGTTTTTGTTTACTGTGGTTCTGTAGTAAAAATTGAACCCCCAAATTGTACCAACCATTGCTACTTTTCCTTCCATGTCTCTGAACTTGGAACACCTGAATTTACCAATGACACATATTTTTTCTTATCTTCTTTACTTAAGAACCAAATCAGCCGAAGCCTCACTCTGCGTCATGTGATATTAGCAAAACTATGAAGTCCCTTCTGCCTACTGAGCTCTGTTCTTACTGATTTGTAAGAGGCAGGAACATGGCTTAATGTTTTATTTTCAGTTTTAAGCTTACAGTCTTAGAAATGGTAGAAAATAGAGAATAAAGTTTTTAGCTGACTTTTGAGAAAATTGAAAGTAAAAGTAACAGAATAAATGTAGATTGTTCTGGACATTTTGGGAAAGTCATTGTTTGCCCAATTCAGCTGGCAACCATCCTGGGACTGATAAAATTCCTTTGCAGATCTTCAGAATTTAACTTTGGCTGAATCTGTTAAAGTCACAACCACATCTCTCAAGAGTACCATTTGGCCATAGGTCAAATCTATTATCACAAAAACAGAAGATGTCCCTGAATAGCATTCTCAACCCACAGCTGATGTCCACGTGCATTAAGCAAGATCAAATTTTTTTTAAATCAGAAAAACAAAAATATCATTTACATAATCCTACTAATTTTCTTGAAATCAAGATAGTTTCCTAAGTGACCAAATGCGTTTTGAAAAAGAACCCTAGGAAACTGAAACGAGACTGTCAGTGATTAGGAATGTTAACCAAATTGGGAAGCTATACTTAAATAGCCATTGGTCTCTGTAGTATACTGTTACCATATTTATCACCAAACAGAATCACCAGCTTCACACCTGCTTGATCAATGTTCAGTCAGCACAGGGCAGAAGGATGAGTTAGTCTGTTGAAAGTAGTGACATTTGAGGTATGACCACCAGCAGAAGCGACATCTGGAAGCCCATTGGAAAGGCAAGTTCATGGCCCTCTCCCAGTTCTCCATAGATGACCCTCTGAAGTTGAGACCAGCACCCACATGGCAGCTAACAACTGTCTGTAACTCCAGTTCCAGGGGCTCCAACAGCCTCTTCTGTCCTCCATGGGCATTGCACGACATGGGTGCACTTACCTACATGCAGGCAATACATGCATACACATAAAATAAAAATAATAAAAATATTTTTAATAAAAGAAAAGAAAGGGCTCTGATCATCAATATGTATATACATGTATATAAAACTGCACCAAAAAGTCATACTGTTTTTTTCTAAAGTCTTGGAGACTGTCAAAATCTACTCACACTTTCCAAAGCTGGTTTTGCCCTAGAAGTACATTAGAAGCTTTTGAAAAATTTAGATACACAAGACCTAAATGTGAAAGGTAAAACTATAAAACTCTTAAAGAAATCAGGTGCAAATCTTCATGATCTTGGATTGGTTCATAGTTTCTTAGCTATGTCTCCTGAAGCACAAGCCGTAGAAAAAAATAAAATATATATATATATATATATATATATATATATATATATATATATATATATATATATATATATATATATATATAATCTTGTAACTCACAATTGAAAAAAAAACTAATCCAATTAAAAACTGGCAAAGATTTATTTAAGCAGAGGCTTGCTATATAGCCCCAGCTGGCCTGGAACTCACTATATAGACCATGCGGTCTGGAACTTGCAGTGCTGCTTCTGTATCTGCGTCTCAAGTGCTGAGATTACAGGTGTATACCACATTTAGCAAAAAGTAGCAAAGATTTCATGAGATATTTGTCCAAAAATACACAAATGGCTGATAAGCACATAAAATAATGTTCTCTGTTGTTAGTAATTAGGGAAATCCCATTCAAAATTACTATATCACGCTGGGCGTGGTGGTGCACGCCTTTAATCCCAGCACTTGGGAGGCAGAGGCAGGCAGATCTCTGTGAGTTCAAGGCCAGCCTCGTCTACATAGTGAGTTCCAGGATAGCTGGGGCTACAGGGAGACCCTGTCTCAAAAAGACCAAAAAAAAAAAATCAAAAAAATTACTATATCACTTCACACCCATTAGGATGGCTGGAGTTAAGTGTTGGTGGGAATTTTGAAAAATTGGGGCTCTCACACATTCTTGATAAAAAACTTAAAGTGGAAGTTCCCCAGAAAGTTAAATAATAGTGACCATGACTAGCCATTTCACAGAAATTGAAATGCAGTGAAAAGTTTATACTCAAAAGAAATGAAAAACCTAAGTTTATACTAAAACTTGTACATGAATGGTCATAGCATCATCATTCATAATAATAAAGAAGTGGAAACAACTCAAACATCCAGCTGGTGAATAGATTCACAAAATAATATACATTTATGCAGTAAGATATTATTCACCCATTAAAAAGAAATAAAGGAGTTGAGCATGGGGGCACTTGGAATCCCAGCATTTGGAAGGTGGAAGCAGAGAAAGGGACCTTTAAGACCATTCTTGGCTACATTTGAGTTCAAGGCTAACCTAGGTTACATGAGAACCTTCCTCAAAAAACAAAACAAACGTTGGGGCTGAAGAGATGGCTCAGCAGTTAAGAGCCCTGGCCACTCTTGCAGAGGACCCTCGTTTGATTCCCAGCACCCACATGGTGGCTGACAACCATCCATAACTTCAGTACCAGGGGATCTGATGACCTCTTCTGACCTCCATGGGCATTGCACAACACAGGTGCACTTACATACATGCAGGCAATAAACACATAAAATAGAAAAAAAAATTTAACATGAATAAAGTATTGATACATGTTATAATGTGGATGAACTTTGAACCCACTAAGCTAAGGGAAGGAAACCACCTGCAGAGAGCCACCTATTGCTTCTGTGGTCCGTTTTGCTAACAAGTTGTTTCTGGTGGTGGTGATGGTGGTGGTGGTTGAAGAAAAGTCTTGCCAGTTAACTCAGTCTGGTCTGGAACTCACTGTGTAACCCAGATTGGCCTCTAACTTGCTATCCTCCTGCCTCCAGCTGTCAAGTGCTGAAGTTATTGGCATGCACCACCACATCAAGCTCCTAGTTGATTCTTTTGAAACCAATCAATTGCTAGTTTGAAAATTAATAATTGAGACTGTTCTACCATGTGTAGTTCTGTAAACATGATTACCTTAGTATGCTAAATGAGAAGAAAGCAACTCTACTGTGGAAACAAGTAGATAAATAAAAAAGAGGAAAAAAAATCTGCTGACAGTTCAACAAGAGAGACAGCAGGAAAAAAAGAAATACAAGAACTTAAAATGACCATTATTCTGAGGCCACTTGTCAAACAGCCCTATGTGCCACAACAAACTTTGAAACCATCACTGTTCACAGAATGGTGTGGTTTTTGATCCTCCTAATGATGACCTGGAAGCATTCAGAAATGATTAAATTATGCTCAGAAAATGTCATTTAAGGCATATGGAGGTAAATATTTATTTTTTAAAATACCATTTTTAAGAATGCTGTGTCCTTAAAACCTCAAGAAGCTAGGAAATCTGATTAACCAGGTAATTTAGCTCACAAATCATTAATAGCTTTGTTTTTAAATCTTTTAGTTTTTCTGCTTGACTTTTATAAAGAAAAATTTACCTTGCAACTAAGGAAAAATAACAGGATGTAAACTTCCTTTCTGAAACAAGCACTGGATACACAAAACACTCTGAGACACTAAAACTAAGACAAAAGAGGTTTTGTTGTTGGTTTTAAAGCATACTTTCTTCTAAGGCATAATTTTTCTTTAAACCAACAGTACTGAGGTAAAATTTCATGTAATGAAATATTTTAAGCATATTGGTTACACACTCTTGACAGATGTGTACACTGTGTAGTTATCATCCCAGTCAGTATACTGAACATTTCTACCTCCCTAGGGTGGTGTGTCGACACCTTTACAGTCAGGCCCCCAACCCAACACCCATTCTACCACAGGAAGCCACTGCTGTGATTTCCAGCACCATCCATGAGTTTTGTCTCATAAGTTATAAGGAACAGACTCCAGCTATGTATATTCTTATGTCTAGCTTCTTTGTTTCAGCATCTCTCTGAGTTGCATCCTTGTTGCTGCATGTTATCAGTGTTCATTCCATTTTATTACTGAACAGCAGTCACTGTACAAATATGCAACAAATGATTTATCCATTCACCTATTGTGTCCATATGAATAAAAATGTGTAACTTTTTTTTGTTTTTTGGTCTTTTTGAGACAGCGTCTCCCTGTAGCCCCAGCCCCAGCTGTCCTGGAACTTAATAGGTAGATCAGGCTAGCCTTGAACTCATAGAGATCCACCTGCCTCTGCCTCCCAAGTGCTGGGACTAAAGGCATGCACCACCACACCCAGCAAAATGTGTAAGTCTTTTTAGGAATCCATTTTCATTTATCCTTGGTAAACACCCAATGCTCATGTTAAAGATATGCTTAACTTTTTAAGAAATTGCAGACTTTTTTCTCAAGTAGTTTCAACATTTTATACTCCTATTAGCAACGCAAGATCATGTCAGTTCAAGCCCATGACCTTGACTTCCCCTCCCCTCTCCTCAAGTTTTTTCTCTTATTTACTATTTTACCTACGTCTTTAGAAGCTTCACCTTGTATTTATGTAAACCTCCACCTTTAGGGTTATAAACTCTTCTAAGCTTCTTTCAAGCGTTAATGTTAATGGTATGCTTTTAATATCTCAATAAACGTTTTTTAATTGAATTTTTGTGATTTTTCATACAATATAATTTGATTTAGATCTCTACCCTATCTGAACCCCCTCTTATTGCCCCCTGGCCCAATTTAATGTACTCTATCATATATATCATCTATCTATCTACCTGTCTGTCTATCTGTCTATCTCTCTCTCTCTCTCTCTCTCTCTCTATATAACACATTTTGCTTTAAAAAAAAAAACTACTACATAGGGGTTCCTATACACACCATATATATATATATATATAATTTGTGTCCCCAAATTTTCATCAGTGTGGGTTCATCCACTGGAGTCTAGTTAACCTACCAAGAGTCCCATTCTTGAAAGAGACTGTCTCTGCCCCTCCTAGCAGCCATCAGTTGCCAGGATTCATAGGATGGAGCCCATACTTGACACTGATAGCAGGCTTAAACAACCTGAGGCTAGAGAGGTCACAGGACATAGGTGAGAGCCTAATACTACTTTTCTATTAAATAGTTATTGTATTAAACTGACTCCTAATGACTTAGCATTTTTAAACAATTATTTTATCATTATTATTTTATGTGTATGAATGCTTTGCCTGCATGTGTGTAAGTGCATCACATGTGTGCAATGCCCATAGAGGCCAGAAGAGGGCATCAGACCCCCTGGAACTGGAGTTACAAACAGTTGTTGGCCACCATGTGGACACTGGGAATCAAACCCAGGTTCTCTGCAAGAGCAGCCAGTGTGCTTAACCACTGAGCTATCTCTCCAGTCCCTAATGACTTATTGTTATACCCATAGATTAATGCATCCACAAAAGTTTTAAGAACAAATTTTTTTTCCTGAACACCAGTAGTTAAAATGGTTTCTAAAACTGCATCTATTCATGTTGCTTCCTAACAAGTAGGTATTGAATGAATGTGAGTCCTTGTCCTGTCCCATCTTGGCAATTTTTGTGACTTGCCCTTTTGCATGTTGCCTTTTGGGGACAGTCAGCTCCTCTTCATGAAAGAGGAGCATACAGATTAGTGATAAGTAGCTCCACCTGAAAGAGGTGGTCAGACCAGTGTGAGAATCTTGGCTCCTTTCCATAGAGCAATTTCGTACCTTATAGAACCTTAGTTTCCTCATCTATAATCTAGAGTAGGGACCATAATTACCATATCTCACATGATTGTTGTGAAGACAGTGATCTCATTTACGTACAGCCTTTGGCGGTGTTCCTGAATGTGTTTATTGCTCAGCCGATGGAAACTAAAACAGGTGTGTTCCAATATAATTGAAGCAAGGTTGTCATAAGAAACATGGGGATGTGTTCTAGAATGTAAATTCTGTCTCCTTTTGCTTTGACCTAGAATATTTTCTCTCTTCTAGAAATTCAGATGCTCCTATTCCATTAGCTTCTAATGAGCACAGCCTTCCTCAAGGTTATTCCCTCCTTACCCTACTTGAGACAAGACTTCCGCCTCTTGCTCAGATCCTGGATCCCAAACTGGCTCACTAAGCTGCTCTCTGCCTCAGCTGTTTAACTACTCTCACACTGAAAGAGCCTCATTTTCAGAAGTTGGTTTTGTTCTACCACATACTCAGAAGACTTACAAAATGTATTGGTTGGCACCTGCCCCAGGCTAGCAAGGCTATGGAAACACTTTTTTCTTATTGCCAGAGTAGGATAATAAGGGAAAAGTCCTAGACTCACATCTTAAAATTCCAGAGAAAACAAAAAAAAAAAACAGTTTATAAGCTAGTAAGTGTGATATATAACTTTTAAAGAAAAGTTACATTATTTTAGAGTCCCTTTTTTGCTGAAAAATATATTGCCAAAATTCAGGTGTTTCTTCTCTCACTATAACTTATTAAAAAAAATTATGACAATTCATAAAGAGTTTCATTACAAGTAGATACTCATGGGACCACTCATGTTTTATTCACCAGTTTCAGAATGAGAAAAACAATAGAAAAAGATGGATGAACACTTGCTATGTGCCATGTGCTGGAGTAAACACTGTGTGCATTACCTGGTTAATGCTCACAACATGCCATAAACAATGATAGGGCTATTACTACGTTAATCTTGTGCATAGGGGAACTAATATAACATGTACTCACTTATAGTTACATAGACAGAAAGCAAGAAAAAAGTTTTATTGTTAAAAAATAATAATAGCAGGGCATGGTGGTACCTGCCTTTAATCCCTCTGTGAGATTGAGGCCAGACTGCTCTACATAGCAAGTTCCAAACCAGCTGTGGCTACAGGGAGACCCTGTCTCAAAAAGACACTAATTCTACATAGGCCCTATCTCAAAAAAAGGGTGAGGCAGGGGGTTGGAGAGATGGTTCAGCGATTAAGAGCACTGGTTACTCTTGCAGAGGACCCGGGTTCAGTTTCTGTCACCTACATGGAAACTAACAACTGTCTGTAACTCCAGTTTCAGGGAATCAGATGCCCTTTTCTGGCCTCCACAAGCATTACATGACACAGGGACACTACATATATGCAGGCAAAATACTCATGCACATAAAATAAAAATAAACAAATACACAAAAATAATAGGATAGACTGAGTGCCAAATTACAGAATTACAAATACCTATTAGTGGGGCTGAAGAGATGGTTAAGAGCACTGACTGCTCTTGCAGAGGACCCAGGTTCGATTCCCAGCACCCACATGGCAATTACAAACCGTCCCTAACTCCAGTTCCAGGGGAATCCAAAGCCCTCTTCTGACCTCCGCAGCATTGCACGACACAGGTGCACTCACATACATGCAGGCAATACACTTGTACACATAAAAACTAAATAAATAAAATATAAAAAAACAAATACCTATTAGTTGTATTGTTGTTTGTGGTGAGAGCATGTAGTTTATATATAATGCATAAACACACATGACTATTGTTACACAATTTTAGACTTGAAGGGAACTACCATGAAATATCTACTACCCTCGTTTTCTGAATGAAGAAATTAAGGACAAAGAGAATGAAATGTTTGCCCATGGGGACACAACAGACTCAATCAGCACCATGTGCCTCCTTGAACAAGAGTTCCTGAAGGTTGATAATGTGCCCAAAACTTCCTTCCCATAGTTCTCATATTATGAAATCACATATTAATTCCATAGACCCATGCAAGTTTCTTAACAGTGTTGCCCCCCAGACTCATAGGTCAAGGACACTTGATATATCTTCTTGTTTCAAAGATGCACGTTTTTTGGTCTTGTGATGGGGTGTCATGGTTGCTTCAGCATTCTGCCACAACCTTGTCTGTGGAATTGTATAGTGGGATCACTAAAGTTGTCAAATGGCAGTAATATTCTTCTTTGTGTTTATATTTAGAGTGACTATTAATGATGTGATTATAGGATGTAAGCAAGCTCCACCCAGAGAGTGTAAATGACTCAGCGATTGCCTGGGGGCAGGTTACCCAATGCTATTGCATTCTGGAATGAAAATATCCAGCCTAGACAACTTTATTATGACTATAAATTTGGCTTCCCACTCTTAACCACTTCAAGCCAAATTATATATGTTTGATGAGGCATAATTCCTTATTAGATCCAGAGAATGCTGGGGCAGACTACATCATGATAGAATTAGAATTTGTATTGCAATCAAGTTTTGTTCATTCCCAAGTGTTAGCTAATAAAATAATTCACTGTTGTAGTTATACAAGTGAATAGTGGACAACATAGGACCAAAAGAACAAATTGTATTGCTTCTCATAAATATTTTTTATACTGTGAAGTGTAACTGTTGACACTTTCTTCTGACCTTCCCACGAACCCTCTTTCATCAGCCTTCTGAAAGACAGATGTGTGGCTATGCATTTTGGCATTTCTGGATTTCATGCACTGAATTCTGCCTACTGATGATTCTCTAAAGTTTTATTTTGATAACTTCTCTGCAGTGTAGATCAATACTCCTCATTTTTGACAAGGAAGATATGCTGAAACCTTTACATTAAATTTCATTAGTGAAGTTGGGAGGAATTTCTTGTAAAGGGATGACTTTGGGTATTCAATTCTTCTTCTATATTTCTCTCTTTTCTTCATCCAGCACATATGGGATTCAGACATTTGAAACAAATATTACAAGAGGTGTCATTGAATATATGAAGTCATGGCTGGAGTTGCCTCTGATACTTAATATTATCTATATGAACCACACCAACAGCTACATGAGAATAGTATAAATAATACAAACATTGAGTTACTTTGGTCGTTTTTAATTCATGCTTGTGAGTTATTAGCTTCTAATCAGGGTATTTGTTGTCTGGTCATTGTTCTAAATTGCATATATGACCTATAAACAATTAGAGTTTCATAAGGGCTAGTGAGTCAGGCAAATTAAGCCAGTGAAAACAAGGAAGTTTAATTTTGGATATTAAAACTATGGTACTGCCACATTGCCAGATAGCTCTCTTTTGTTTAATTATAAAAAATAGCAAAATGTTATTGCTGTAAATGGCTTGGGGCCTGGGTAATATATTATTTTTCTGAGATATTTAAGTCACCAAAACAGTAGCAAGAAGTCTAGTGTTGTTCAATTGCTGGAGGCAGATTAGAAAGAGATTTATTTTTTAAAATATTTTCATGGGGGAAAATATTAATAAACATTAATATAAAATTAAAAAGGAAAGTCTTAGAGTTTGCATAAAATAACCAGGAATAAGATTTATGCTCTGCTTTCATAAGGGTATTGAATATCATTTCAATTTGTAAATATTGATACAACTGTCATATTATTTTTACATTGAGACAATTTTCTTCGCTTGAAACACAGTCCCAAGAGGCAATGTGACTTGAACTAATCTTTATACATGATTTGTACAGCTTGAACTCAAATCTCCAGAACAAAATTAATAAATCATGTCAATGGAATAGTGAAGACTAAACAATTTAATGAACAATTCTAGGTAGATGGTACCACTTATGTCAACTTTTAACTTATTGACATTTTCTGCTTAAGATATTGCAATTCTTAGGATACCCTGGAAACAAGCAATCCTTTGTCATATTTGCTCCAACATAGGCTAAAGCTAGACTGGACCAGACCACTATTTGGTCAACTAACCCTTTAAAGGGAAGTTAGCAAGGAATGTTACACAGCCACACTTTATCACACACCAAAGTTCTAGCTCAAACTCCTGCAGTTACAAGCTCTGGCCATTCGCTCTGGCTATTTTCTCCAAGGAGATCCTACAGCATAACTGCATACTCTCTGTGGTACTCTAACAGCATAACCTGGGAGTCAAAGTGCATTGGTGATTAGAATGCCATCCTAGCCAGAATACCAAGCATGACGAGCTGTCTGATAGTTACTGAGTTTTCCATAGAGATATAGTAAGCACAGCTTTCATTGGCTGTGATCATTTAAGATATGACTTTTAAAAACTAAGCTATATTTTTAGAAAATTTTTACATTTATATAAAAATACAAAGATAGTGCAAGGAATTACCATAATTAACTCTATTAATTTCCTTTATTGTTAACCTCTTGCATCACTATTGTGTATTTGTTGTAACTAATGAACCATGATTGAGGCAGTGTTTTTTTTTTGTTGGTTTTTTTGGGGGGGTCTTTTTGAGAAAGGGTCTCCCTCTAGTCCCAGCTGACCTGGAACTCACTACTGTGTAGACCAGGCTGGCCTTGAACTCACAGAGATCCACTTGCCTCTGCCTCCTGAGTGCTGGGATTAAAGCCATGTGCCACCATGCCTGGCTGAGGCATTATTCTTAAAGTCCATACTTAATTCAATTTTCTTACAGTTTTTCACTCTAAGTGTAATGTTTATACTGATGCATAAAGTCATAAAGCATGTGTGTATTTAGGGAGATGCTATGTGGTACTATGTGATCTTTCTATTAGTGTATAGTCATCCTACAAAATGATAGTTTCATTATGACATTTTCATATACACTTGTGATATACTTTGCTCCACTCACTTGCCCTCCCTTCCCACTTCCTATGTTTCCCTTCCAGTTCTCAAATAGTTACTCTTCTACTTTCATGCCATGTATGCATGCATGAATATTAAGTTTAGAATCTTCATATGGGAGAAAATATGTACATTTGTCTTTCCTGCATACATTGTATGATATTCATATCATGACAAACATGCTCCCCCAACCCAATTCCCTTAATCTTTGTTCTCAGATTTTCCTTGTTCTTGATGACCCTGGAAATTCTGAAAATTCTAGGTCAGGTATTTTGTAGATTGGCTGTTGTGTCAGTCAAGAAACAACTTAAAGGAAAGAGCTATTTATTTTGGCTGATGGTACAAGAGGTTTCAGTATATGCCAGCTGGTTCTGTGGTGTCTGGGCCATGGTGAGGGAGAACATCATGGTGGAAGGCTGTGGCAGAGCAAAATATCTCACCCCGTGGTGACCAGAATTAGAAAAAGGGAGAGGAGATAAAGAGCCCCAACATAAGATATGCCCTTCAAAGCCCTCCTTCCTGGGCCCCCCACCCAGTGACCTATTTCCTACAGCTGTGTCCCAACTCCTAAAGTTTCCGCCAGCTGCGGACCAAGCCAATACAAGAGCTTATGAGAGAATTTTAAATATACTCAAACTGAATCTAACACCCATAAATTGAAGTGTATCTGATGTTTTACTAATGTAGAGATAGAGTTAAAGATTTGAAAAAGTAAGACAGAGGAAATGATGTGCTATTTTTATCACATCATATCAAGGGAACATGCTCTTGAGTGACTTGTCCTTGTTGATGTTGACCTTGACCACCTGCCTGATGTAGTGTTTGTCAGCTTCCTCCATGGTAAACTTACTCTTTTCTTTTCCTATGCTACACACTCTTTGGTAGGAAGTCACTAAGTTCTACCTGCTGGTCCTGGAGGTTAAAGTGTCCACAAAAATAATTTCAGTTTCTTCTACACAGAGATTTGTCTCTTTCCTGACTCTTATTTGATCAATCATTTACTTGAATCAGTGTGGACTAAGATATTATACTCTGTGTTAGAGTGAATACTACTTCAATTTTGTTGATTCTTCTACTCCTGGACACTGTGGCATCATTCACTTGGATGCTGTGTCCCTTTGAAATGGCTCCATCATTGTGAGGTTCAGGTTTTTTTTTTCTTTTAATGATTATTTGTCTTAATTTTGCATCACACAGAAAAATATCAATCGAATGATAGTTGTCAACTTTTTTTCCCTTTATATGCCAAGAATTAATTTCTGTTCAAATGAACAAGTGGCATTTCAAGACATGTCATATTTAACTAGACGTTATTTGAGACCCTTGGTCTTTCTTCTATACATTGTCTAGTTCTGACACATTTTAGATTCAAAGATGATGATTTTAAAGGCAGTAATAAACAAGTAAGATCAGAAGTAACTGGGAACATAGTATTTATTTCTAAGAATTTACTATAGGTAAAAGTGACACAAATGAGTTATTAATAAACAAAATTGATGTGATTGATAAATCCTTTAGGAAACTAGGTGATCTTTTAACATCACAAAGTACACCAAAATAAACTGTAAAGAGATTGAAGAATTTGTAAAATCATAAAACTTGTAGAAAATTTAGGGTGAATATTTTTCTGGAAATATAGAAATAATGGAAGAGCCTACAGAGAAAATGACACTAGGCTTAGCTTCTAAAACCTGTGTATCAAATAGATATTAAATAAAATTAGAGAGCAGGGGCTATGCTAGGCATGTACCTCAGTGGTAGAATATGTGCCCAAAATGCACAGAGCCCTGGGTTTGATCCCTAGCACTGGGGAAAAATTAGAAAAAATTAGGGAAAAATTATGGAATTTTTTAAAAGCTTAAAATACATGAAGACAGATAACTAACTTTAATATGTACATAGAATTCCTAAGTATTATTAATAAAAGAGAAAAATATATAGGCACAAGTACAGAAAATGGCTGAATACCATAGCCAAGAAATACGTGATAAACTCTTAAAGCAATATCAGTTATTCAATACTTATTAATCAATAAAAAACACTAATAATGAAATATGATTTTTTACCTGCCAATTTGAAGAGATGTTGTATGTGATAAAACCCAGAATTGACAAAGATTTGGTGAAATGGGCAATCTTATAAAACTTCTAGTGGAAGTCAAAATTTGACAGAAAATGGAAACTTTTGTGAAGGGAAGCATCAGTGGAAAGAAGGTTGGAATGCCAGTTAAGATCCTAGTCCAGCCAGGTATGGGGGCACATGCCTTTAATCCAGCACTCAGGAGGCAGAGGCCAGTGGATCTTTGTGAGTTCAAGGCCAGCCTGGTCTACATAGCAAGCTCCAGGCCAGTTGAGGATATAGGGAGAACTAGCTCAAAAAGACCAAAAAAAAAAAAAAAAAAAAAAATCCTAGTCCAAGTGTTTTACTGATTTTGCTGTGTGACCTTGCATGGGAAGTGTACAGTCTGTGCAACTCCAGTTCTCCATCTGTGAACTGAGACTTGATTTTTTTGTTTTTTGTTTTTTGTTTTTTTTTGAGACAGGGTCTCCCTGTAGCCCCAGCTGGCCTGGAACTTGCCATGTAGACCAGGCTGCCTTGACTTCACAGGGACCCATCTGCCTGTTCTTCCCGAGTGCTGGGATTAAAGGTGAGCACCACCATACCCAGCCTGAGACTTGATTTTACAGTATAGTCAGCCTAAGTGGAGATATCCTGAGATTGGAGGTAAAATGGTCAGTTTGGAGAACAAAAAAAAATTGCTTTAAAAATATCTGAGATTTATTCCTTGTAAATATAGAAACCCCAGAAACAATTCCCAAAATGTATATAGGAATTTAGCATAGGATAGACAAAGCATTAAAAATATGGAAAAAGCCAGACGTGATAGTGCATGCCCTTTAATCCCAGCACTCGGGAGGGCAGAGGCAGGTTTATCTCTGTGAGTTGAAGACCAACCTGATCTACATAGCAAATTCCAGGCCAACTGAGGCTACAGGGAGACCCTCTCTCAAAATAAACAAATAAAAAATGTGGAGAAAGGATTATTTAATAATGGTTTAGCTTTCAGTATGAGAAAGAATAGTATATTAATGTTTCATCCCATACAAATGGATATAGTTTAGATATGTAAAGAATCTAAGCATGAAAAATAGAACTTTAAAACCATTAGAAGGAAATGTGGGAGAAATAGCTTTATGACCGCAGGGAAGAGATTATTTCTCAGTGCAGAAAGGATAGTTCATAAAGGAAAAATTACACTAGAAGTAAAACTCTTTTATGCAAAAACCTCTATAAATAAAGTTAAGAGACAAACCTTGGACTGAATATATATTTTTTCAGCACATAAAACAGAAAATATGTTGGTTTCCATACCATATAGATGGCGAATCCCTACAAAATAGTTTGAAAAAAGAAACAGCCAACTACAGAAACGGGAAGCAAAGGAGATCTTCAGGCAGCACACAGAGGCAGAGGCTTAAGTGAAAGTGAAAAGATACTGAACTTTGATGACAGGAGAAATGCTTACTAAAACAAGAAGGTTCCCCCTTCACCCATCACAAAGGGACAAATAAACACATGTGTGCTGGATAACTTTAGTGTCAACTTGACACACCTGGGTTGAGGGAGCCTCAGTTGGGGAATTGCCTCTATTGGACTGGCCTGTGGCCATGTCTGAGGGGCATCTTCTTGAAGAGTGATGTGGGAGGACCCAGCCCACTGTGGGTGGTGCCACCCCTGGGCAGGTGGGCCTGTGTTGCATAAGAAAGCAGGCTGAACAGGGGCTAGGGGAGCAAGCCAGTAAGCAGCATTCCTCCATGGCCTGTGCTCCAGCTCCTGCTTCCAGGTGTCTGCCCTGAGTTCCTACCTTGGGCTCCCTGATGAACCTGGGAGATGTAAAATAAATGAACCCTTTCCTCCCCAAGTTGGTATTGGTCAGAGTGTTTTGTCACAGCAATGGAGAAACAAACCAGGACAGAAATTGGTACTGAGAGTGGGGTATTGCTGTGACAGACCTGACCTTGGTGTTTTTGGGAGGACTGTGGAAGTGTTTGGAACTTTGGGCTGGAAAAGCCATTGCGTGCTCAGAGTTTGTTGCTGTGGAGCTTGGAACAGTTATGCTGAAAGAGTTGTAGACGATGGAGCCTGGCTTGTGAAGCTTCAAAGGGAAGAGAAGACCATCAGGGCTGTTTGCATGAGATTTTAGATTGAGAATCTGTGGGTTCTGGTCGGCTGGGGCTACAGAGTCAGCTGTGATTAAGAAGAGACCGGAACCTGAAGTAAAACCTTTGCTTTACTGGGACAATTGATGCTGGTTAGCTGGACCTGAAAAATCAGCTGTAAGTAACAAGAGACCAGCATCACTGTGGTGAAGTCTTCTGGGAGTTATTTCCTCAGGGTCAGCACACAGAGGGGACCCGAGCCTCTATCTCAAGCTGGAAGCAGGACTTGGTAATGTGTAAGAGTCTCCTGCATGGTTCTGGTGTTGAAAGCATGTAGGGGTCACAGAGAGCAGCTGAGGCTTGGCACTCTGGGAGGCCAGGAAAGGCCATAGGTGAACGTGCAGCTTCAGTTGCAGTGAAGACCCCAGGACTGAAGGGGTCATGGAGAGAATCTGAGGCTTTGCACCCCGAGAGGCAAGAAGAGGCCATTGGTGAAGGTGTAGCCTCAGTTTCAGTGGAGACCTCAGTTTTTTGGAGATGCTGGGACCATGGGATGACCACCAAGGACAGCAGTAAGTGTGGAATGGAGCTGGCCTGGGTCTGGGAGACAAACTGTGTGTGCTGTGGACTGCAGAGTCAGAGAAGTGGAGCTGCCAAAACCCTATGGAGCCCAGAAGATCATGAGTGAATCCCAGATGTCCAGCCTTGAGCTACTTTGCTGGACTTTGGTTTTGCTTAGGTGTGCCCGATTCTTCCCTTTGAAATAAGACAGTACTTGTTTT